>NW_016690256.1:2112594-2672373 GCF_001604755.1 Lepidothrix coronata | reverse complement strand
GAGAAGACTGCAAAGAAGTTCTTAATTTGCTGATCTGCAAAGTTAAGGCTAAACTTAAACTTGGGACATACACATGTGTGCTTTAGTAAGAAATAAGAGAATTGGAGTTTAGAAACTATCTCAACAGATGTACTTCCTTGGGGAGTAGGGGGGTAAATAAAGATGCATTGGTTCGCTGCTGTGATGGAGGAGCATTTTGTTGTTTAGAAATGGAATAAACCTCTTGATGCACTTTCTGATTTCAGGGAGAATTGTACTCGTCTATTTCAGTGTCCTTTCTTATTCAACATAAACTGTACACACGTCCCATCCATTTTTGAACATTTTTCTATTTTCATTTCCTTCTGAGTCAATGTGAAGCGTTAGCAATGAGAAAGTCTCTTTTGAGTGGCCTCCATCTGGTTTTGGGTGTGCACTCACTCTACCACACCCAGAGGATGCAATTGGGACTTAAAGGCAATAATGGGAATAGGAAGCAGCAAGCACATGCACTGCTACAGGTTTATCCTGAAATTATATGGAGTTAATATTTAAACTATGAAGAGAATATTTAAAAAAAAATTAAGTTTTAATGAGTCAAAGTATTTCTCTGGAGCACCAATCCCCATGGTAGGATTCATTCGCTATCCTGGAAGAGACACAAACCCCTCTCATTCCTACATAAGTATATCCATAAATGGTTTCTTCTCGCTTGCTCTGCTTCTGGCACTGTGATTCTTTCGGGGCAGTCCAGATTTGACAGGAGGGGTGAAGGCAGGGCTCATTAGAGCTTGGCTAAGCTTTGCTAGGCTGAGCAGAGCACCAGCACCCTTCCAGCCCTTCCAGACAAGAAAATGCAGGCCTGTGGCCCAGATTTCTCTCTTCTACAGTAAATACTTTTGCCATGAAACTCTAATGAGCCACATGGCAAAATGTGGGCAGCATCTGCAGGTATTTCTGCACAGTCTTTAATGGAACTTAGAGGTGGTGGTGTTCAGCCTTTTCAAAAAAACTGAGTCCCTCCAGGGACTTAGGTGCAGTCCAGGTGCCTCCCTACTTAGCTCAAAATCTTGAGTGTTCCAGTGCCTACTAGTTCAGGCATGGAGAATTGTGTGCACAAAGATACAGGGAACCCCGTGGTCCATAACAGCAATACTGATAAAATTAGCTGCCTCTGTAGTCTGGCAAATCTGGAAAGTAGATAGTCTGAACCTCTTTCATGCATCATTGCCCTTCCTATGGTCTGTTCTTGATGTCAGAGAAGGCTCTTTCAACAACAGTCCCTAATCTTTCTATGCCAGTTTCCCCATCTGCAAAAAGATGTCTATTAGCCATAATGAGTTCTGCTCACAGTCCTGAGCTGGAAACAAATGGAAATACTGAGATCTTTGGACAGAGCAAGGACAAAATACCTAGTTTGCATCAGTTCTCCACAGTTCCAAAGTTATATGAATGTGATCACTTTTTCTGAAAACATGTTAAATTTCTTTCTTTTTTCCCCTTAGAAGTGGAAAATGCTTGCAAGATTTTCTCAGCTGCCAAACTTTTTTTTCTGAAAGAAGCAGATGACTGATAGGGGACCAAAGCTCTGTCAATAGCCATGGAAATTCCCAGGCACATGTACTTTCAGACTGACAGAAGGAGGTGAGGTGACTGGCAAGACCTGCTTAAAGTGTTGACTATTTCATGCCAGGGACTTGCCCAGCCCCGAGCTCTAGTGAAAAACACTTCACAAGAATACATTTTGGGTGGGGTGTCAGTAATATTTTCAGCTGCTGGATATCAAACATGATTTGCAGAGCTGCTGCATGACTCACTGGATTTGGGAAGGAGTCCTACAAGCATTGGTTACAGAGATATCTTAAAAGAGCTTTGGTACATATGACAAGTTACAAGTTAGCCACACAATTCTTCAACACACATATCTTATTTTTTCACTAGGACCCCTATTTTGTACAAATTTATTATCATGCCCATTTTTTTTTGACCAAGATCCTGCTACCCTAGAAAAAGTTGTTCTTGACTGCATACACACATAACAAGAGTCTCTGAAGTCCCAACTGGACTAGAAACTGAAGCTCAACTGGAATCCAGCCTGAAAATTCTCTGAGGAAGGGAATAATTCTTTGCTTGTCCTTTTAAATAGCCAATTCTGAAAATGATGCCAAGCAGTTACATTAAAAACCTCATTTTGCATCCAACTCCCTGTAATTTCCCAGTCTGCAGAAGGCATGACACATACCTTAACATTTTCTTCAGGCCAAGAGTTTAGCATTGTTGCAATATGGCCTTTGTCATGGATGGTGATAAACAATCCGCTAAGAAAGAAAAAAAAGAAAGAAAGAAGAAAAATAAGTCTTGTAAAAAAATTAATAACTCTAACATAAAATAAAACAGGTGAACTTGAAAATGCAGGGAAATGAGCTGCTGAGCAAAAAACCAGGCAACTCTCTGCATTTAACCCTTGTGAAACATTGCTTTGGGAGCAAACTCTGCCTTAGTGCAGAAGGGTCTTCTAGTTAAACCAGTTCTGATGAGCACAGGGGAGGCTTCTGGTTTTGCCATATGTGTTGTTACATGTTCTTTCCTGAGGAGCTTATAGCTGGCCATTCAAACAGTGAAAGCATGATCCTTCTCACACAGTGAGAAGCTACTGCAGAGCTAGAGATTTTGGGTCTCCTCTAGTGAACAGAACTCCAATTGGATCACTTGCCATGGCATTTGTTTAGATGAAGCCAAACCTGCTCTTGCAACACTGTTTCTGTTTTTTTCATTAAGATCTGATCCTAGTTTTTGACACTGACCAAATGAAAACCACGAAAAATTAGAAGTGAAACAGAAAATTAAATGTTTGGATGTTACTTCAGTATGAAGTGTTTACATGGACAACAGCATACCTAATTGCACTAAGGGTAATCACTTCTCAATGCAGAGATCTCCAAGGTTTAACCAAAAATGCCTTCTTTTTAATAAAATTAGGGGCTGAAAAAGATCATTCTTGAAACAGGTTTTAGACTTGTGGCTTATTTTTTTGCTTCTTTGCTGTTGTTACCAAAAATAGTAACCTTAGCAGGGATTCTTCCAATACCCAGGACAGCATTATTTACATTGACTGATCTCTGCTCTGATATTTTGGGATTTTTTTTGAAGTTCCTTTTAGGCTACTCTGACTCCAAAAGAACCAACCTCCTCCATACCCGTCTCAGGGAAAATTCCTTACACTGCTCGCAATGTTGTCTAATCAGCACAAATCAAGGGCTCTAACTTGAGGACTCCCCTTGGCAGGAGAAGGCATCCATTTTTCTTGCCTTGTTATCTACTCACAAAAGCAGGAGCTGTGCCAGCAACTAGTAACACTTGGAACAACATAAAGATGTATTTTTGCTGCTTATATCTGTCAACTATTGCTCAGCCCCAGAAAGTTCATATCTGGTCACAATTTGGGGTTCTAATGTGAAATATTAGGTAAAAGAAGCTTGAAAATAACCTCCATTGTAAGTCCATAAGAGTGATGGATAATCAAACATAATTAGGCTACTCACTCTGGCAAGGGCTTATCTCACATGACTCTTCTAGGGGGCAGATATCTTCCCACAGTCAACTGAGGGATTCTTAATGAAAATGCCCTTTACTTCCAAAAGAAGGAAAATAGAAGTGCTGACTTCAACACTGATCAAGTCACAATCACACAGACAGATCAGAAAGAAAAAAAAGGGAAAGTAATGGTTCATTTATTCAGCATAATTCTTTAACACTGTGCCAGTAACCAACGAACTAATCACATACACATGGCCTGTCTCAAAGGCAGTATTCACAGATGTCAATCTTCATAAAAAGGGAGTACTGTACTGCTGCCATCTACATTTAGAAAGTAGTTACTAACTAGGAATGAAAAGTATAAATTAGAAACAGCATTGCAAATAATTCAAGTTGTGATATGCTTTTAAAAAGAATGGTATTGTTTTAAGTTAACTTATTACCTAAATGTCTAGCCATGTGCCTCATATTCACATCTCTTCAGTACTGAAGGGAGTCCACCAGCTATTTAACCTTTGAAAGATATCCTGTGCTCACAGCAGAAGCTGAACCCAGTTGTCCACCCACCACTGGTCCTGTGGCTCAATGGAACGGCGAGTTGTTTCATACAAAGTGGAGAGGGCAGATACCCACGGCCCCCGGACTCTGACCTTGTATGAGGAGGGCAGTGGGCTGCTCTCCAACCCCTGCTCCATATATGCCAGGAGAGAGAGTTCAGCCTGGGCCTTCCAAAATCTGATGACTGCTCTCACTGTACTCCTTAGGACTGGGACTCTCACAGCTGTCATTGGCTTGGCTTAGATAACTAGGTTGGTGACTGAAAACCAAGCATGGGTAGACACCCCTCTCAGAATTTGTGTTCCTTCCCTTAATATTATGTATTTGATGCTAATTTCTCCTCTCTTTCCTTCAGGCAAAATCAGATGGCTTAATTTGGACTAACAATTAACACCCTAATGGCACTACCAGCTTTGAAAGGGAATCCTTCAGGAGCAGAAATGGTGAACCATCTGGGTAAAGTGACCTCTCGCTGACATAACCACATCAGGAAGTGGGCACGTATCTAAGCAAGCCTCTTATTTCACTAAGGCTGAATCCAAGAGCCAAGGGCCCAGTTTCAATAAAACACAAAAGTTTCCAATGCCTTTAGGCATCCAGCTGAAGCATTCCTGAACCTGGCTGAGGCTCTGTGGACTCCCATTAGGTGTTCAAGCATTCAGAAGGGGATCCTGGTAGTGGTGAGCTGGAAGTCCCTTTGCAGAATGAGTATGCAGTGACCAACTCTGACAAGCAGTTGAGCGATTTCACAGTGGTTTAAGATGCAAACAGAAGTAGACACATGTCAGACTTCAGAGTCAGGGGTCACAGGTATGTCCTCCTTTTGTATGATCCCCAGGAGAGTGGTGCTCTCCCTCCTGACAAAAACCGTTACCCACAGAGATGAGTTGGCCAACTTGTCAAAATAACATGCCTCAAATTGGCAGAGGGTTAATCTTTCCTAAAATCCCTTCTGCAAGGCAGGCAGAAGGAACAGACAAGATCCACAAACTTAACTCAGCAAAAGCTTTGCTGATGACTGAATAGGGAAGAGTAGCAGCCAGGTTTCTCTCAAGGATACACAGATTCTTTATTATGAGGGTGGTGAGGCACTGGAGCAAGTTTCCCAGAGAACCTATTGATGCTTCATCCCTGCAGGTGTTCAAGGCCAGGTTGGATGGCCTTGAGCAAGTTGGTCTGGTGGAAGGTGTCCCTGCCAATGGCAGGGGGCTTGGATTAAAGGTTCCCTAACATCCTTTCCAACCCAAACGATTCTATGATTATAGGAGAGGTAACAAGAGCAAAAGCTTATTTGTGCCTTTGAGAACAGCAAGGTAGAGCTCCGAATACTGCAGGTTGGTCTATGTGGACCAGTAGTAAATAAGAAACATCCAAGTGGAAACAAAATGAATTAACTTGATTTTTCTGCAGAAAAGATGCAGCCTAAACATTCTGAAAGAGGAATGAAACCTCAGCAACAGATTCTGCCTTTATCATCATGCCTTCTTCACCTCTCTTGGGATTGCAGTTGATAAATTGCTTCAAAGAAACAAAAAGAAATGAAGCAGTTTTCCTTTAGTCTCCTTGGGACTCAATAACAACGATTCAATTAAAATAAAATGCTAAAAATATAAGTAATTTTGATCAAGTCATGTAACATGGGCATTGTGTGGAGTAGAGACACAACCTGTTTTTCCAGACCAGAAAACTCACCTGTGCCCAGGAACCTGCCATTCTACATGGGTCCAGTCATGCACGGGGACAAAAATACAAGAAATAGAGCTTAGTAAAAGTTAACTGCCCCAGCAATTTCAAGTCAGAATATAGACACTGTATCACTATTTCTGGTTAAATAGTAACCTTTGGAGAGCTGTTAGCTTTGTGGGGGTAATTAAGAGTGGGGAGTGCTTCAATCTGCATCCATTAGGGTTTCAGAGCCGCAGTCTCATATTCAGTTCATCAACATCACAGGTTTCACTACACCTTTTAAGGTGGAAGTCAGACTAGATTTTATTGTGCCACTGAGCACATCTGTAAGTGTCTAGGAAACTTCAAGGACAGTTACAGCTTCTTAATTTGTCACTGAGGCAGTATTTCTGTGTGGATGTCAGGCAGTCCAGTCAGGCTCCCCGAACTGGCCTGCAGGATCCATCAAACTGCAGGTCACTTTGGGTCACATCAAAGGGCTTGAGTATATTCACCTAAACTGTACAAGACCTTTTCTCATCCCTAAGCCAGGGACATCATCTTTTCTTTTCTGGTATTGTCCCGACTGTCTTCACGGAAGTATTTCAGGAATACTAAAGCTACACAATGTACCATGTGAGCCATGAGAAGAATCCTGCTCTGGTCCTCAGTACTGATTAGATCTTGGCCATTCTGATGGCCTTCTGAAAGTCTCACGATGAAGACAATCCCTTAACTGCAAGGTTCACTTTAGAAAGAGTTTGGAGACAAGGAAACACGGCACATTTGATGCTCAGAGGAAGTGCTAGATACTGGTGATACCTTTTTAGAATAACATTCATATTTTTTTATAAGGATATGTAGTGATAGGACAAGGGATAATGGCTTTAAACTGACAGAGTGCAGGTTTAGATTAGATATTAGAAAGAAATTCGCTACTGTGAGGTTGGTGAGGCACTGGAACAGTTTGCCCAGAGAGTCTGGGGACTCCCCATTCCTGAAAGTGTTCAAGGCCAGGTTGGATGTGGTTTTGAGCAAGCTGATCTAGTGAAAGGTATCCTCACCTATGGCAGGGGGGTTGGAACTAGATGATCTTTAAGGCCCCTTCCAACTCAAACCATTCCATGATTCTTTTAGACATTTGGGAAGGAATTCATTTTAACATCTCAGATATTAGGAAAATATTTAATCCTTTCATTCAATAAGCAGTTACTTCTTTAAAAAGGTTAAGTAGTGTGCACCAGATATTCCTGGTCAGCAATGCTAACCTGTGAGGTACCTCCCATTACAAAAACCTCCCATTACAAAAAACAGTGGAGCCAGCAGTGCTATCTCTAAAGCACTATTGTTTATTTACAGGGAATGTTCATTTCCCAAAGCACAGAGGGGAGCGAAAAACATTATGCAACTTCTTTCCTCACAGATCCAAATCTCTCCTCACTTTTCTCCTACTCAAAGTCTCCCTCCCTCTCCTAATCACTTTTCCTTGGCAACTACCAGTGCTTCTGTGGCTGTGTTTGCAACCCTCCTGGTGTGGTCTTGACTCACTTTTCTAGCCCACTGCTGCCTCTGACATGAAATCAAACAGAAATTCAATGCAATCAAACACAATCGATGTCTTTGCTTTATCAAGCTCCATAACGTATTTGGCTAATGCTATGCTCTTCTTGCAGTCTTGGCCTGTGCTGTGGATTTGGGCACCACTCCTGTAACTTCAGTTCCCTATTTATAGTTATACAACTAATGGCCTCTTTACACTTACGATATATGAGTAAAAGTCAGAAATTATACCTACCAATTTTACATCACACTGGTCAAAAGCCATGAAAGAGAAGAAAAGATGATGGCACTGGATCACTGATATGTACAGTAGCATGAAGCAAAAGGATGAGGATGCCACTCTTTGCTTCACAAAAACTTCCCTTAATAGCTGAGATATAAAATTATCATATATTTATGTCCCTGTGGAGGAAAGAGACACCACTAGAAGGACCTCAAAATCTCCTAAAATGACAGGAGTTGAAAAACACAGTCCTCCCAACTCAACTATTGCAGCTTCAATCTTCTTCTCCTTCCTCGGTCCTCCAAAAGGACTTTTCCCTGGAGAAAGAGATACTTCCCCAGTAAGGAGGAATGTATTTGCAGCATTATTCACTATTTACTCACACTGCAATGGTCAGGCTTGCTCAGGGATTGGTATATAGCACGATGAACACAAATAAACCTCAACTGCAAACTCCATGTGCTTTTTGCACAACAATCAGTCCATCATTTATTGGATCTCAGAAAAGAGGTGTCTTCTTTAATGGGCTACAAGGCTTTGCCTTACATAATTGTTCCTGAGAAGAGGAACTGATGAAGGGAAGCAGATTAAAATAGTAGCTGAGGTCCCTGATTCTCTAGATACTTACACACTGCTTCTCATTCAGCCATCAAATGGTCCTTCCAAGGAATCTGGCTCCTTGTGTTTGTGCTGCCATACCAGTATGGAGTGAATTGCAAGACTAGACCATGAATATGGCAACAAAAGTCAGGCTTTGTTTCATTTACATTTACTTAATTTTCTTTGCACTTATTAACTTCTTGTCGGGTGCTATCAGGGGAACTTGCTCCATAAGTGAGGAGATGATAAAAACTATTAGGTGAGTTAGCATTTAAGGAAGTGCACATATTCCCAATACTTGTATCAGACAAGCAGGCATCATGAGTCAGTGTTTTCATCTGGACAGGAATTGCTCATTCTCAGAACAAAAATGTTCAGGACAAGGGTTAAGCGTCTCCACTTGCAACCTGAAGGTGAGGAAATTCTGTGCATAGAAAAGTCCTTGAGTGTTTTAACTTAATAGGGCCTGCACTTCCCTTAGAAGACACAGGAAGTCAGTGGGAAAACATGGCTTAAAAAAGCAACAAACAAAAGAGATGAGTCAGATCTTTGCCAGCATCACAGCCTGAACCAGGCTGCTGTTGAACAGCCATAAAAAAGTTGTGAGACAGCAGTCAGAAATCTACAGTGAGATATAAGGCTGGATAGAAAACAGTTCTGACAGGTATGGCAGAAGTTGACCTAATGATCACAGCCACTGCCTTATAGAAAGGCATGATGCTCTTGGAAAACCGTGAGCAAGACTGCCTCAGAGTAACATTGAAATGCATATATCAAAATTATTTTAACACTCAGGAAATTAAGAAACAAGTTGGCTTGCTGCTGCGGAAGGATGCTGACTGGTGCTGCACACCACTGTGCTCTTTGCAGTCTGGCTGGATTATGCCCCAAGCCCAGCTGACTGGTATGTATTTTGTCTGTCCAAGGTTGCAAAAGGGACACACGTGAGGCAGGGATCAGCTGATGGACTCGGCTTTTATTGCACACTAACCACAGAAGATTCTCACTGCTGTGCCAGAGAACAGGCTGGAGAACCCTTCTCTGGATTACAGGTCAGCCTGTGTTAGAGTTGCAATAAAATGTGCTTACAGTAAAGCCCTACATTTGGGTTTATTTATTTACACTTTCAAAAGTCATATACAAAATGTACAGGTTGAGCAATATGAGTCTTTAGAGACATTTCCACCAGCTGTACCCCCACTGTTGATTTTTTTTCTTCTGGTCTCTGCCAGAATAGGACAAAAAGCTTCAGAATAACAAAATAAACTTTGAAATTGCTTGGCTGTTTCAGGGAGCTTGAGATTACAAATGCCTGTGGGCTACAGGCTTTGGAGAGACAGTATGTACTAGCATGCACTGATTTGTCTAAATACAGTACAATTAATCATCAGATTGGACAAAATCTCTGTGGTGATTCATCAGCTATATTTTGCAGATTTGTTTATAATAAAAGCCAAGAACTTTTTGTTGTTTTAGATAATTTTCTTTGTAAATTGTAGGATGCTGAACAGTACCCTGAGGTACTGATGAAAAAATAATAGAAACCAAGCACAATCAACTATTAATGATATCTGTACAGAGATTTATAAGGCGATATATCTATAATTTAAGTACACTAAAAGATTTAATTTTAAATGATCTGCAAGGTGAATGATAGCATTACTACTATAAATTTCCTTAATGTTTTCATCATACATTTTAGGCAGGAAACCCAAAATTCAATGTGGAATCCAGAAGATGCAGGCTTCAAGGTACAATAATGAAAGATACATTATCCAGACAAACCCCACAAACCAACACAGGGAAATATCCACAATTCCAAGGGATGGCAAGCTGCTAAGCTGTAGGAAACTGCCAAAGAACAGGGAGATTTGAATGAGCACATACAAGCAATTGCACCCAAACGCAGAGAGCAGTGCACACAGGCTTCAGTGCAAGCTGTAGTCCTCCTCGTGCTTTGGTATAGTCCAACCCCTGCCACAGTAGATCAGAGCCTAAAACAAAGCTTTTGGATCTATCTCCTCATTTACCAGGTACTAATTTTAGTAGTTTTTTTTTTTTTTTTGCCAGGAAAAGGGCGATTATAACAATAACACTTTGTCCTCTCTCTCCTGCAGGCTCATTTCAACAAATTTATCAGAAAGGCAAAGGTCTCAAAGATGTTTGTTCTTACACCCTTTTATGAAAATTACTGTTGAGATAAAAAGATAAATCTGTTCATGTCCCCACCACTCCGTGGAGGGGAACATAGACCTTCCTCTGATAATTATTCTGACAGTTGGCCAAAACGACAGCTTGTAGCACACCCAACATGTGCTGCTTCCCACCCAGTACCTACTAAGACCTAGCTCAGCCCTAGCAAAGCATCAGAGCTTTCCTGGGCTGCAGGACTAAGCAGAAGACAGAGAAAAGGAGGAAAAAAGTGACTGTAGAGGGAACCAAATGAAAAAAAGGAATGGTTATGGTGCAGGATCAAAAAGGTACAGACAGGAAATCAGAGGGGACAGCAAGCAGAGCACTGAAAGCTGTGCTTGCTGTTCCCTAAGGAATAGGTGAGGGAAGGGGAGAAGCACAAGCTGGTATGGGTGGCTATGATGCAGCACATGTGGATATGCAAAAGGGATGAAGGAGATGTAGAAGGGAACAGAAGCTGTCATAAATATGAAGTGCTAGGGGACAGTGGACAGAAACCAGGAGGAATCCTGGATTTATTGGTTTTGCTAGTCAGGAAACAGCCTAAAGAATAAATAGTCCTTTCTTCCTCTCCAGGGCAGAGTTGATACAGAAAAAACAGCTCAGTAAGCACTGTTATTGGTCATTATGCAGCAATCTCAAAATACAGAGGGTTGTAATCAGGTCCCCAATGGATCTCTGCTATCCACATTCTAGCATTAAGGAAGGAGGTAAACAGACCCATGTTGCTCTTGGCTTGTCATGAGCTGCTTGTCCCTACTGTATTCTCAGGACTGCATTCTCTGGTTGAACCAGAGAACTGTCACGTCATAGCATAATTTAGGTGTTAAATTCTCCCTGTATTTTAAAACTTAAACTGAATTTTTCCAGTGTCCTTCTCAGCAGTGGTGTTTTGATACTCATGTTTAGGAGGGCCTCTGAGAAGGTCTATTTATGTAAGTACTGAGCTGCTGGAGCCAAGGGCTGGGTAAGAGTCCAAGCAGGTTTGCAGCATGGAGTCTGACTCTGGCTTACCCTCAGCACCCAGGGCTCCCTTCTAGCTGATGTGCAGGAGGGAGAGGGAGAAACCAGACTGTCTTCTGTTCCCCACACATAAATTTACAGATGCAGATGGGTAAAGATCAGGCTTCGAGGTGAGACATAAGTTCCCACCATCCAGGGATTCCACCAATGAGCAAGTGTGGGCATTTCCCAAATTCAGTATCCTTTGCTGCATTTAAGCTCATTATGCTCAAGGGGCTTGAAGCCCTTTGTTCAAAAACACTTTGTTAAGCGTAGGAAAATCTGACTGAGCCTTGATTTTCCTCTGCCTTTTTCGAGGTTCAGCCCTAAACCTGTCTGTGTGTTAAATCCTGGCAGTATCTCAGTAATCAAGAGTTACAAAGAGAAACAAGCTGAGATGGGCAATTAGTGCTGTTGCTCAATTGATATTGAACAAGGAGCCCTTATCTGTTTTCACTGCGAAGCACATAATGTATTGTGTTTGACTTGATAGTACAGAGGTTAAGGTTGGATCAAAAATCCCCGCAAAATTAAATCTGATTATATTTCCTTCCTGCACTGTGTAAATTCTTCCAAGATCCACACCTTCACTTTTAAAAAGCGCACTGCAGGGATCCCCAAGAATGAACACACAAGTAGGACAAAGTTTGACAAAGAAAAGAAAGATTATTTTGACAATACCAGAGCAATCAGCTTTCAGATAAATTAAATATAACTTGGTACACTCTTAGCAAACTTACCTAATAAAAAAAATATAACTTTTGCCATAAATTGCAGCAAATACAGAAAATATCATCAGCTTTTAAAGGAAGTCTTCTACAATCATGTTATAGAATCATAGGATCACAGAACAGTTTGGGCTGGAAGGACCTTAAACATCATCTAGACCAAACCCCCTTGTTGTGGGAAAGGACACCTTCCACTATACCAGGCTTCTCAAAAGTCCCATCCAACTTGGTCTTGAACATTCACAGGGATGGGGCATCCACAACTTCTCAAGGTAACTGTACCAGTGGCTCACCATTCTCACAGTCAGAAGCTTCTTATATCTAATCTAAACCTACCCTCTTTCATTTCAAAAGCATCGTTCCTTATACTATCACTCCGTGACGCTGTAGAAAGTTCCTCTCCTGCTCTCTTGTAGACCCCTTTAGGTTACTGGAAGATGCTCTAAGGTCTCCCTGGATCCTCCACTTCTCCAGGCTGAACAACTCTCAGCCTGTCTTCATAGGAGAGGTGCTCCATCCATCTGAGCATCTTCATGGCCTCCTCCGGACTCTATCCAACATCTTTATGATGGGGCGCTCAGAGCTGGGTGCAGCACTCTAGGTGAGGTCTCACCAGATCAGAGGGCAGAAACACCTCCCTCAACCTGCTGGCCATGCTGCTTTTGACGCAGCCCAGGATATGGCTGACTTTCTGGGCTGCGAGTGCACATGTAATGGTTCTACCAACCCCCTCAAGTCCTTTTTGCCAGGGCTGCTCTCAATCCACCCTTTGCCCAGCCTGTTTTGGTGCTTGGGATTGCCCTGTCCCAGTGCAGGACTTTGCACTTGACCTTGTTGAACTTCCCAAGGCTCATGTGGGCCCACCTCTGTAATGACGTGTGTGGCTTGACTTGTCAAAATGTTCGAACAATGTGCTTGAACACAGAGTTCTCCAGAAACAACACCCAAACACAGCAAAACCTAAGGAATATAAGAATTACAGTGCTAAAGCACAGAAGCCCTCACTTGATGCAGACCTGCTGGGGAAGAATTTGGAAAATGCAAAGCAGCTCTTAAAGCAGCCCGTATCCTCTCTTTCAGAAACAGATGCCCTGAGCACAAGGGTGCAAGCTTGCTAGCTCTGACACAACCATTACACAGCAACATGAGCTGCATCTCAGTCACTTTGCAGTGGCATATAAAAGTCAATATAAATTATATAATAAAAATGTATAATTTATTAATATAAATGATACATGAACTAAACTGTTAAAAAGAGGATTACTCCTCATAAAAAATGTCTCTAAGTCACGAAGCACAGTCCACAGATATTCCACAGCCCAATGGATACTGCTGTTCAAGGTTTTCATGATAGTCAGAATCATTTCCCCTCCAATTTACATCCTGGTATTCATTATTCTAAATAATTCTCTTCCCTCCTCCCTGTCTTTGGCATTTTTTGTTTGAGGTGGGGTTGTTTCTTGTGGCAGCAGCATAGATTTATGCCAGATCAACGGAAAACACATCCTCTTGTATTTCCTTCACCAGGTCAATCTCTTTCGTTTGGCCACTCCACCTTTTCCTTTGAGCTTCTCCTGGTAAATCAAAGAACTTCAACAGACTTAAATCTAAATAACCTCTGACAGCAGCAGAAAGCCTGACCTTCATAAATTAACATGAGATTTGCTGTTAACTTCTGAAATTTTACCTCATGCCCATGGAAGTTTCTTGTGGTTGTTAGAGCTCCTGCACACATATTTTTCTTAGTACAAGAAGGAAGAGAGAGAGAGAAGACTGGAGATACAGAATAAGAAGCAATAACTGTTTTTCTAACTAAAAAAATGGATCAGAGTCCTTTTTCACTCCCATTGTGATGTAATAACTGTGGTAGGGCCTCCCAACATCAACAGTGTCCATCCCATTCCCCAGCCTCCATGAAACCTCAGACCAGGACTGATACACCAGCTGTTCTCTCTGTATGCCCAGAAGCCAATCTGTCCTCCTCTCCTCATTTTGAGAAACACTTCACCAAAGAGGAAACAGAGATAGAACAAGGATGGGGGTACAGCATGCTGAAAAGACATGCCTGGAAAAAGTGGGGTGAGCACAGGGGGAACCTCTGAACTCTCAGCTCTCAGAAGAAGTTCCACACAAGCTGAGCCATTTTCAGCAGCCCTGGTCTCCCTCTGCACTAAATGCTTTCTCTTCACCTACTTGAACCATGGTCTTCCCCTCCTCTTTCAATAATCTTGTCTCATACTAAGGACTGTCTCGCACCTATACCTTCTGCCAACCTCTTCAGGGCTTCTTGACTACACATGGCCTCCATGAGACTTTCCACAGACATCCCCTCCCCTTCAGTCTGCTACAAGACCAGTCTGTTTGTGGCAGTTACCTAAACACACTGCTAAACACATTCATCTTCTCATACACTGATTTCAGCTGCCTCTGGAAGAAGGTTGAACCAGGCTGGTGGCAAGAAGAGAAGTTGTGACAACCAGTGTTTTTATAAGAAGTAGAGATTGCCTAAGGGGATTTCAAAAGAACTTTTCAGGACAATAATCCAAACCCTAGTCTTCTCACTCACTTCTGGTCTCCATTGTTTTATAGAAGAGGGAGTGCAGATAATTCTGTGGTTAGGGACAATTCTGTGGGATTTACATCTTTGTTCTAGTTTCATTTTGTTTGGGCTTAAAGTGTCTAGAAATGTCAGGAACTTTTCCTCCTGCTGCTCCGACTGCACAACACCATTAAAAAATGCCACTCAGAAGAGCCAGACCTGCTGACAAGACAATTCTGTAGATTGACTGATGTTTCATTTGCTCATTTTTCATCAGAGACACAGATCATTATTCTGTCAGACTTAATTTTCACACCATCTGCATCCTGTTAACTTTCATTCTCCAGGTTCAGCTTAATCCCAACATGTTTGGCATTGTTCTGCAAGCAGTCCTCAAGGATATTTATGTTTCTAGAAAAAAAGAGTGAACTTAGGCAAGTTTCTTCTGTCCTCATAACTTCCCTCCAATGGTGATACACCAACCTCTTCCACTCCTGCTATCAAGGGATGCCAAAAGCTTTTGAGGAGCAGCTGACAACTTTATACTTTCAAATACCAGTATGTTCATGAATTAACCAGTGTCTCGAGAGACTATGGTCTTATGCCACTGTAATAAACTATCCCTCCCTATCACAGAAGAAATAAAACCCTGATTCTACGCCCTCAGATAAGTTTCCACTCTGCTTTCTCTTTGTGAAAAAGTATAGTCTCTTTCAAAGACACTCACAATTAAAAGAGATCCTCAGGCTTAAAACATACCTTTTAAATAGCACTGCACATGTTCAGTCCTGTGCTGCATAAGGGCCCCTATGATATTAACTACATACATTTACATTGAAAAAAAGAAGCAAAAAAAAGGAAAAAAAATCAAAATATTACCATGAACTTTTCTTTGTAGAGGCCTTTATATTCTTACTCTAAAGCAAAAAGGACTCTCAACCACGGTCTGAAAGCTTGGGTGGCAGAAGTATTTCCTAAGGAAAGAGTGACTCTATCTGTTAACGGGATTGAAGAACAAAGACTTCTCCTTCCTTCCCTCATTAAGTCTCAGAATGTTGCAAGCCCAGCTCTGTTATATTTCATTCTTCCCTTCTACCAAATTTCTGATGGGGCCTGGGCTTTGAAAAGCAAAAAAACACTTCCCAGGCCTGTGTTCCTTAGTACCTAGGTAGTACTTAGTTCTTTAGTACCTGTCCTTTGCTTGAAGCTAGTTGTGTTATCACTGCTGCTGCACATAAGCAAACCTGCCATCCATGGGCCTTGAGCAGCTTGCTCCTGCTTTAGCACATCTCTTTCATCATGTCAGCACAACTCCTGTTGCAGATGGCAGTGAACTGGCTACTTGGATTACTGCTAGTCTGGCCCAAAAAGGGCTTGGATCTACCCAGATTTATCCTTGAACCAGATCACTGCATGGACATCTCTGGAGATGGTGGGAGGGGTGGTGGGAGGGAAGAGTGAAGGGATGCCAGGGATGGATTGCAGGAGACAGACTGAAAAGTTGCTCATGTGCAGCCATAGGACCTGAAGCTGTAAAACTCTGCAAGAAATCTCCCTTAAGTCTGGATCACCCTTGATCATCATATCTTGTAAAAGACATATTGTTCAATACGTGAAACAAGTCTTGTCACCTTGGAACACTATTCCCAGTCATATCATTTGGCCTTGACAATGTGCATACATCTGAGTCCCCTCACAATCATTCCAGAACTTGTGATGCCAAACAGAGCAACTGATTTTTGTAACAAAACTGCAACCACAAGGGCCTGAAAGACAAATTGAGGAGGAGCATAACCTGACAAGCCCTTAAGAAGTGAGCATATCTGCTTACCCTAGACCTATACTCCTCCTGCTGCTGGCCACTGCTGCAGAAAGGATTCGTGCCTAGGAAGACTTCTCTTTAGACATGGTTACTCTGCTCTTGTGCGTACTTAATGTGTTTTGATCACAGGAGACAGATTTTGACAAGGTCCTTAATCGTAACTGTGACAGAGGTGCTATTGCTTGGTACTTCAACCTGTACTTACAAATTACACAATAATTTATACTTTTTATTTCAAAAATTCAAAATACAAAATGAAACTGTACTTTAGCCTGAAGGTTGTAATGCTTATTGCATGGCTTTGAATAAACACATACTGTTAACTCATTATAGAACTGCCTGGAAAACAAGATAGGAAAAATGTATTCAACATAGACACCTTCCAGCAAAAATCAGAGCTCTTAGACAACAGTGTCTTAATGTAATTTTTATTAATTTTATGGTTCCACCTCTATTTCAGTCATTCTAAATCCTTGAGGCTTCATCACATAGGAAAAAGTCTGAGGCCAAAGGAAAAACAATCTTGCCTGAAGAATTTAAAGCAACTAGCGAAGAGAAAAGCAATAGGAGTTTGGGAAAGGCAGAGGCAGGAACCAGGGGCATCAGGAGCTCTGCCTGGCCCACCAGAAGTGGAGACACTGTGGGCATCACAGATAAACATGAGAAGTGCTGGATATTTGTGGTTTTTTCCTAGTAGCTCTTTTCTACTGGTAAATAGAGAAAGACTGCTGGCTTTTAGACTGCTGGCTGAATAGCTTTTTGAAAGCAAAGAACATCAGGTGTCTGATTCCATTTGGAGCAGAAAAATCTGCTGGCAGGAAGGATGCTGGAGTCCTGACCTGGAAGTAGAACTCTGGAGACCAGCCCCATAAAAGTGCAGGTAACAGATCTACCCTTAAGGGTTTGTAAGTAAAGACTAAGAAAAGAAAAAGAGGCATCGACTCCTGCAATTACAACAGCAGTATCTGGCAAAAAAAATCCGCAGCCATGGAAACACTGATAAATGTATTCTGATAAGAGAAGCCCTGCTGGACATCATCAGACTGGTTATGGATGCTGTTATACAAGAGCTGCTTTGTAAGCAAGTTACTTGCACTTTAATCTCTCCAGGCTCAACCTTTAAATATAAAGCCAAGCGGTAATGGGGCTGAGAAAGATCTCAACATGGGGAAGAAGCTAATTGTGTCCACAGGTCACTAATTACTGCTGCTGTGGCTGCAGACAGGCTGCATCATATTCTGAAGATTTCCCTCTGCACCATAAGCTGGTGCAGATGGGCACATCCATCCATGTTGGAGTATATGCAGGCTTTTAAAACTGAGATATATCATCTCTCCTCCCTGATTAACAGCATTAATTGTGACAGTTTGGATGAAAAGGTAATTGCTACAGCAAACATTCAAATCAGCTCTCTGCTGCCCAAAGAGTTGGACTGGGAGTTGCAGCACTCCAGAGGACAAAGGACATTGATTCCATGGAGAGAATGACCCTAACACAACAGGACAGAGTTCACAGCAGGACATGTAGTGAGGAGAAATGCTAAGCACAATTCTAGAGTGGCACATATCTGGTGGGGTAATTGTCTCAAAGAACAGATTTGCAGGGAGATGACAAAATGAATTACTGTGACCAGACCACTGATAATGCCAAAAAAGGCAAGGGCATGCTGGGACGTGTTAGCAGAACTAAACTCACTGCTCTGACCTCTTCAACACTGCCAGTCCTCTGTGGCAAAGTGGTGCTCACTCTTCTGCAGTGTATTTCAGAAGAAATGTAGCCAAACAGGACACTCCAGAGTGGGAACACCAGGACAGTGCAGCACAAACTACAGGCAAGAAAACCACCAGGCTCAACATGATCCCATTCTTCTATTGTGAAAATGCTACTGTCAAGAGGGTGATGTTGGCAAAGAACATTTAGGTTATATACAAGGGGAAAAACACTTTCGATTTATATGAGAGCTAAGTACTGGAATGGGCTGCATAGGGCAGCTTTATTGCAGATTTAAAATAAAACATAATCAGTTAACGAACAGGATTAAATGATAAGGCTTCCTGTGATGGCTGAGCAAAACTGAATAGCTTGGACATTCTCTCCAGTTCCAGGTGCTATGTTCTTCCTAAAACACCAGTGAAACATATTGACACGAGTGTCATTTTGTTTTAAAAACCTTCCAATACAAATAAAATTAGGTTAGAAGAATCAGCTTTTCAGACTGCCAGTGCACCTTAGGATAGCATGGGAAGATCTAAAACTTCAGACTTAGATCTTAACTCCTGAGCTCCCCAAATCTGGAGGTCCCAGTCATTCTAGCAGAAAGTGTTGGCATCCTATCTTGAACTATGTATCTTGCAGGTAAACTCACAATGTATGGAATATGCTTCAGGAGAGGAAAATATATAATCCATGACAGTAAGAGTCAGATTAGGAAAAAAAAGCACATACTAATGTTTCCCATTTTAATCTCATCACTTTACATGATATAACAGCTCTTTTTGCAATAAAAACATTCTTCTGCTAAAACAATCTTGGTGAAAACCAAATCTGAAGCTAGGCTGAAATTCACTCTACATCTTCAGGGAAACAAACTCCCCACCACAGGAAATCCAGTGTACTAAGGGCATGGTCGTTTGCCCTTTCCTGCAGAAGCCATGGGCTGGAAACAGCCCCAGCTCAAATTCAGCAGAAAAACTGTCAGACTAAGAGAAGAGATGTTCTCACCATACTGGTAAAATACTGTGGATTTAAAACATGAGGAAGATGTGAGTTACAGGAAGGGAAATTCTCCAACAGCAACAGCTGCAGAAAGAGTTCAGTATATGGGAAGACATCCCTGCTTTCCTGAAGATAACAATTAATGGAAAATAAAAGAAGCAAAGCTCCCAAATATTGTTTCAACCTTTTGCAAGGCAAAGGCAGCCTGGAGACAAAGACACGGGGGCTGTACAGCAGCAATTGCTGCATGAATATTGATTAGCTGAGAACCAGCAGTGTGCTCTTCCCTGCCTGACAGTGCGTACAGCTCAACACCTGGAGACACAGTCTGGGCTCTCTTATCTCTGCTACCTTTCACTCACGCCCAGAAGTAGTAAGCGTCCCTCCCTACAAAGAATAATTCCTTCTCTGGTTTCCTTATATCCACTGAGGAGGAAAAGGAGATATGGTCAAGGCTTGACTAGATAAACTACACCACAGCCCAGCAGATCCAGAAACTGCATATGAGGGCACAGAATGCAATTACCTGGGATAGACACAAGCCAAAAAGCAATCCTGAGGAGCAGCTCATGTGAAGGAATACAGTGGCTTTACTAGAAATTTTGATGACAAGCAGGAAGCAAGCATGTTTGCCAAGAACTATCCATAATACGTTACTCATTATCTGTCTGCAGAGTCCTTACACCTTCGAGGTCTGCCTCATGGTCCCCTGGCGATGTTGAGGCAGTTAGTAGAACTTGCCTACCTACATCACTGTTCTCACCAACAACACTATTCTCAGCTGACACTGCAGTCAAACCTCATGCTTGTAAAGTGCTTTGAAAATGGTATGCCAATTGGTACATTTCGAGGACAAAAAAATAAAAAGTAGCAAAGAAAACTGAACCTTAGCATTGAATTTCCAGGCTAGGACTAAAATGTATTTCAGAATGCTAACGAGGGCTTTATCTGAGCATTAATCACTAAAAAGAATTAAGCAGAATAGGGTCTTCCAATGTGGTATAGAGTGTTTAATGTTGCATGAATTTACACAGTAAGTGTTCTGAGCAGAGAGGAAGGCACTGATGCAGAGCATCATCTCCTATAAAAATGATTCTTGCGAGGTGGTTTGTGGAAGTGCATACAAAAGTTCAAAATCAGCACAATGTATCCAAACCCCACCAATTACTCAAACGGCAGCAGTGCAGAAGGCACTCAGTGCTCCTGAGACAGCAGATGGAAATGGGTGCAGCCCCAAGTTCAGCGACCTGTTTGGAGCTAAAGCTGCACAGACTGTACAGCACTGTTTGAGAACAAAACCACTCTGTTTATAGGAAGAAGGCAGAGCTATTCTCTACTCCCCAGCTCATCATCAAATGTACACACACAATGTTGCTTGCTGGTTGATCTTTTGATGAGAGATTGAGTTTTAGATGTTTTGAGCCACCCACGTAAAGAAATACTCACATAAAATTAAAAAAAGGGGCAAGCATAGTCTCTTCACTCACCGAGGTCTCCTGAAAGCCAAACCATACTGCTGACATGCCAGCCCAACCGTTGGGGTGTAAACAATGGGCATGAATCTCTCGATATCAGAGGTCAGCACTCGGTAAAAAAGCTTCTCATTCCTGTCTTGCAAGGCCATAAGAACAATATACCTTAAAAGTAAAATAAAATAGTTATATATCAGTATTTATGGTTTTTAACAGTTTCACAAAAAGCAGTTGTTGGCTCACTCAGTATATACTCAGTTCTTCCAAGTCATGACACTCCTTGGTGCTAGATCATGAGCAGATACCTGGAGAAAAATGTCCCAGATGGCCTGGTCAGCTCCAACCATCCTCACTGACAGCTCACAAAGACTCAGTAGGGCTGGAAGTCAGACCTATGCATAACCTCAGAATTTTGGAATTTCCATCAAAAGGTCAACAATATATAACTTGCAAGATCAACACAGGTATTTGTGATGCAGAAAAGCCAATGCAATTGCTCTACAGGCTAAGAGTCCTGTTGCCTCAGTCCCCAGATCAATGACAGCTGAGGGAGTTGGAGATGCAAACCCTACTGTCCATCACAGCAGGAATCAAAGAGCATCTTCTATTGATAACCTGGATGAACAATACTGGATGCAATGGAAACTCAGGAACAGAAAGATTAGTCAATATATATCATTGTTTCCATTTTTTTTATTTTTTTCCTACCCATTGACAGGTTTTTTCTGTTCTTCCACCCAGTATTTTAGTTGAGTGTATTGATGAGTGTACAGAAAGGTAAATGCAGCACATATGTTCACTCTGCCTCCAGTGATCTGGAACAGGAACTGCTTTTTTGTTGTGTACTTGTGCCCAAAGTATACCAGAGCTCTCCAGTAATTTAGTGGTAGAAAAAAGTAGTATCAGTGGACCTGCTGGAGCAGGTCCAGAGGAGGGTCATGAAGATGACCAAAGGGCTGGAGACCACCTCTCCTATGAAAACAGGCTGAGAGAGCTGGGAGTTTTTCAGCCTGGAAAGGAAAGGCTCTGGGGAGACCGTTTAGCAGCCTTCCAGTACTTAAAGAGGGCCTAAAGAAAAGGTGTAGAGGGACTTTCTTATCAGGGCCTGTAGTGATAGGACAAGGGGTAACGGCTTCAAACAGAAAAAGGGTAGGTTTAGATTAGATATTAGGAAGAAATTCTTGATTGTGAGTGTGGTAAGGCACTTGCACAGGCTGCCCAGAGAAGCTGTGGATTCCCTGTCTCTGGAAATGTTCAAGGCCAGGTTGGATGGGGCTTTGAACAACCTTGTCTAGTGGAAGATGTCCTTGCCCATGGCAGGGGGGTTGGAACGAGATGATCTTTAAGGTCCCTTCAGACTCAAACCATTCTGTGATTCTGCTTTGGGACTGGGATGGCATGTAACTGAGATGAAGGTGGACTAGACAGAATAAACATTCCTGCTGCTGGAGAGTATGGACAGTTGGAAAAAAGTGACTCTGAAGGAAACATGTGCCTTGAAGCAGGATCCTCAAGTCTTCCTTTATGCTTTAAGGAATTGAAAAGTAAAGGTGGAGGGAGGAGGAAATAAGACGTTTTTGACATACTTGTCTAGATCATTTGATTTATTTTCAAAGTTTTTCATCACACGGAGGACTTGGACATCTTGGCTCAGGAAACAAGGAGGAATGAGGCCATGAATTCCCAGCTGCAGCCTTTCTTCAAGTGTAAAAGCCATTCCCTGAGAAGAAAAAAGAAAGGCACATTCAAATGGCATGATATGCACTATCAGATAGGATATCCAAGAAGAAAGCAAGCAACAGCATGCAGTCCCTGAGGGTCTGGAGGCAGTCCTGTCTTGCAGGGACTGTGGGGCTCAGACTATCCAGACCCTATAGATTCTGGATTAGCAGTCCCAACACCAGTAGAGCTTTGATGACACATTCTTTTGCCATTTGAATTTGGTTTGTCTCTATAGTGTATACAACTTAACAGTATTTATATTCTTATGGTTTCTTTTGTTTTACGCTCTTCTTATATTACTTCAGTAGGTCACACCTACTAGTTTCCATGGTCTCCCTGGAAATCCAGCAATCATACTTCTTCACAAATCACATAATATTTTTAGAATCATAGAATTATTTAGGTTGGAAAAGACCTTTAAGATCATCAAGTCCAACTGTTAACCCAGAACTGCCAATTCCATCACTAAACTATGTCCATAAGCACCACATCTACACATCTTTTAAACACCTCCAGGTATGGTGACTCTACCACTTTCCTGAGCAGCCTGTTCCAATGCTTGACAACACTTTCCATGAAGAAATTTACCTAATATCCAATATACACCTCTCGATGCAACTTGAGGCCATTTCCTCTCATCCCGTCTATCTATCACTTGTCAACTTAGAGACTGACTCTCACCTTGCTGCAACCTCCTTTCAGGTAGTTGTTGAGAGTGAGAAAGTCCTCCCTGAGTCTCTTTTTCTCCAGGTTAAACAACCCCAGCTCCCTCAGCCACTCCTCATCAGACTTGTGTTCCAGACCCTTCACCAGTTCCATTGCCCTTCTCCAGACACACTCCAGCACCTCAATGTCTTTCTTGGAGTGTAGGGGCCCAGAACTGAACACAGGATTTGAGGTGCGGCCTCACCAGTGGCGAGTACAGGGGGACAATAACTGCCCTGGTCCTGCTGGTCACACTAATTCTGATACAGGCCAGGATGCCATTGGCCTTGCAGGACCCAGCACTTTGCTTTGTTGAACCTCAAACAATTTGCCTTGGTCCATCAATCCAGCCAGTGCAGATCCCTCTGCAGAGCTTTACTACTCTCCAGAACATCAATGCTCCTACCCAACTTGGTGTTGTCTGCAAACTTAATGAAGGTGTCCTTGACTCCCTTGTCTAGATCACTGATAAAGATGTTAAACAGGACTGTCCCCAATCCTGAGCTCTGGGGAACACCACTTGTAACCAGCCATCAGCTGGATGTAACTCCATTCACCATCACTCTCTGGGCCCAGCCATCCAGCCAGTTTTTTACCCAGCAAACAGAGCACCTGTCCAGGCCAGGGGCAGCCAGTTTCTCCAGGAGAATGCTGCGGGAGACAGCGTCAAAGGCTTTACTAAAGGAGCTTTTCCCTCATGCACTAAGCAGGTCAGTCTGCCATAGAAGGAGATCAGGTTGGTCAAGCAGGACCTGCCTTTCATAAACACTTGCTGGTTGGACCTGATCCCCTGATTGTCCTGCATATGTCACATGATGACTCTCAAGATGATCTAGTCAGGCTGACAGGTCTGTAGTTCTCTGGATCCTCCTTATGGCCCTTCTTGTAGATGGGTGTCACATTTGCTAATCTCCAGATAGCAAACATTTAGATTTGGATACTGAATAGTACACCCAATTCATCATCTTCTAGTTTGCCACCAGACACAGTATGTATTAATGGCAAATTACCAGTGCAGAAGACAGATATGACATGTAGGATGTTTTCTCAGTGCTCTTTTATTTTTGAATGAAAGTAGCACATAAAGTGCCACATGTCTTACTAAGTCACTGACACTGGTCCACAGCTGGAGCCAAATGCTAGATTTTGTAGGATAACCCTGCTCTTACAGGACAATTTCTTCCTTCCTAGGCAGAAGCCTGAGCATGTCCTGCTCCTGTGCATGCAAGGCCTGATGCTCCAGATGACTAGTGCTGGATGCAGCCCAACGAACAGCAATGGTAAATGCATTCTGCAGTCTGTGAAGAAGATTATAAAGTTCTTAATTAATGGTATTTCTGCTATGCTGATAGCAGATTAGACAGCAGGATAGAAGAAAACATTTTCAGGAGTGTCTAAGGAGCTTAAATCCTAATGAAAACTTCACCCATAACTAACCAACTGATTCATATCTGAACAAACAGCTGGCAGTAAAATATTCAAAATCTGTAATTATTGAACTACATCTACTCAAGCACACAGTCACATGCTTGACAAGATATAAATGAGCAGATTTATAGGTGCATAGTTGTTAAACTGCTATTTTCTACCATGGATTTAACACTTCTCTATGGCGAATAACTGTTATTATCATTGCACAAGAAAAAAACAAGGACATATCTCAATGAACTTGGTTCACCCTCCCCTCCTGTTGCTTGTTCCTGTCCCTGTGCCATTCCAGTGGTTGTGCCAGCATGAGCATGTGTGCAGTCACATGGTTAATCAGCAAGAGGAAGTACCTAGCTTAGAAAGAACCATGTCACTTGATCTCAGAGCAGCTTCCCTGGCTGATGATACATCATAGATGGCTCTACAGACATTGGCAAACCTCAACACAGTCACTGGGGACATACAGCCCTGGGAATGAACCACTGGAAGAGATGTTAACCTGTAAGTGGTGCAGATCCTGGTGAAAATGTTTGTCAAACCATCAGTGATGCCAAGGAATCTGCGCCAGGACAAAGGAAAGAACTGAAACTGATTCTCCTGTTTGCCAGTTCCATGTTTTGTACATAGTGTGACACTCCCTTCATTAGTAAAATGTGCAGTAGTGCAAATTAAAAGAAAAAGCAAGTCTTCATGTATTTCAGAAAAGTTATTCAGCCTCCAGGATATCTGAGAAGAAAACACCCTTATTTCACAAGCATTTTCATGGGATTTTTTTCTGCTCTGTATCTGGATGGAAGCAAGTATTTTCAAAAATCTTTGCTCTAAGAATATGGCAGAGAGAAACTGTTCCCCTTCCAGTCAGCAGATGAGGAGTCATCTGGGAGGCAGGAGGTCAGGATTTTGTTGTCAAACCCAGAAAGAGCACTGAGGTCTCCATGGCTGTTGTTGAATGTTGTACCCAGGACATGGTTGGTTCTACTGAAGTGCTTGACATTTCTGACCCAAATTTCCTTCCTGGACACAAGAAACCTTCCCCCAAATGAATTTCATAGCAGAACTGGTACGTTCCCACAAGAGAAAGTTCGAATTTTTGTGAATCACCATATCTGAATTAAAAATAAAAGGCAACACATTCTCATCAAAAAACTTCTAATCATTTGCATTCTCCAGGCTGGAGACTTCTGATACCAGACTAAGATCAACATTGGACATCAGCTCTGCATCGCTATTTGGCTTTACATTGCCAATATTGTATCACGTCAGGGAAAATACAGCTACTGTGAATGTCAAATTTTATCTGTAATGAATGGGGTGAAAAAAGGATATAATTTCAAGCCATTTATTTCCTGTGACCTTTGAATATGGAGGACAGATAAAGGGAGACAGAAATATTTGGCATAAATACTCCACTTGCTTGTCTAGAGAGAGTCACATCACAGGCTGGCTGACCAGGGTCTCAGACCTGACTCCTGTTCATCCCCTAAAACAGAAATGAAGCTCAGCAAACACAGTAAACCAGTGGTGGTTACTCTTCTGAAAGAGGTAGAAAAGGCAGAAACACTGTCTCCTAGTCACTGCTGCATCCAACCACTGAAAATCTTCTTGTGGTACTTTTTCAATAGGAAAAAAAAGCCTTTCAGTGATTTTCCACTCACTAAAACAGTGAAAAGTTTCAATATTTTGTCAGATGATCACACAACCAATATGAGAAAAACTTTCTGCATTTCAGCTCATTTTTATTAAAAGTAATACCATGATGCCTTACAGAAACAGCAGTCTGCATGGCCACTATAGTAATCCACTCATTGGTTTTCTGGTGGGTTTGGCTCTGCCTGAATGACATTTCCAATCACCCCACAAGATCAGGAGCATCCATCTTCCCTTTACCAAGGGACAGTGAGAAAGGTAATGGAATTTCCTGGAAGACCTTACAGCAGCCTTCCAGCACCTAAAGGGGCTACAAGAAAGCTGGAGAGGGACTTTTGACAAGGGCATGTCAAATAGACAGGACAAAGGGTGATGGCTTCAAACTGAAAGAGGGTAGGTTTAGATTAGATATTAGGAAGAAATTCTTTACTCAGAGGGTGGTGAGACACTGGCACAGGTTGCCTGCAGAAGTGGTGGCTGCCCTATCCCTGGAAGTGTTTAAGGCCAGATCCTGGTTGGATGGGGCTCTAAGCCACTTGTTCTAGTGGAAGATGTCCCTGCTCATGGCAGGGGTGTTGGAACACAATGATCTTTAAGGTCCCCTTTCCAACACAAACCATTCTATGATTCTATGAATTACAGCTTCCATGAAGGTTAAGCACTTGTAGTCGGGCACTTGCCCTTCAGTTCCCCTGGGGATTTACCCATTCAGCCTCTTTTTGGAGGGGAGATCACCAGTCTGGAAAGTGTTCAGCCTATTCCCAGTGTGCTGGGAAACCTCTTGATGTTGTATTGGCAATTAATGTAACAATGTGTAAGACTGAAGAGGATCAAAATGGAATATTTTGTGCACACCTTGGGCACAACTCTGCTCAGTGCTTAATTTCTAGTTTTTAGATCTGCATAGTGCCAGGACTACAATCTCCAGTGCCAACTCACTGTTTCAAGACACAGCAAATGCAAGTCCCTGAACTTGAGTTTTAAGCAGTTTGGAGATCTATGTGCATGAATACATGTTTTTGGTTTGTGATAGCATCTTAAACTGCTTAAACACAACCACAGTTGTTTTGTTAACAAGGGTAAGCACAGCAATAGTAACACATAACATCTTTAACTCACAGCAGTTCTGCAGTTATTGCATCTGAATGAGCTATGCCACCATCTTCATACTGGAACAATTGCAAACATGTTATGAGGAAGTTGCTGCCTTCACAACCAGTTAAATCTTCAAAGCACTTTTCAGAGCTGGTGCATTATACAGTGGCTCTGTGGCAGGGTTAGGAGCAGAACAGAAATTGCCAGCTCTAATATTAAGGCTGATTTCTGAAGTTTCTGTGAAGGCCTAGGAGTAGGACCCCTGGGTGAAGTGGTTATATCCTGTGAAACAGCACAGCATGAAATGAATTTGGAAACACATTCTGCTCCAGATCAAAAGCTGGAATTCATTGAGGTATTGCTATGTTTAAGATTAAAGCTTTTAGGTTTGGAATTTTTTTCTTAAGACTGCCTGAAAGCCATATTGTACCACTCTTTTTCTGGTCTTGAAAGGTTTAATGACTAGATGATGAGCCACAGTCCTGCAGAGCTAAAGCCAGATGCTCCAATTCAATTTTAAATGTGTCTGAAATGAGTTGGCATGGAGAGGGCAGATGCTATGTCACTACCCAAAAACAAAGGCACAAATATCAGCTGCCCACAAGGCTTCACGCTACGTAGGGGCCACTGCCCTCTCTGATGCCGGGACTCCAGCTGCAGTTCTTAGCCAACTTCTGGGACCACATTCCTTGTCCACTGAAAGCTGGTCTGGCAATCTCTGAGCTGAGTAAACAAGCAAATATTTCCAACCCTTTGGAAACAGTCCCTGGAACTGGGAACTTCCTAGTTTGGTAACAGCAGAGTACTGGAAGGGCATGCAGGGGAAATACAGACACACAGGGATCACCACTGCAGGCTGCAAGTTAATCCACTTCTCCTTTATCACTAATATGTTAACAGCCTGTCTAGGAAGACCTAATAGTCGGGGAACTTAATAACCTTATTCCATAAAGGTTTTTCCTTTAATGTGTTTTCCATAGATATTTTTGTCTGTCCAATTTTATGGTTGGGATGTACTTTGGCTATCTGCAAGCATAAGGGGTCAGCAGCAGAAGCTAAAGTAATCCCCACTGAGACTGCTGGCAGGAACTGGGGAGCAGAGAACAACGGCAGAAAACATTCATTTTCTACATTGAGAAAAATTTTTCTACAAAGATCAGATCCTACTGTGGCCTCCTTGGCCCCAGCTGACTCGATAACCATCTTCACAGTGCTCCTTCTCAGCTACTCAAGCTTCTCTTGCTAGTGTGGATGGACTGACACAGGCCCTGTCCTGCACTTCATCCTGCCCTGGAAAAGCTGTATTGAAAATATTATTTGAATCAAAAGAGGGAAGGAGGGACATCAGAGAGGCAATCCTTTATTTTCTCATTGTAAATGTCTTGTAGCTTTATATTAACTTTAATTCATACGTGTTTGTGCTCCTAAGCTTGGAAGAAACACAAACCCATGATGCTTTGGGGCATGGGGAAGACATCTCTGAAACCTGGAAAGAAGAATCCCCACTGCACCTTCTCAGCAGTTATTGCTGGGCAAACCTTTTGTTGACTGTGATTTACAATCTCTTCTCACAGTGTCTATTCCTCTTTCTGAGTTCACAGGCACTAGTTGAAAAATCCCACACTCTTGGCCATCCCCTTTTTTACAAAATGATATAATAGTAGATTTGTAATTCATATCATTCTTCCTTCCTCTCCTACAGAGCATGGGAACAGTATGAAAACCTCCAAGACAAAGATAATTAAGCAACTCAACTTCATGTTTGTTTTAGTTCCTGGGGAACCATCTTTAGTGAGGTCCACTAGTTCAATTACAACATAAGTTGTCCCTACTATTAATGAGGTTTTACCAGTAACTCTTTTGTTTTGTGCAAATAACTTCGTTTCACTGGATTACAGGGACATATTTCCATTATTCTTCTTAGTGACTTTTGACTTACACCAACATCAGACTGAGTAGAACTGGAATATGACAAAGCTCCTGTGCCAGAGGGACCTGATCCTGCACAGTTTACTTCACAGGAGTAAATGTTTTCGTGATGAGGACATTCCTGATGGGCCTGTGACAGGCAAGATATGACAGGGTCCCAGGCAAGAAGCAGCAAAGCCACACTGTTCCCACATGCTACAGGAGGTTTACGTCAATAAACAAAACTCATAAGACAAATGTTCCCAGGGAGTTATTCATTAATCCATAGGAAGAACTGCAGTGCTGAACTCCTCAAGCCCTGCACTGTGATTTCAGACTGCAGGAGTACAGCTCTATACCAAATTTACTAGAGAACTCATTACGATTTCCCACAGTTTGTCAGCCTCCAGGGCAGCATTCTGTCCTCCATATGAAAAAATAAATCTATAAGCTCAAGACTCTATGTGTTTTGTTTGCAAACAAGATCCTGTTGCATTGAGAAAAACAGATTTTTAAAGATAAACTGAGACAAACTTCCCCAAAGAACAGCTGTTTTGGCAGACTGGCTTTGTGAAGGATCTGTGAACTTTGCAGAGGGTTAAAAATAGCATCACTGCTCTATTGACAGGAAAGGTGAAAACAGACAGTTAATGCCAAGCTAGAGGTGAAAAGGTACAGCTGTGTATTTTTAAAGAAACTTGTATTTTGGACAAAATTCAACACCTTGCTTCTTCCCACAAAAGCAATATTAATATTCTCATAGAGTTCTAGCCAAGAAAACGGGAATATTTCTTTGGCTCTACGGAGAAATTGGTGAGCCTTACATTTCTTTTGATTTTGACTAGATTCACAAATGTCTTTACATGCATGAAGTGTCTAAATACAAGCTTCATGTCTTTTGGTAAAGAAGAGTAAAATCAGTGCATAGAGAACAGGACTGCCATACTACAGGAAAATTAGGTGTCATGGAAGTAAACCCAGAGAAATCCTGAGAAATTATTAGGAGCAATAGAGCAGCACAGAATCCCAAATGGGGTGGGACATACAGCACATGTGTACATGCAAACAACAGAGCAAAAGACTATTCCTGCCTGGATGAACCTAAATCATGAAGCAATTGCTGGTTTCCTCCTCACATACAGCAAAATATCTGGTGGAGAAGGGAGGCCTGATGGAGCACACAGTAATGAGGACATATGTTTTGGGCTACAGCCAAGTGCATGGGCAGAATCCTGAGACAACCCCTAAATTCTCAGCCCCCTATCAAAAATACCCCATGTGAATCTGGCACACAGATTCTGGTGGACTGGCTTTCCTGAATCCAAAGAAAATGAAGACTCCCTGCTGTCTCCTCTACATTATTCCCAGTCTCCATAAGTAATTCCACATCAGTTTTACAGCTACGACTGTCACACCTTTTCATGCCAATTAGTGAGTGAAATGAGCTAGTCCAGGATAGACATGAGAAGCACAGTCCACATGGCTACATCTCGGTTGTGGGGGATGCTATTCTTTCACCTTGTGAGGAAAGGGGGCAGGGCAAAATCAGTTTCTGCAGGAGGTTTGCCAAGCACAAACCCCAGTACTTCTGCCAGAGTATGGCAATTTCTGTGGTGTTGCAGACACACATTTCTCCCCAGTATGATGTTGCCACTAGACAGGAAGAATTCAGCATAAATTACAATGCTTGCATTCCTAAGCCTACGAAAACCAGCCTCCATCATCAATTTGAACAAGAAAGTATGTCTGAGAAGAAAGATCAAGGCAATTTTAAGGTTTAAATGTGATCCAAAACATTAAGAGAATACAGTTTTAAAAGCCAGTTTTACAATGTCTGGAAACGTCTCCCATTGTACATGCAGCTGATCATGTGAATTGTGGTTGCATATAATTTGGGTTTGGTGCTATAGAGAGCACTAATTTCCTTTTGAGGTTCCAGCAAATTACATAAAATGAGGCTTGTGCACTTACTGTTTGCACGCAAACTGCACCATGCTGTGGGTTTGGAGGATGGGAGCCTCTCTGAAATTTGTATCTCATTTGCTATTGCCACCCCAGAAAATGAGGTTGCTCCAAATGTAGGCCGGAGCTGGATTACAGTTCATGGGTTATTGTTGATGGCTGTATTTGGTTAAAAGTGACTGAAAAGTACCAGCTCAATCACAGAACTAGCTGTTTCACAAGAAAATTGCTTGGATGGAAGCTTAATCTGAATGAAATCAAGAATAGTTTTGCTACTGACTTTACCAGAGATGTTTTCTCCAGTACCATTCATATGTCCTTGTATGCTGCCTCTACCAAAGCTCTGTAGAAAGGAATCATCATCAGCAGCTTCTTGAGCAGTACCAGATGTTCTTTGCACATCCTCATCAAATCCAGGACAAGCAGGCTTGGCTCCTGAACCACAATTTTGATCTAACATATGCCTACTTTAGAGCATTTGAGATGTTTACAAAATATTCAGATACTCTCTCATATAAAGGATTCTAGAGAAAGGTAATGTTTTCTTTAAAAAATTAGGAACACGAGAAATAAACAAGGTTCTAAATAAGAAATCTGTCATCTTAGTAAAACAAATCTGCTAGAAAAAGCCCCACTAAACTCTCCTCCAATGATACAACCATCATTGGAAGGCAATTAAACATGCAGGTAAACACAGAGCATCTCGCAGGAAATCTGTGTGAGCTTCCATTTCCCTTTTGAGTAATTTGCACAACTTTTGTTTTTCCCTTGCTGCTTCTGCAGTTCATCTGCACAGTGAGGTCTTTGATGAACTTCAATCTAAACAGTTTATGCTGGGGCTCAACAGAGAAACTGCACTGCAGTGCCCATTGGCACTGTAGCACACCAGCTGAGAAGCATACAGCACTCTTAAGTGTCCAGTTTCTCTTTGGAAGGCAACGGGAGATCTTTGTGCTGTCCTCATTTGGCAGCTCACCTTAGAGTTTAGCTGTGCTTTGCACCATGATGAAGTTTTTCTTCCCAATTCTCAGCATTCCACAGGTTTTGTCACACAAAGCATTAAGCAACTTGCTTCCCCCTCTTTACTCCAGCATTTCTACAGCTGCATTTCACAAAACCCCTTTTTAACACTGACAGGTAGCTAAGGCTGTATACACACACACACACAGACACACACACAGACGCTTATCTCCGCGTGTACACACACACACACACACACACACACACATATATATATACACACTTAGCATCAACACATGTCCTTTTCCAATCCAGCCTCCAGCCAGCCCTAAGATGATCTCCACGCTGACCTTAGGGATGTCGTTTTGCCAAGCACATGTTTTTCCTAAGCACATGTGGATCGGTCATCTAACTGTCCAAACTACTTTTGGCACCACTGGGAGAGTAGCTAGCCTACGATGACTACCCTCTGACCCGTCCCATTGTCTGAATACCTTACTTCAAACTTTTTCTTCCTTTTTAATGCAGAGAGGATAAAAAGAAGATGTATGAAGTGCTCCCATACATGCAGTCTGACCTTTCGTGTCTCCAGCTCTCATCACCTTTGTGTGCACTCACCCTGCTATCTTTGACTGCTGTCAACTTGATTTGAGCTGTTGCTGAATTCTACGCAGTCGAATGCACAGCACTCGGCACGCTTGGCCCCAATACCGGAGCATCTGGACTGCAATTTGTACAACAACACAAATACAAAATGATACATCCTTTCTATCAAACCTCCCCTCCAGGACCTCTAAATACTCTTCCAATTATATAGTCCTTTTATTTTCCACTTTCTTTGCTCCTCAAAATTTCAGTTCTATCGTTTCCATACGGTGTGAGTAGACTATGTCCAAATATTTCAGGCGACCAAATACCACTAGTTTCATACAAGTGCTTTAATTTTTATCACTTTCTTGAGATTGAGCTTAACTGCTTCGAGTTTCAAAAGCACATGCTGTACTAGAAAGATATTTACACTAGACTATAAATCAAATAACTAATAAAGCTCCTGAGATTTTTCCACAAAAAAGTTCAGAAATGAAACTCCCATCCTCCTCTTCCAACTGTTTTAAATCAAGGACAGTATGAAAAAGTTATCCAAGTTCAGAATGAAAAAAAGTACAATTACTCTGAGATGAAATTTAAATATTAAAACCCTTTTGATTTCTTGAGCTGTTTGACAAACATTTCTGTGAAACAGCAATTGCAGCAAGATGTTATGAAATATTTATGTCAGTTTGTAACATGCGTGACCACATTAGTCAAGACAGCTGAACTGTTCATTACTGCTAGGAAGCTCTAAATCACCCCTTTGGCAAACTTTCACATGAGTTTCGAAATAAACCGGTTCAGTTCTTGATTCCATTAGATGCTATAGCTTAAAATGCAAATAATATTATTCTTGGCATGCCTGCTGCCTGTTCACCTTGGCACAATTACTTCAGCCTCTCCTAGCTTGGACGAGTATTGTCTGAGGTCAATGCAGCAGCTTCCTTCCTCCAGCAGAACGTCTGTTCTGTAACTGAAACAATTTGGCTAAATGACACAAAGATGAAGTGTGACTGCAGTAAGGGTAACAAACAGAGCCCAGGCTCTTTGAATACACAAGTGTTATCCCAAAATAATTTGATATATGGATGATGAAGCAAAGGCAATGGCTAAAGCATTGATTTCACTCGTGCATCTCTGTTTTTCAGGAGACACCAACTGATGTACCAAACCTTGAAACCTGCTGTTCAAAGTTGGGTTTCAACTTAATAATACCTGCCTTGCTAAAAAGGGATGTCACAGTGTGGGGAGCATTGGAGGCAGAGCCAGAGTCTGCAAATACTGGGAAGGCTGATGTGATTTTCACTTATGACCTGCTGTGAAAGACCTGTATGCAGGGCATATATTTGGGAATAGACCCCTCAAACTCAGGTTTGAGTCCAAGGTTTTGATTCTCCTCTGCCTGGCACCACGGTCATGAAGCAACATGAGAGCAAGGCAAATGTAAAATGATTTTTAACTTCTCAGTGTTTGAAATAAATGAAGGTCTGGATATTTAGAGCTGGAAACTCAGATGGATGCCTTCTACTGACATTTAAAAATAGAAAGGGCACTTATAGGAAAGATGAGGACAGACTTTTTAGTAGGGCCTGTTGTGATAGGACTAGGAGTAATGGTTTTACACGGAAAGAGCATAGGTTTAGATTGGACAAAAAGAAAACTTTTTAAAAAAATAATATTCATATTTTTTACAAGGGCGCATAGTGATACGGCAAGGGGGAATGGCTTCAAACTGAAAGAGGGCAGGGTTAGATTAGATACTAGGATGAAATTCTTTACTGTGAGGGTGGTGAAACACTGTAAGAAGTTGCCCAGAGAAGCTGTGGATGCCCCCACCTTGGAAATATGCAAGGGTTGAAAAGGGATGTCAGTGTGGGGAGCATTGGAGGCATGTTGGATGAGGCTTTGAGCAACATCATCTAATGAGTGTCATCCTAGCCCATGGCAGGGCGTTTGAATTAGATGATCTTTAAGGTCCCTTCCAATACAATCCATGAGTCTCTATTCTGGGGAAAACAAGGCTATAATTTAACATCAGTATGATTTTTTCAGTTGTCAATGGCTATATGGAGTTCTGTCACATACAGCACCTTCCTCCCAGGGCTTAAACTCAGAAAAAAGAAGTTATCCCACTATCTATAAAATCCTGAAGTTGTAGGTTACCATTATGTTTAGTATTGAACAAAACCTAAAAAGTCACATTCTGCTTTATTATCCCTCACAGTACAAGCATATTTTTCAGAGTATGTGTCCAAAAGGCATGTCTTGTGTGTGTTCAAAAAACCTTTGTCTTCTGTCCCATCAGTACACAGAAGTGCTGACTTTACTAGGTCTGTCATTAACAAACATCACATACTTTCTGGCAGTGTCTCTGCCTTGCTGCAACATGGCAGTATCCCTTCCAAACCCAGGAGAAGAGGTCGGCAGTTTTGACTGACTGAACCTGTACTGATGATGATGAACTAAAGGATGCTCTCAGAGGGAAGTCAACCCTGAAGCTGAAGGCACCCTAGGGAGTTACTGAGCAGTTATTTAAGAATGTGCATACAACTGCATCAGCAGCCTCTTCAATAAACGAAAGTCCATGAGCACTAAAGATGGAATCCCAGTCCTGATACCTGTGTGGGCAAACAGAGAGGGATTTTTTGGTGCAGCTCTCTAATACTATGCAATGATCAGGAGGAAGCCAATGGGATACTTCAGCCACCACAGCAGGGTCATGCACTGCCCCAGGAGCTGACTCGGCTCCTCCAGGGCCCAAAGGGAGCTCCTAGAGAGTCACTTGGGCAATGGCATTTCCAAGCCAATTGCATATCCATTCCTAAAGCAGTTTCTACTGCATTATCACAGCACAGATGCAGCTTGCTCATTCTGTCCTATCTCTCTCTCTTCTGATTTTGTTTAACAGAAAACACAAAGCAGTTACATTATCACAGAGGTGATAACAAATGGCAGATTATCTCATGGCAGTTGCTATTTCCAGGATGTATCACCCAGAGCTTTTCAAGAACGTCAGTGATCATTGTGTTTGGGCTGCAGCAGTGACACATTGTCATCGTATTTCCTCTGATGACTTCCTGAAGCAGGGTTTTTGTTTTTTCTAGCTGATATTAGATGTGTGCGTGAGAGAAGCTAAGGAAATGAATCCCATTAGTGCCAAACCTGCAGGATGAACCGTACAGCTACTTCAGCACACAGTAAAGAAAACCTGCGCTAAAAGTTGGTAATTTTCACAGTTTTTAGTAACTTGTTATTAATACTTTTATGAAAGCGTTCTGTGCACAAATTATGTCAGTGATAAATATAGAGGATCCTTCAGTCAGTTCCTACACATTTGTTGTCCTAGGCTGTGTTAGGCAACTTGGTGCACACTGATTTGAAGATCACAAAAAAACTCCAGCTTGCACAGAGTGGCTACCTGCTCCCTCTGGGACAATGGCTGTTGTGAGTCCACCGGCCTTCTCTTCAAGTGTATACACCGTTTTCCACCTTGGGTCTTGCTTTTTAAAGAAATCAATCTTTAAAGTCCCTTCCAACCCAATCCATACTATGATTCAATGGACTGATCCCTTGGTTACACAGACTGAGTTCTGACTTAGAGCTTGATCTCTGAATCACCTCAGCATCTTGTCTGCCGAGACAGGGCAATACCACATACCACACATATACCCAGTGTAAATTGTCTGCAAGCTGTATACATGCTGTCAAGGATATCTAGCTCTGGAAGAGGCTTTCAGGGAATGTCAAGTAGATCCTGGGTGTGACCTTATGGAAACATCCAAAAGCCCTTCCCTTCAGCAACTGTACCCCTCACAATTCAAAACCACCTTTTATTCCTAAAGCCTTGTCAACTCAACCCTTCAAAAACACAAAGCAGAATGGAGAGCCAAACTACAGATGGAGTCTGGACTCCCCAAAGGAAGGCAGGCAGCATCTTCGTGTCTGAGTCCCAGGATATGTGATGACTGATATGAAGTCTAAAGATGAGCAACTAGGAGGATCTAAAAACAAAAGCACCGAGCTAATCCTTTTGCTCGAATAACTTTTAAAAATGAAAACTTCAAAGACAATTTCAGAAGTTTGTCTGAAAGCCATCTCTTCTGTCCTAGGATTGCTGATTAGTTCTGAGCCTAACGTAGGCCTTCACTCAGCAGCAGGCTAGGCTGGAAATTACAAAGTCAGCTTTAGGCCTGGCAAAATCATACCCTGTATGTACTGAAATGGAAAGCAAAGTGGACTAAGCTTCCTTCGTTCCTTAGTCAGAGAGTTTGGTTTAGCACTCAGCGTAGCTCTTCTTTCCAGCTTAAGACAAATTGGACACCAGTAGTAAAACCCTGGCTCCAGCGAATTACTCAGCAAAACTCATGTTGAATCCAGAGGAGATCAGACATGGTAAGTCTTTGGAATTCATTTGCTAGACAAAAACATAAATGTAAACAATGAAAATTATTCCATTATTATTAAAAAATAAAACCCCCTTTAAGTGAAAGCTGAAGCAATGGCAAGACATACCAAGGTTAAACATATTAAATCTGCGACATACCGTGAGGAGCAGTGAGTAGGACTCAATGATCCTTATGGGCCCCTTCCAACTTCAGAGATTCTATGATTCTACGATATTATAGATTTCAGGTTTTTAAAATAAATACAGTTTCTGTAGCAAAAGAAATGTTATGTTATTAGGCTACATTTCCTGGAAGGAAAATTCATGCTTTTTAATTTACATAGAATCAGCAAAGTCCAGTATCAGATACTGGATGTAACAAATGCCAATGAAGTGTACTCTTTAAAATATAAATCCTTTAATTTCTGCTACTCTGATATGCCTCAACTTAGTGTCTTTGGACTTGAATTTAGCTAGAAGGTATAATATTTTCTTTCCATTTGGGTTAGCCACAAAGTTGGAAAACCAACTCATATTTGAAAAAGGAGAACTGGTTTTCCTTCTCCATTTGTTTGCAAAAAAACCCCCCATGAAAACAGAGTAATACTTTCCAGGAGTATTTAGGTACTTGTAGATACATAAATACATCTACTTGGACTATCAAAGATACATTAATAAAATAGGTCTCTAATAAGAAACAACAGATTCTTTATTGAGTGTATTTTATTTATTTTATGAATTTACTTTTCTCATAACATTATCCTAAGAGGGGCTGGGTACACGCACACAAAAAAAAGCAACAAAAAAGGGCCATTAAAAATGACTCTAAAAAAGAGCTCTAATTTCTAGCCAAATAGCCCTAATATAAAGTCAGAGTAAAAGCATCTGGAAAAGAAAAAAAAGGAGAATGAATGTATGAATGTATGAATGGATCTAGACAAGCTACCTGGCTGCTCAACCAAAAACAATGTCTTGGGGCTGGCTTCTGATAACAAGAACTTGCTTACAGAAAATATGTGCAGAAGCATTGTCAGCCAAGGAGAAAGAACATTAAGAAAATAAAGACAAAATACAAAACAAGGTTTCCTGCTGGTTACACGTCAGGCCATCCCACTTCAGTGAGCCAGTACTTCCCTCCACATCATTTACTCCAGCTGGATGCTGTTTCTGCACCACAGTTGTAACAGGTGAGTTGCTTCCACTACAGGGGTTCACTTTATTGCAGGGGCTACATGAGTTTTTCTAGATGTACATTTTGTTCGACAACCAAGTTCCTCATTTTCTAATTTTGAGGCCTCCTCTGCAATTTCCAAGGCTCAGAGCATCCCAGCATATTAAAAGGATATGCACGTGTGTGGCATTTATTGTTTTGCTAATGAGAGAGTACAGAATCACTGGGGGTTAGTGTCCTAGCAAAAGGACTTAAGATAAAATAGCATTTTATCTCAAAAAGAGCCTCTACCAGTTGATTTCTTCTATTTAACCATGAACAAAGAAAAAGAAAAAGAAAAGACAGAAGTAAATACACAACACATTTTTCACATGGAGCCATAGAATTGTATCTTTTCTGATTTTTTTTTGTTTGTTTGCTTAGAGGAAGAGGAAATAATGATGTGCAGACATTAAACTGTACCGAGGAGACAGACACATTCTGTTAGCGTGGTTTTGTCAGCAAACATTTGATTACTTGGAGCTTTCTTTGGAGCCTGGAGCAGAGCCAGGTGGTGCCTATTGATGGCACTGAAAGAAGAGAAACACGGTGGAAGTCAGTCACCAGAAGAGACCTTTTTTTTGCTTCTGCTTTGCCAAGTTGCTTGACAAGGTGGCTGATGGAAACAGCTTCTTTTCATCAGTTACAATGCAATTCTTTCAGTCTCTTTCTCAGTTTAGCCTTATTGTCAGCCCCTTACATGGGCCAGTGCTGAGTTCTGCAATGAAGTCACCATAGAAATGACATGATGAGCATGTACGGACCTCCCAACTGTGTTTCCTGGTCCCGAAATAAATTTGAGCTCAGTTATTACGGTGCCTCTGATTTAATAATTGGCTTTTGGGAGACATTCAATGCTTCAAATAGAATCTTTTCTTAGGGTCAAATCCTTTCCCTATTGTAGCCTATGGGAATTCTGCCACTGGACTTTAATGAGACAACAATTTGGCCATTAATCCATGAAAATTTGCTACTCTAGTTCACACTGCCCTCCCATTTAGGACCTTGTTGTTCAATTCACTCTGAACCAGCTTGTTTTCACTTTCAAGATAATTGTGCAGACCAAAGAGCAATTCAAACAACAAATTCAGTAAGAGCAGGCATTAGCTGCATTAACTGTATGGCTGCTGGCTAGACACTGCCAAACCCCACTGCAGAATCTTCCCAAAACTGCTAACAGTCACTAAGTCACTGAAAACACAGAAGTGTCTTCCCCCTCATTTCAACAAACAGACAACTAAAGACCTATAAACAAGGGGTTTCTATGGTGCACAGCCTGGGACCACGAATGTCTTTCACCTCCAAGAGCAGTTCATTCTTTAGGTCAGGGAACACCAAGGATCAAATTAGGGTATGTCAGGGCTCATGCTAATGGGACCATACTTTAGGACAGACCTTCCAAATTGCCTCTTGCACATCCTGGCTGACTTCTATAAGCTCCTATCTATCATAAAACACTACATTTTTGTAGCCTTGTTTGAGTTGTAGGTCACTGAAAATCTTCCAGCAAGATACAAATGTTGTTTTAGAAATGTCCTTACATTGTTTGCTGTTTAGCAGATGTGCACTTGTGCTTCTAACCACTCTTCACCAGCATTCTTAGAAGCAATTCATAGACTCATGGTGTTTGTAGATTAAACACCAGTGATACAGAAAATACAGCAGATTTTCAGAGGTGACCAAGGTCACAGTAACTCCTGCTAATTTTAAGTTTGCTAGCAAACTTTTCCTACCTCGGCAACTGCTCATCACTCTTGTTCACAGCTAATTCTAAGTTATACTCTTGGACTTTATTCCTATGACACTTTGCAACACCTAGAGAAATACCTTTATAAATATAATGGCAGATTTCTCTGTGTGGAAGATGGTTGAATAAGAGAATATCCAGATTTCTGTGTCTCTGGTTAATAAAACAAAATTTCTCTCCTGTTGCCTCTCATCAATACTGTTTAAGTGGTCTGGCACGCTGTGAAAATGCACAAGGGTGCTATTATGTACAGGCACTAGGTACAGCAGGTTTCACTGGAGTGTAACTGATTTGTTTCAGATGAAGGGATGCTGTTAACCACCACTGTGAATATAATTGCTTTGTTGATTTCCACATTCTTGTCATTGTTGGCCTGGCTACTGCAAGAACAAGCTGGTGAGGAATTCCCTAATGCTGGGTAAAAAAAGAAAAGGAAAAAAAAAAAAGGAAGTCTTCAGGTCAAAGCAGGAGTTCATCCAGAAGTGCCCACACCAGAGGCAATACACATACGCCCTTTCACCGCTTCACTGCTTGCCCTTTGTTCCCTTTTTTAGCCCAGAAACAACTGCAGAAAGAGAAACACTCCAGGTGAGGAGAAATGGGACCTTTCCATATGGTCAAAACACTGAGGTGCCACCTCCAAGCAAGCTCTGGGATGTACAACATCTGATTCCTTCTGTCACACATGGCAGGGGGCTCAGAAGCCCTTAGCTGACTTTCAGTACTAGCTGTTGCTTGAAGCCTGTCCTTTCACAAAGCACAGCTCTGCTCCTGATGCTTTGCTGTTCTAGCATGTCCTGTGCTACTAAGTTTGTGGGAAAGCCCCTAAATGCCAACCAAGATCAGAGCTGGGTGCTCCCACCACAGTGTAAAGAAAGCCACAGTTAATTTATCATGCAGGGGCTTGGAGGTTCTGGATTCAGCTCCCTCACCTCTCGCAGGCTCAGAGCCATCCTGGAGTCTGGTGTCACCTGTGGCCTCCAACAAAGACTGATGCCTTCCTGTGCCAGATACAATACACACACAGGGTACATAGGTTCTGGTCTAAAGCTTGTTGAGCAGCATAGCAGTGGGAGTGGGAATGTTATAGGGAAGGTTTTGCAAAGGTGTAACTGAGGAAGAGTGGTGGTCCATGAGTGCTGAGTATCCAGGTGACCTTAACCTCTACTGCCATTTCACACTAGATTTCTAATCTCGATTCTTTGGATTTTTGCTAATTTTGTCTCTCTCATGGAAAATTCCCCTGGATACCCTTCGTCATCTGACTTAATTGTTTCACAAACACCAGAAATGAAGGCCTCCTGATTTTACAAAGGCTTTGGACATGCTTTTTCCTTCATTTGACATGTAATATCAAGTGCACACATAATTCTTTATAGGCTGGGAGTCCTAGGCTTGCTTTCTTACCTTTTAACTTATCTCCTTCATAGCTATTACCTAAATTTGAGGTTTCTCAGTAAAACTCCTTTGAAAATAAGGAGAAAACACTACAATTTTTAGTATTTTGAACATTTTACTTGGTCTAAGTAAGTAACCAACATCAATTCTCTTATAAAAAAACCCAAATCAAACAAAAAAACCATTATGGTGAGACACAGCCCTTTATAGAAACAGCCTGGCAGCACTCAGTATTGACAACTACACTTGCAGGCATTGCTTAACAGGAGCACAGACGCATAAGCTCAATGCGCTCCAGGTACTAGGAGATGACTGTGAGTTGCAGACTGACTGAAGGAATGGCAGCGCATTTCATTTCAATAAATGTTAAAGTTTTGTCCTGGACTACAAACAAGCCCTCAAAACCATTCATATTACAATAGCCGTTGTCATATCACAGCCTTACGGTCTAAAGCACACTGTAAAAAAAGAAATAAGATCAAAACAAAGCAATAAAAGAAATGGGCTCCATCCCAAAGAGACAACCAGTAAAGAGAGGCAGAAGACAGCAGAGGAGTAGTACTGATTAGCATGATGAGCTTCATCCTCAGCTCAAGCCTCGCAGTACTCTCAGCACACCCACTGCCAAGTCAATAAGTTAGCTCAAAAATATTTGTTATGTTAAAGTAATCCTCTGTGCAAGTCGTTTTAGTGTAGGATGACATTCATCTCAGAGGTAAAACACAGAGGATCTTTGGCTGAATTCTTATTGTGAGTGACATGAAGAAAAAACCCTCGCCATAGGACACCGATTTATTGCCTATGGCTCCATTGAAATGTGTGCATAGAAAATCAAGCTACTCCCTTGGAGCTGCATGACACCCAGCTGGGCCTCCGTGCAAATGAGGAGCTCACAGTGCCAGCTTTGGCAGCCACCAGGCCTGCTGTGGACAGACGTGGCTAAGCAGGACAATCATGCTGTAGCATAACAGACAGCCAAGGGATGCTTCCTCTGAGGGGCTATACTGAGCAGACACTATGGATCTATACAACAGAGAAGAAAAGAGTGTGTGTTGTTCTTTGTAAAAACAAGAAAGACAGCAAGAGATGCTCCAGATTTCTGCCTTACTTCATGTAATTGGGATGCATTACCAGCTGCAGGAGGCATGTAACCAGCATAAATTACTGCATCATTAACTACTTAATAGGCAACAGTTGCCCTCAGAATTAATTGTGTGAGCCAGGAAAGGCAAAATAAAAGTAGATAATGACATTGTATGAGATGTTTTCCTTCTAATACCACTCAGTAGCAGCATTAGACCACCTCCATTGAGGACAACGTGGATCTGGAGGCTGTAAGGAGAAGTTTATACAGACAGCTCCTAGTAATATTCCATTACCAGGGACATTGTATTTGAGTCCTATTACATTCTTTCATATATTTTGTGAATACACCACTGATCCTACAAATCTGACATGCAGTAAATGGTAAGTTACAGATTAACTTATTTCCCCAATAGCTCACTTTCCGTATACATTTTACTGCGAATGCAAAGGCACTTCAGCTTTCCAACACAGCTGCCATGCAAAGTTCACAAGCTGAATTTTGTAGTCTGTGTCTGAAATGTGTAAAATTACTTTTCAGTTTTACTGCACCAAAGGGAAGTTTTTCCAGACTGCAGAACTGCAGCCAAACATGGATCTTTAGTTTCAGCCTTTCAGGAAGGGCTGAGAAGCACACACAAACACTCCTACCAACACAGCCCTTCTGGGAGGTCACAGGCTAAAGGTTTATAGCACCTTCCCTAAAATGAGAAACTAATTAAGTCATTGTTTCTATACTGGATAAAAGGTTAAAGACTCAAAGGCCAGGACTCAGTGGCAAGCAGATGGAGTCCACCAAATATTTTGTGAACTTCCTTCTCTCCTTGAATTACCATAGCACTTTAGGGGGCATCTCTGTTAATGAGACCCAGAGCAGTTTTCTTGGGGGTGGTACCAAGAGAGCAAAATCCTGCCCAAATATACTATAAAGGACAGGAAGTCCAGCTTCCAGGTCCAGACACATAGCAGAACACAAATATGTACTTGCAAGATAAGCAATGTTTTTGAGAGATGTGGTACTTAGGTTTAGTGGTGGACTTGGAAGTGTCATATTAATGGGTGGACTCAATGGTCTTTTACCACCTAAAGGATTCTATGATTCTGTACCAATAGCTTAATGTGGTCAAGTAGTCATTTTTTGAAAAGTTGGTTGATAAATGTGTTGGCTTTGGTGGTACTTAAAGGAAGTTCTTTCTAATGTGAGGAAAATGAGAGAAAGAAGAAAATATTACAAGGGAATAAAAGAGGCTCACGTTGCAGGCTGCTCTGAATCAGGAGTCAACATCTGACAATAAATAAAAGAAGCAGTGAGAATCACCTGTGAACTGCTCTGACTGCAAAGACAGGTTCGATTCATTACAGAAAAGTGCAGAAAGAACAGCAGCACACAGAAAAGCCAGAAACAAAGCAAAAATGCTTCAGGTACATTCTGATACAGAATTCTAAAAGCCTGGATGAAATTATATCTGTGGGACATTTCAGCATAAGAAAACCATACATTAGAGATGTTATGCAAAAAGAAGCTGGTAACATGCAGACATACTGAGCACAATCTTTAGAGAGACAGAGAGTGCCTGCTCACATTGGGATAGAGGTTGATGCTGCTTACAGTAATCCAAAAAGAAGGGAGGGAGGGAATGAAATACCAAGTTCTCAATCTTAGGTACCCAGAAGCGAGCTAATAGCTAGATAGCCCTTAAGAAAGGTCAGATAAGATTGTATCTAAAACAGGTTAAATTGTAGCTCAGAGAGAAAGGAATGCAGTTTGGAAAGAGATTTGTGTGTGGAGAAATATGAACATAAGATGTACATCACACAGGGTGACAGTAATTGCACTTGTAGTTATGGTTAAGGTCTCTCAAAGATCAAGTGAAAAGAAAGGGACAAATGGCAGGAGATCTCTCCCCGAGAAGTCCACCAGTGAAAAGAAAATAAAATGTGATGAGAGAAGTATGAATAGAGGCAAACAGCCACAGAAGGCAAAGGATGTTGGGACTTCAAGAACAGAGAAGTCATGCACTTTGTTGAAGGTGGCAGATAGGAAGAGTGTAAAATACCGTCTTCAAGTTTTTCCTGAGAAAAGGTCACTAGAAATGTTTCTCCCAGCAGGAATATGCAGTGTGTACCACATAGTTATTTAGATCACAGAGAAATGCTGCACTTGATCTTTTATTAAAGAAGAAGAAACTCTATATCACTAAGATCTGGTCCACTAACTTTCGTCCCTGGTGTCCCACCAGCTCAGCTGCAGATAGAAAACAGGGAGAAATGTGGCTGAAAAGAAGCACAGCAAAACATCAGAAAGGGTGAAGTACAGACAAAGGAATGACAATAATCTGTGAGTGCACAACTCCTGTCCCATGGAAATAGGTTGAACATTTTGATGTGAAAGGCTTGTATCAGCCTTAAAACAGCCATAAGGTACGAAGTCTTGCACTCCTTAGAAATAAATACTAGCCTTCAAATACCTTGCTGAGGAATCTGTCCTGTCTGAAAGCTCCAGGTCTCTGCATCAACCTCTAGCAATGAGGAGACTACCAACGAGGTAACACCACTACCAGCAGCAATACTGGGCTATCCCTTCAGTGAGATCTGAAGGAAGGTCTTAAACTATGCCAGCAACATTCTGCAGCCAATGTGACAGCAAAAGGCAGCCATCAAGAGAGGAGATTCCCTACAGGTTGGGGTCCTTCTCTCTTTCTTTCTCTTTTGATTCCTTCTGAATTCTGAGCATGTCATCAGGGCAATTCTTAAGCCAGACTCAAAACAATTTGAATACCCATAATGTGGAAATTATTGAACACTTCCCCCAATAGCGCACATCTCTGTTTATAGTGCTCTAAACTAATGCAGGCCCTTCCCAATTCTATAAGACTGCATATTTTATCAGAATATTCATTTCATATTGAAAAAGCATCCCTTAACTGTAGCCAGATGTCCACTGAACTCTGCAAAAACCCTTTTCTACCAGTGCCACTTGGTTTACTCTTACATCTGTTGCGTAGCTCAGGAATTAGTAGAATGTAAAATGTTTTATGAATTCCCTCTGCTCTCATTCAGTGTTAATATATTCAACATGTTTTTCTAAAACCACATGCACGTTTTTTCCATTTCTTCTAATTTACTTGCATAACTTAACTCCCAAAACTAACCTGGAAAATTCACAGGAATTGGAGACAAACTCCATTCACCTACATAAAAGCTCAGCCCATTTCTCATTCTATGGAGGATCATTTCCAAAGGTTGAAATCTGACCTGACTGAAGTTAGAGGCAGAAAGTCGAGGGGCTTCATTAAAAGCAAGTTTGGCTCAAAACTACCTCCAGGACTCTTCCCTTATCCCTGTTATTTATGGTTAAGACACACCATTCACTTTATATATGTTTGAATCAGTATTCAGGACTTTAAAGCTCCTTGGACTGTGCTTAAGCCTATGCACAGCATAATGGCATCACGATGGAATTATTAGATTCACAGTTGTTTTTTTCCTAGAGATTTATTTTCTGTCTGAGACTGAACTTTCCACCTTGTTTCCATCCCTTCAATGTCAGGAAGTAAGCATTGGTGTCAAATTTGCCAAATAAATCCCAAATCATCTGGGTCTTTTGTTTTTTGGAAATGAGCGAGGGAAAAATGACAAACTGTAATTACCATCTTACTCCCTACTATGCAACGCCCAAATTGCTTCATATTCAGCATAAATAGTAACTTTGTTCTCTAAAGTAAATTCCGACCTGATTTCAATTTTCTTCTTGGTTAAAAAGGCAGTTGGTTGTTGCATGGAAGGAGGGAGGAAGCAAGTGCTCAGAGCTGCTTATGTGGTACAGACTTAACAAGAAGGGTTATGAAAATCAATGAACAGGAATTTGCTGTTCTGGATGCTGTACTTCCATCATTTTGATCTCACGCTGTGCTTACAATGCCAACATAAATCCACAGGGAGCAGCAGCCTCTGCAAATTCTGTACTTCCAGCTGAACTTGCTACTTTAATGAAAGTGAATTCCCTTTGCACACTGTTCCCCCAGATGAATGCTTCAAGGGTGAAATCCTTGCTAGTGTCCTGCTAGCATAGCCCACATAATGTCACAGCATGTTGGCACATTTTAGCATGTTGGCACAGGATAGGAAATACATCTGGAAGGAGATCTATGAACAATTTTGTAGTCAAGAGATAACTTTTTTTGCCAAATGCTGCTTGCCCCTGTTAGTTCTCCTGGGGTGGGGAGAGGGGAATGCATGATTATTGATCTACCTGAAGAGATTACATTCCCCATCAAGTGGCATTGGGAGAGTATTAATTTCCTTCCCACTCGTTCAAGCTTCCATGGAAATATCCCACAGACAATATACCCTTTGGGTCCAAGGTCTGCTCAGCTGCAAAGTTACTGTCTTTTAGTCACAGAATCAGAGAAAAAAGGAGAGCTGGAGGGGGCACAAAAAGGTCATCTGGCTTACTGTTCCACCATAAGGCAAGATAAGCAACACCTACATCTTTAGTTCTCACAATCTCCCACATTACGAGTTCCATATTGCCCAACCTCCTTGTCCAGCCCACACTTGCAGTGAAGTTCATTGCTTCCCATCCTGTGTCCCACAGCTACAAAACAGCAGTGAGTAGTGAACAGGCAAGTAACATAACCATGGAGTCATTTTACTGTATATTTTCTATGTATTGCATCAAAACCACACAAAGCACAAGCTGTTTGGGTGAACAAAAAGTAAGTACTGCAGGTGCAACTACCAGAAATGTTTGCTACACCTCACATTTCAGGAAAAAACATCCTAGACTGGATGATTGAAAGAGCAGCAGGTTCTCAGCAGCAGCTCAGCAGCTATAGCCAGAGAACCTCTGCACCGAGCTTCTCGGGGGAACATTGCAGGACTGGAAAAGGTAAAATGGAACAAGTAATTTGTTTAATTTGTAGTCCCTGGTTGTTATAAAAATATAAAAATCAGGTGGAAAAATGTCTCCAAAAGCATGAAACAAAGCAAAAAATGGGTTAAGGAAATGCATCTATGTACATCTCTGTTTTGTACATATTCTCTGGCTTCCCGACTCTTCTTTCCTTCCCATTCCTTTAAGTTTAGGTGTAGATGTTACTACATTGTGGTGATGAACACTCTCATCTTTTCTTCACACTACCATGGTCTACATCACAGCCTTGTGTACAGCATCCAGGCTGTTCACTGCTGTCAGACATTACCCTCCATCTCTAGACAACCCTCTCAGCTGTGGCTGCAATCAGCCAAGACAGATCAGGGCCACAGGCAGAAGGGGCTGTCAGCTCACACGTGGAGCCAGCTGATGGCTGTTTCAGTCAGCTGAAGGACTTGTTTCTAATTGCAAAGTCCCAGCCAAGGCCACCCAAAGCCCATGACTTCTACAGTTCCCCAGCAAATCCCCTGTGCTGAAACGGAGAGAGATTCAGAGGGCTTGGTACCGGTTCCTCTCCTCTCTAAAAAAAATTTTTAATCAGCTTTACCAGTCCAGTACACAGGCCTTTTATAACTGTGTTCCAGCCAACCTACAAACCAAATCTTGGACACATGGATGCAGTCATTGCATCCATGACCTGTATTGGGGGAGTGAAAACAAAAATTTCCCCATTCTATAACTTACAGATAGGGAGGGTAAACAATATAATTCAGCTTCAAAAGACCTCCTCCTCTGGATTTGGACAATAACCTAGTGGCAGACAAGGAAAACTAGCAACAACCAGCATCTCCTGCCTCCCTATGAGACCTGAACAAGAAACAATGTTAAGCTATGTTTTCCCATTTCCCCTAGCCTCTCCAAAGGCCAAATCAAAAAGGGAATAGGAAGCAAACAACTTGGTGAAGTGATCCTGCTGCAGCACACCTGTCTTTTTAAAAGCTTGAGTCAGCAAGCTGTGGAAGTTGGAGCACTTGGCTTGGAAGGCCATTAGCCTCAGGGAAGAGTGCAGAAGCAGCAGCAGAGTGCCTCAGCAAGCCCCCCTCAAAAGTCCAGTGTCTCTGTTTCTGAAAAGCTGGGAACTGCAGTATGGGAACAAATGGGATGTCTCCTACCAGAGCTGGAAAGAAGGCAGGAGGTGCAGGCAGGATAGACAGCAACCATAGTGGCACAGCCAGAACAGCAATGGTGTCAGACCAATGACCCAACCAACCGGCTCAGGAGAGCAGGCTCTGACAACAGCCAGCACCAGCTGTTTGAAAAAGTGGGAAATTATTTGCAAAGATGGCAAAGGGGCATCTGCTTTGCATCCAGTGGTTTCCTTTTGAAGGTTCAGGTTTATGCCTGAACAGTCTATCTGCACTTACATATATTTTGGCTGAGGCGTTCATGCACTTGGCTTAAGAGGCTTTGGAAGTAGAAAATAAGGACTTGTATTTTTATTGTGACTCAGCAATGCTCCAAACCTTCAAATTTGTTCAGTAAATAACAGGAAAATCCGGGGAACTATACTAAGTCTCTTAAATCTCAACCTTTCTGTAACTGAGACTTACTTGAGAAAACAGGTGATGTTCTTCACTTCACTGCTTCTTTCCACCTCTCCCTCCATCTCAGAGCAGCTACTGCTGCCTCTTCAGCATCTATCTCAAGCACAGCATAGATCCATCAGCGCTGGTCTTACTGCCTCAGCTCCACACCTCCAACATGCAAGCAGAGCTCTTCACTAGGTTATGACTCAAGCAGAGAGTACTGCTTCCTGGAGTCCAGTACCTTTATAATCTCATCTCAGGTAACTGTAAATACTACATAATATAAATACTGTTAGCTTCAACAATGTCCAGAGTTTCACCGGTTTTATAAGCAACTTTTTTTTTCTTGCAGCTACACTACTGAAACTGTGGCAGCAACAAAAATATTTAGAAATCTCATGATATGAGGAAGCACAGAATTATTTTTGTTTCACCAAAGCAAGGGATATGGGCTAAAACATTTGAATACTTCAGATTTCTGTACACAGTAGACTAGGAAGAAATTAGCAAACAACTCAGGTTCCTACTAAACAAAGGACAGAAACAGGTCATGGCAGGTCAAATAGCTAAACTCAGCTTTTCAGGCCAAACTGATCTGAATTCAAACCAATGATGTCCAATTCTGTAATTTACAGCTTAGCAGCATCTCCCTCTGGAATGTCAAAAGAGCAACTCAATGCATAGTCCAGTGCTGTCACATTTCCCTAATGGAGCTATTCACATGCTGAACAAAGCCTGAAAGGAGCCAGGCTAGGAGGAAAGAAGTATGAATCTCACAAAATATTCATTATTTAAAATGCAGGTCAGAGAACACAATTGAGTTTAATTAGAAAACTCAAATGGAACCCTGCACGTTAATGTACTTGCTCACCGCTTGGGTTCATTTCAAAGTATTCTCATTTGATTGTCCTCAGAGACATTTGTGTTTGTATCTAACAAAGGAGATAAAAAATGACAGGAAATGTTTGTTCTGGGTGTATCTGTGTAAATCTGCTTGCAGCAAAGATGTTATTGCAGCTCTCCACTACAGCACTGAGTTCACGAGACAGGACTGGTTGGATACTCAATGCTTTGTGAACCCTCTCCCCTGGAAAGCCCCTTACTAACCTGCATCGTAGCAAAATGTAGTTTCCAGTGCACTGGCATTTGACTTTTACAACTTTGGAAAATTGTGTCAAGAATTAGAGCACTGACACAGATCTGTATCATGACCTGCCTGGAAATAATCAAGTTTTCAGTGCCTGGTGGCCAATTCCCAACTGCAGTGCCGCTTAAATGTACAGATGCAATGATGATGGAATTACAACCCAAAACTTTACATGCTTTTTTATGGTTATAAACAATACTGCTTCTTGAAATCACTCAGTGTACTAATGAAAGCAGAAAACCCCAAGTGTGTGAAGCACAGTCCCCACTGAAGCTCACCAGCTGCTCCTGTTGGTGCTACTGGAATACGATTATAGTGAAACAAGTTGGGTAGCATTCCTGTAGATTATTTTTTCACACTCTCTAAATTTAGCCCTTCACTATCTGTTTTTCAAAAGTTATCATAGAATATAAACCAGCAATTTTTACAGCTACGTTTAGTAAATTTTATATAACCAAAAATAAAGATTTGTTGTGCTTATGTTTCCTTAAGTTTATGACTTTTGTGGAAAAAAACAAGGGGCACAAATCACAGCTGAATTAAACACTATGAAATGTATTCAAGAAACAGTTTAGACTACTTCAGGCCAGGACTGATCTGAAAGGAGATACTAGGGGGTTATTCCCCATATCCTTATGAAAGATTTCCCTCCTTCCTTGCCCCTAAAGACATTATATAAAGTACATATATACACATATACATACAAGAAAAAAAGAAAATTAAATACTAACTGGAGGCACATAATGTTTGCAACAGACCTGAAAAAACAGCCCAACGGGAATGGTCAAAAAAGTCTGTTTTCAGACTACTGCTATCTTCCTGTTGTGTGTGCAGTCCAAAAGTTTCAATGCTAAACTGCTAATGCATTGGTTCTCAAATTTTCCACACGGAGATCTCTTTCCCTAAGAGACACCTGTCCTGACTAGAAGATGCAAACCACTGCTGTTTGCATGGTGCAGTAGGGGATGGAGAGCTGAAGTTGCAGAGCTGGGGCACACAAGGAATTGAACTGGAATCAAAACAGATTATGAACAGAACACTGAGCTCTGTAGAGGCTTGCTATTTCAGCCACTATAGCAAGTGACAGCAAACACACACACGTAAACTAAGATTGACAGTACCAAATATAATATGTAAATCATACTTTTGAGGAAATATTTAAACCCATTTTACAGCATTATCCACAGGTATAGACATAAAAAACCACCATAAATCACAGTAACATAATAAGGTGAAGATTAAGAGGAACATCCTCTTCTCTTCTTTACGACTACCTCAGGCTCAAGAACAAACACAAGGCTGGAACGTCAATGTGGGATCATTCTGCATGACAACCACTTGTTAGTCCAGTGCATGAACTGTGAAAACTCTTATTTTGAGTTGCTTCAGCCTGGAAAACGCTGGACTTAAGTAGTTGCTTATTGAAATAACTGAATCTCCAGTTCATGCACTTGGTCAAGAGTGGTGGGTGTGGCTCATGCTCCTCCGTGAGACCCAGATCCACGGCGTAGGCTCAAGGAGTCCATCCAGAGTCCATTGCTCACCAGTGTCCTTCCCATTATCAGCACACTGTGGAACCAGCCATAGGGACCTTTCTAAATTTTAAGCTCAGAGGATATCTTATCCTAGACAAAGTCTGCTGCTGCTAAAGCCTGTCCCATGAGGGGCATTCCCTCCCCACATAAACTGAGTGCTCTCAAGACCAGTCTCAATATAAGATCCACTTCCAGCAGCTGCAGGATGGACTTGACAAAGGCACAACTCTTCACCTCATCTTCTTGCCTCTATTCTCTCTTTCGGTCATCAACAAATCCCATGCCTGTCGAGGACCAAGAATTAGAATGGGAACGATTCCAGAAATGGAAAAATATGTACAGTGATCGAACGGACTTTGTGATGCAGACTTTACGGTTATTATGTATATACACATTGTATGTTTCCCCAGAATTTGTATCTCCTAGGCAAGTCCCGGCTTGTTCATTCCCCTTCTCCCCTGTTTCTCTGCTGATTGGCCGAGAAACTGCAGACAGGAGACAGCCCCCATTCGCCCTTTCCTTCCCCAGTCCCTCCTGCGCTCCTCCCCCTTTTGCCCGTGTCCCTATCCTGGTTTGTCCCCCCGCTTGTCTGTCTCATACTCCGCCCCATCTTCTGGCCCTTTCCCCTCCCGCGCTGATAAGAAACCGCGTGCGCGTTGGAATAAAGAATTTTACCTGCACCCTACCTTGTGTCCCGGGCCCGTGCTGTGCCACGGCCCCATCTCCCCTTCGGACCGCGGCACATGCCCACTTGAGGAATCAGCTAGAACACTACGTGGGACATTCCAAGCAGCTTCTTCCCGGGATGGACTAGCAGAGCTGCAGCATCTCTCCGGTCACCCTCCTCTGAAGAGCACACACTGCTCTCCAGAGAAGCAGCCTGAAACCTGCGAGTATTGTTAACCACCTCATTTGAGTAAAACATTATCCAAAGGTAGTTACCCACATAGAACCAGAACCTGCTTTTAAATCTCTCAACTCCTAATTTGCAACTGAGGATATTCTTTGGCTTGCAGATGCCTACATGCTTGTATTCTGTCTAATGCAAGATATTCCCTTTCCCGGCCTCAGCAATATACTGTGACAGTTCAGGAGAGGCTTCCCTCTCCAGCAGCACAACAGGAATTTGAGGGCTGCATTTTCCCTTTCCTAAAGGGGAGACAAAAGCTACCAAGCATCTCTGCTCCTTTGAACATGGCAGACAAACTTAACAAAACAAATCTCATTACTTGGGACATATTTTACCTCCTGCAAAGGGTGAAACAGGCCAAGTGAAGAGATTGATAACAAACCAAGCCAACCTCTATCCCTGCAAACTCACCGAAGCCTAAAGCATTTCCAGACATCTTCCACTGTGGGGAGCTACAGACCACAATGCCCCCGAATCACCCAGAGAGAAATAAAATTAAGGGGCTTTAATACAGCAGGTAGGAACTATATGTCGGGATTTCATCCTGGAGAATGTGTAACAAATGTTGTGGTGCACAGAGAGTCAAAGACATGGATACGCACATTGCAGAACCAAGCTGGTCCCCTGGGCAAAGGGCTGGCAGGTCCCCTGTTCCCATTAAGGCTGCAGGTAGCTGATGCCCTGAAGGAATGTGAGCTTTCCCCTCCCTCAGAAATGCTCCTGGCTCTTTGTGTGCTGCTCCTGATGGAGGAATTCCCTTCCCGACCCCCAGCAGGAGATCACTTTAGGCATGTGCACAGACGGACAGCCTGCTATGCCAACCAAAACAGGCTTTCTTAAACCCTGCACATTGACATAAGATTGTGAGCTGATGTCTAAAAGAAAAAAATAATCTGTTAGTTTTAAACTATTCCCGTAGTGGAAAAGCTCATAGTTGTAAACAGATGGCCCTGTTTCACCCAGTAGAAAGCAAGGAGAAAAATGAAATAACTGTCAGATGAAGACTTCACTGAAGTGAAGCGAAGTAGCACAAGGATTTCAACATGAGCTAAATGCAGAACTGAGAGCTGAAATCAGACATGAGGTTTTGGGTCCCAGCAAAAAGCCTTACATAGAAAGGAGTGACAGTGCAACATAGAAAGCCCTGGCAGAGTGGCAGCCAGTCAGCCATAAGCAGATGATGTTGCTCCGTAATATAGCTGCAGGGCTGAGTTGTATTTGAAGATTTAACTTGAAGTCACCTACAAGACTCTCGGGTGCACCAAGACAGTGACCTCTCAAAAGGTCAAATTCTTAATAAGCAGCAGAGTGAAGAAAGCACAAGAAACAGCCTGTTTCTCAAATTCCAGGCGGGACAAATCCATCCCATCGGCACTGGAGTAGTGCCTGAGGGTGCCAAATTCAGCCCTGTTTGGGTCTGGACTTCTGCTGCTGCGCTGAATCTGATCCAAGCAGTACAAAGACACCCCTCCCCCCATACTGCTACTACTTTTCCACCTTTTAGTCTAGTTATGAAAAAATAAAGACCTGGTACAAAGAACATAGGCCAGACAAAGAAAAGTTGCTCCATCTGAAATTTCTAGTGAGAGAGGCCTTCCTTTGTAGCAGGGAGACTGAATCAAGTTCACTTACAAGGCTGTTGAAGTTTAGGTTGTTTTATTTAGATTCAGTGTAGATGCCACAAAGTATAGAAAAAACATTCACAGATACAGCAGTGAAAGCATTATGATCCCCATAGCTTTCAAGGCTGAATAGGAAAGTACTTTTCTGCAGCAGGTTATAGAAGTATAAAATCCTTCTTTCCTGTATTTTCATTGCATCTGGTGTGTTTTCACAACCATAATGGGGTAACTTGTTAAAAGCACACAACCCGATGATTCAGCAGAAGCACTGGTGATATTCAACACACATAAAATGAGGTTAAATTTCTATCAGTTCCTCCCTTCCATCTGCCTTATGGCCTCTCCTGCCTATTCCCTACTGCTTGTGCTGCAGATCCTCTCTTCTCCCTCTTTCTCAGCATCTGATTTTGGTAGATTGTCTGGAGGCATCAACTTCATATACTTTTATAGGAGCTTCAGTTTATACAAATGAAAGAAAAATGACCAAACAACAAAGCTGCATTTAAACGTTTGCTCGTTACCTCTGAGAGGGTGAGCACCTTAGAGCAAATAGGTTTATTTTAAATACCTACAGAGTTTGGTGGACCACAGCACTGCAACATCATAACACCAATGCAAAACCTCCCTCACCCACTGTGGGAATGGCTTAGTGCTTTATTGAGTATACATAGCCTAAAATAGGATAGCTGCATTCCTGGCAATAGCTGTGGAGCTCTTAAGTAAACAGTCTTCAGGAAAAGTTGATGAAAGGAGACAACAAACACCCATTTTAAATCTCTGGGTAGTGCTGTCCATGTTTATGACATGCTGCAGCAATTCCTTTTTTACCCTCTTCCTCTTATTTCTTCCACAGCTTTGTGTTGAGTTGCCCTGGCTATATCAGGGGCAGAGAAGATGCAATAGGTATTTATATGCAAGACAGACCCAAAGTCAGAAAACACTTGTGTTAGAAGCACACACTAATTTCCAATTAATTTAGCAGAACTGAAACCATGCTGACATGAGGCCACAGTTTATATCTCACTCTAGTTCTAACTAATGTAAGTAGTTTTACTCCCAAATTTGTATACAGGCACATGCACAGCTGCTGAAGGGGATACAGGTAGGAAACACAATTAATGTGAAACTCTAAGAACGAGAAAAAATGGTTGGCTAATAGTAATTTTTCTCTCAATGGCAATAGATATTTTAGCAACATATATACCCAGGCTTTAAATGAAAACCAGATCTAGAAGGCATATACGACCTTCAGATCTTTTGTTGGTAAAGCAGTTACATTTTCAATGTTCCATACGCTGGAAACCCTCTATATTTTCATATCAAATGTATATGGCCAGATTGAATGAAAAGCAAAGTGATAACAAATCACAGGTGAGATACAGTACAGGTAGCAGACTGATACTGCGAATTTAACATTCACAGTGCATGTTGAGCATCTGCATTTTCAGCTTCAAAAGGAAACAAACTTTGGTACTGGCAGAACATAATCTTCTTATGCCTTAAGGAGAGTACACTCAGGTGCAACAGAGCACCTGGAGGCACAGGATGCTGTAATAGCAAAATCCTCCAACTAACACAAAGCAAGAGCAGGCAGGTGGGGGAGTAATTTAGGACAGGACTCGGTGCCAAATCTGGCATATACATTAGTGTATTGTGTGTGAAGTATGAAATGCTTGCAGCAAGCACAGCTTGCAGCCCCACAGGAGAAATCCAATGAGATATGTGTACATTTAAACACCCTGGAATTTCTGAAGGCTGAAAACTTGGAAAATCAGCTTTAAGTAAGAAAAGATATGGTGACTGAGGAGCCCAGGGTAGTGTTAGTTACACAAGGTCAGGAAAGCAGAGAGAATTCCAGTCTAGAAGCAGCATGGGGAATCAGTGTTCTCCCAGATGCAAAAGGAGAAAAAGACAGACATTTTCAACATACATTTAATGCAAGTCCTAAAGCAGAATTCCTACTGAAAAGCCCAAAACAAGATACCTAAAAGGACAGAGAAAGGAGGATACATCATCCCATCTACAGAAGGCCAAATCTCACCCTGAGTGACCACGAGGTACCACAAGGTAGAATCAGCCCTTTGGCAGGGCAGCCTCAGGTGGCTGGAAGAGAAGGCAGCTGCAGTGAGCCAAGACACTGCTACTGAAAAGGCAAGGTATTTGCTAAATACTCCCAAGAAGGACATTTTCTTATGATTTTCTTTTGTACATGTTCGAAGTAGTACAATTGTAATTTATGATCATCTTTATGAAGATAAAGGTCATGAGTTATGGCTGGTACTAAAACAACGGCCCAGTGATCTGACAGTTGTGGGGAACCTTTGGGAGCAGCAATTCATTGAACAGGGTGAAGTGACAAAGTCTCTCAGATATAAGCTAACTAGTTCTCTAAAGTCGGAGATACGCTTTACACCCCCCTGGCAGCAGCTCATTTAGGAACCGGTGGAACAACAGACAAATTTCTTCAGGTCTCTTTAGTGGGTGAGAGTCCACTGCTTGAAGGCAAAGAGCAGGAGTGTGAAATCAGCCACTGACCCTGAAAACACTGCCTCATTCCATCATTCCGAAATTAATATGGTTAAACTGGACATCCTGGGAAGAGAAATAAGTCAGTTGAAGGACACAGGACAGAATGGATAGTTTGGGCATTTAGGACTTTGGGTTGGTTTTTGAAATTATTTGCTGGGCATCTTGCAAAAATATGCCTTTCTGAGACTACACAGTTGTGTGTTATTGAGTCTAAAAGCTGGTGCTTCAGAGACCTAAGTCTACTCAAGAGTCTTTATTTGTATCTTAATTACAGATGCATTGCCCTGGGACAAGACAAACATTTCTTTGCTGAATGTGACCAACCTTCACAGTCTGATGATTGCAAAATTTCATTTTTTAGCAATTTTCATGGTCTTCAAACACAAACATTTGCAATTATTGCCTTATCTAGATCAACACTTTTAATACATAAATTAAAATTACTTAGTTAAGCTCACAATCTTGCCTAGCAGCATTTCCTGTTCAGTGATTCGGATCAGCGTGGGCTGATCCTTATTGGAATGCCTGAAACCTTTAATTGTATTGCACGTGAACACAACAGGATTTTATGTTCATGGCAGTGACTTAATGTCCACTCCTCTTTAATGAATTAAATCTTTTAAGTGATCCTTAGAGAGTAAGTTAACAGCTTTAATACTTTGGCTTACAGGATTCTCTTTAGTGATCAGCTAAACCCCAATACTTCTGCAACAACTCTCACAGCAAATAAATGTCAGCAGTAGTTGGTCTGGTTTTGAAATGAGTGCTGTTCTTCTTCTGGCTACAGTTAAGGGCAGTTTTGCCTTGGAATAGTGAGCCTCGCTATCATTAAAAACCTGATTTTGATATCCCTTATCAGCAATACCTGGAGCAACTCCACTGATGTTAATAACATAACAACGGGGTTAAATCAGGCTAAGTGAAAATAAGGACTCGGGACCACAGGCAATAGAAGTTCTGTGCTTATTTATATTGGATACAAGCTTGGCCCAGCCGATCTAACTCTCATGTCTGTTCATGAAAAACAAGTATGTACAACACAGCAGAGGTACCAAGTAAACTTGAAAGAGCACCCACTGAAATACTTTTGGCTGCTTCTAATCTCATAATCTTCTATTTACTCAGTGAATGCAAACTGCTTCAAATAATATTTTACCCCCAATACAGAAACTCAAAAATTACTTTCCTCTCTTCCTTTTACTCTTGCAAGTCTGCAACATCTTTCAGAAGGCTACAAGCAATCTGGGAGCTATACCAGACATCTACATGAAAGAACACAAATTTACTGTCCTCACATTCCAATCTGAACGAACCCAGAGCGACTCCACTCTGGACATAAAGCAGAGGCCACTTCAGCAGTGACTAATGTGGCCACAGATTTCTCAAGTGGAGCCATGCTCTTTCTGGCTAGTTTTCTAGAAGAAGTAAGTAAACTCAAGTGTTTCTAGACCAAATTTCTTAGATACAACTTGTGTCTTAAAAAAAAACCAAACAAGCAATACTCAGGAATTTGAAAATTGTCATTAATTTTGAGGATCATCAATTTAGGACGTGAAAAGTTAAGGACAGTACTCAGAAACGCAGGGGGAACTTGTGCTGTTTTAATTCCTGGGGATTTTCTTTCAAGACATACTTAATGAAAATTATATTTTACTTTTCATACATGCTGGGAAAACTAAAGTCGTCTTTGTCCATCCTTTCTCTGCCACTCACAATTTTGGAAACCAAACACTCCCAATCTGGTCAATTGTTCCTTATATGGAAGCCCTGCTGCCGTTCTGGGGACCTTTGCCAGGACACCCCTTTTGGCAGTGCATTTATGAATGAGGCGAGTAGGACAGATCTCCTTACGGATTTTACTGGTAATTCCATTCACCCCAAGCCTTTGTTTCTTATCTTTTAATTACTGATATAACCATGCCAGGATCTTCCCTCCTCTATCGTAACTGCTTCACCTCCTAAAAAGCCTTTGGCAAGGGCTGCATCAAAAGCTTATCAAAATCCATATAGATAATATCAACCAAACCACATTATCTATGTATGTGTTGATCCCTTCAGAGAAACAAGGGGTTTCTGTACAAAACAAGGGGTTTACAACAGTCTTTAATGAAGCCATGTGGATTGTTCCTCAGCGGACTCAACTGTCCAAGCATCTACTCATTCTACCCCTTATTAAGACAGCCTCTGCTAATCTGCTGATGTTGCAGGCCTGTAGCTCCCTACATTCCCTTAGAATCCTTTCAGGGTGAACATCCATCTCCCACCTTGAGGTCTTCAGACAACTGAGAAAGATTTAAATGATAATACATTTTACTGTAAGCAAGGCAGCTACTTCACATTTGAGTTCCCTTGAGTTCTTAGGTGAACACCATCATGTTTTATTATCTACTGCATCATAACTTCTTCCACAGTAGCCTCAATATTGGGCATATTCTCTCAAGAATTTAACCCAAAATGCTCTATGTACATTTTACCTATTTCTTCCATAATGAATAACAATGCAGATACTGAATTTGGCTTCTCTGCAATGGGGTGTCCATCATCTGCAGGTGATCATTTTTAAACTGTGATCATAAAGTGATCATAAAGTGATCCTACAGACTCTCTGGTCAGCTTTTTGCTCTTGAGAGTTTGAAGAATTAATACTTGGTTTTGAGTCCTTTAGCTAACTGTTCCTTCTTTTTGCTGTACATTTTTGTATCTCCTTTGCTGGAGATTAGGAACCTTTCCCTTCTCATCCTTTGGATATGCTTTCAGCTTTTTAAAAAGTGTCTTCCCATCATTTCATAACACAATTTACTTTGCTGTTTAGTCTGCATTTGCTTCCTTTGAACATTTTCTAAGCCCTTATTAAATGATACATACTATTGATTCTGGTGGGGTATCGTTCAGCAACTCCATATCTCCTTTAAGTGTTTCTCTCAAAATCTCCTTTTCACATCCTTTTATCAATCTTCCTCATACACACATACTTAATCTTATAGAAGCTGAGCACAACTGTGGTGGATGTTTGGCCTTTTTATCTCTGTAGGGACACTGAATCTAAAGTACCTTGTAGTCACTGCTATGAGCTGCACTTAAACTGCAAAATTTTCATCCAGCTCTGGCACCTTACTTAATGTCAAATCAAGGGCTGTATTTTCTTTTGTGGTGCACCCTGATCAGCTGCTGTGGGAAACAATCACTGGCACTGTCTTCCCATTTCACCTCTGGGCAAATATTAGACAAGATGTGAAGCAACAGACATGATGCTAACTGGATTTTCCACATACAAGAGTATTTTCTACCCCTGTGATTTCTGTATATGCAGTTAAAGTCAAGCCTTGGTTGAAGAGACAATAGTAAGGATCCAATGTTATTCTCTTCCTATTTGGATATGAAATTTCAACCTAGGTTGCACAGAATTCCTGACAACTCCTGCTATCAAACCTGACCTTTAAACTGTTCTGTGGGGGTTCTTTGACTGATCTCAAGCACTACAAATTCATGTTCAGGCTTGCACTTTACTGTTAATTTAAGCCCTTCCAGATGGCAGGTGATATCTAAACACTGGAAGTACAGTTGTTCTGTTCTCTCATCTCCAAAATAAACCTCTGACAGGTCTTCCTGATGGCCTTTAAAGACACAAAGGAATTGGCTATGTACAAATATTCTTTAAATAGTAAAAAAAAAGTATGAAAAATCGTTGCAAAGTAGGGATTAATTTTTGTGTGTGATTCCTATTTGTAAGGATTTTATCTCAGTGCCTGTGAGAGATGAGATGGCAGCAGCTATCTGTCTGCTTGGTTTTCACATACACAAAGCACTGTCAGGAGATGCTATTCTCAGAATTATTTTTTCACATCCATGTAGTGCTATACCGAGCACATGGACTTTCATCTTGAGCAATGGCCCAGATATTTCTAGTGGAACAGAGATGAAGTCCTGGCTTCAAGCTTTAAATCAGCGAGAGACTTTTGTGCATGAAAAGAAGTTGTCTACGTACTTCTTGCCATTCAAGAGTGTGTTAAAGGTATCTGTGAAAACCTAGCTAGTAAGAGCAATGTGCTTCAGAGATGCTGTATGAATGTGCAGGGGTTTTTTACTTTTGAGAGCTCTATGCTGAGGAATAAGGAAAGGGAAATAAAACAATAATTCTCTTGGCACAGATTAAAAAAAATACATCTTTGCCAAAAGTTGTAGTTTAATTTTGGTCTCACTTTAAAAATAAAATTTATAGAACATTAAAATTCTACATTTTCTATCCCTGAGGTAGCAATAAAATATCAATTAATGTCAAGCTAAATAAAAATAAACAAACCAATTTGGTTTTAATACCTAGAAATTAATAGCTAGAAATGAAAATCTTCAACCCCTTAAGATCCTGGCTTCAATCACACGAATAGAGCTGCTCTTCTAGCTGTCCAGGTCAGCAGTGGAGGTAAAACTCCAAATACTGTAATACAAAATATACTGAAGTAGAATCTGCCTCAATTACATGAGTATGTCACACAGTCACAAACAAATGTAGGTAGAAAGGGACCTCCAGATGTGATCTAGTCCTATCCCTGCTCAGAGCAGGTCAGCCTGTTCAGGATCATGCCTCCTTAGTGGTTTGCAAAAACCAGGTGGGTTTGACAGAGCAAAGAGAATAAAGTGGCTGGGGCACAACTCATCATTTAGACTCACTTTTCAGAATAAAAGAGATGAAAACAATAGAAAAATGAACATAGTTTTAGATACCCATAATAAACCAAGTTTTGGTGTGGGCTTGGGTTTTTTTTTAATAACAAAACAACCAGGAACAGAGACAAGCAAAATATTTACTGTTGCCCAGAACTGGCACACTGTGCAAGGTGACCTGAACCAGGCATGCCAGACTGTCTCATCCTGATGAAGTTCTTCACTGACAGTCACTGATTGAGCATCTGCATCATTGTTCATCTGCCTGAAGGAAGCAAAGTCAAGTGCCTCTTGATATTTAACTGGACCCTCTCCCATTCCCTGCTTCTCTTACATGGCAGAGAACAGCAAAGCGGTGTTTCTCACTGTCTGAATTAACCAAATTAGCACAGTGAGACTCCAGATTACATATGCTGTACAGCTCTAGACAACACAATTACAGGAATACATTCACTTTAAGAATGATTTCATTTGCATATTTCCCTTTTGCCTTATTTTTCCTCAGATGAATTGCTGAAAATCTCATCTGACTGTGTTCAGGGAGTGCCTGTAGGACCCTTGGAGGAGGTTAGCTTTTGTTATTTAAACCTTATTTCCTCCTGTCCTCTTCTGTCTTTCTAAAAGAAAAAAAATAAAATATATATATCAGTTCCCTCCTCCTTCCATATCTTAAACTCCCTTTTCATTCTTCTAGCTTAAGTTTGAGCTATTAAAATAAAAAACCCTGCAGGATGGTAACAGGAAGAAGAACAAAAGCCAGTAAGTAGGCTTTTATTGTATTTAATGATCAAAAGTAAACCGTTTTTTAAAAGACTAAATTAAAAACAAGAGAGTTTTAATATTTAATTTTTTTTATCATAAGCTGGAAAACTTCTAACAAAAGCTTTTCACTGAAAAATTTTGAAAGATACTTTTGTAAGGGAAGAAGTTTTTAACGCCAGACTTTTTAGTAGGGCCTGTAGCAACAGGACAAGGGGTAATGGTCTTATACTAAAAGAGGGTAAATTCAGACTACTTATAAGATATAAGAAAGAAATTTTTTGCAGTGAGGGTGGAACTGGAACAAGCTGCTCAGATAGGTGGAAGATGCTCCATTTCTGGAAACATTCCAGGCCAGACTGAACAGAGCTCTGAGCAACGTGATCTAGTTGAAGATGTCCCTGATCACGGCAGTGGGGTTGGACTAGATGGCCTTTAAAGAACCCTTCCAACCAAAACCATTTGATATTTCTATTTTTTCCTATTCACAAGACATTGGTTTGACCCCTTGTCTGGCACTACCAGCCCTACTGGAAAAGTTGACTAATAATTTTCAGCTGATTCCCAACTTCTAAGTAGACTTCAGAACAAAATAGCTCACTTCCTGCACTATACCACAAATCAACAGAGATCTGCAAAAAGAATTACAGGTCAAATTCCCTGGATGCAAGTGAGGTGAATTATGACAACCATAACATGGGCCCCAATAACAGTCTGAAAGAAAAAAACCAAAACTCCCCAAACAGAAAACCCATCCACAGTGATGACAAATATCCAGGACAGATGAAACTGTACAGATCCATAGGACTTCCGGCAGAAACAACTTTGAAATAGGCGCCAGAAGAGCTGCTTAGCTAGCTGGGGTGCAAAAGTTGACAAAATTGAAGTTACAATGATACAGTTAGGAAAGAATTTTAGAGCCAAGGTTGAGAAGAACGCCTTACCAGAGCTGCACCTCTCAAGACAGCAGATAAGCACTACTGGTCATACCAGTCCTCACAAGGATCTTGAAGGGCACACTGTAATTCTGAGGACAATACCCAAGGCTAAGTTCACAGCTGCCCTGACTGCCCTCCTCCCCTCAGGTTATACTTATGTGTCATCTCCAGCACTGTAGTGGAATAAACCTCCCTGCAATTCTGAAGGAAGCAACAGGGCTTTCCATCTCCATATTTCTCCAATCAGCAAAATTTTTCCTTGGTTCTAGGTCTCAGACTTACTTACTTTCACATTCTCTGCAGAACTGAAGACCAGTGTGAGATCCTCAGCACAGCTCAGACATACTCCTCAGTGAATCAGATGAGTGCCCAGTAAGATAAAGTAGATGGGATTCAGAACGTAAATGAGTTTTAGGGTCTGCTCCTACATCTCCACAGGACATCCCTAGGGAATTTCCGCTGAGGCTGCAATAATGAACTAGCTGGTTTTGTATTCACACCCTTACCAGCTAATAATGAACCCTCAGAGCCTGCTTTGCAGCAGATGACTTCAAAACATGTGGAAACTTCGAGCCCAAACTGTGGCAGCACAGCTATTTATTTTAAATTAAAGCCAGGCTCAGAGTAAATTATTACATAAAATGGGCAAGGACTGTCTCCTTAAGCAAAAGTATATTTTACAGTGGTGTTGGGGTTTTTTTTAAATCAACACATAAAAACTGTTGTAAAGACCCTTAAGGTTTATCTTTACAGCTTTACCACCATGGTAGTGTTTACTCTTTCACAGAGAGATTGGTATTGAAATTCTATCCTATCGATTTATTAAATACGTTTTGAGGCTGTGGAATATGTGCTTATGCACTGCACTTGAAGTTACAGCTTCAAATTATGGTAGTAATTTTCATTTCAGAGCTCTCTTCTAGACATTGCTTTAGAATTCTTCTTATGAAATGAGAAAAATTACTTTATATAAATGCATATTTCAAATTCATCTTCTAGCTCTATATCATCACACTAGGGCTTTTAAATATCAAATTTCCATCCTACTTTTGAATTTTTCACTCATTCCCCAAGAGAATTTAAGCAGCTGTCTGAGAACCAATTACTTTTAAAAAATTAATTGATTTTAGATGTGCTAATTTTTGGTAATCATCTTGTGTGGTGTTGGGGGGTATCTGTTGCTTGTTTGTTATTTTTTAACCTTGCTAAGACTCAAAATTAATCTNCTCCTCCCTACATGCACTGGAAAAAAAAATGGTGTTGAGATTGGGGAGGCCATGAACATCTGACCATTATTAATGTACTATATTAAGCATAAAACTTGATCATAAAGAAAAGACATCCACCCTATCTAGTTAGCCTTAGTAATTGGATACCCTAAGTCTGAGAAATTGAATTAGGCTAGTACATGTTGTTCTACTCCAGATCCTTCATCCCACCACCTCAAGGCCTTCATTAGTAATGCCTTCAACTATCACCACCTCAGGAGCTGAGATTCTCTAGAAGTCTCTCTTAAAAAGTTGCTGGAAGTCATATTTCTCCTGGAGAGAGACAAAGAAATACATGATTATTCCTAGTCTGTTCTAATAGAAGGGCAAGAATACTACCAAACTTCAGTTTCAAAATAAATGAGATATTTCTTTATACAACACTCAGTCATCTTAAAGAACTCCTTCCCTTGCATGTTACTTCCTTGAATATAGAGTTTAAAAGCATTCAACAAACAGGAGGGAAAAAATATTTTGAAGGCCATTAGATACAATTATTTAAGTTAGTAGGTCCCTAAGTCAGAAACTGCTGGTGGCAGGAAACACTGTTGCTGCTTGCTTGACTATCCCTGTTTTTCCCTAAGCATCTGCTGTTGGCTGCTATAAGAACAGGACACTGGAATAGTCTGGTCTAATTAAAGCCACACAGACATATCCAAGCAGTGAAATTATCACGGTACCTGAGATACGAGAGAATATAGAATATGAAGAGGCATTTTGCTGGCAGAATACAAAGAAACCCCAAATTAGTTCAAGTTCCTCATGTTCTTTTTCTTACCGTTTCTTGCTGTGGGGTTCTCCACACACATCTTTAGCTCTGATGCTCCAAAGCCAATTCATTGCAGAGCTGAGGCGTGTGCCAGGGAATCTTACCACACAGTTTGTGCAGAAACCAAAGTTCTGCAACTACCAAGTAGTGGTTTGTAACAAGATCCCTTGAAAAGGCAAAAGTATGTTCTAATAGTTTATAAAGCACTGAAACAGCATCAGGAATGACTCGAGTAGCTGCACATCATGGAATTGATTCTTAACACCAACACAAGATTGCACTTTCTGAATAGCAAATTTCACACTGAAGTGGTTATAATTCACAGCAGAAGTGGACTTCCTAATGACAGAGAACTGGGAATGAAGTAGTGGTATCTCTGAGATTTCTTCACTTTTATATTTTTCCTTTCCAAACTGTGGAAGATGGGGAAACGAATCAGAGGGTGGGGGGAGGGAGAACAGAATAGAGTCAGCGTGACCAGCCAAACCCCGCCAACAAAGCCAAATAACACCCAGGATCAGTTACTGGCTAAAAAGCCCTACGCTGTCTGTAGGGCTTCTGTAATCGAGATATATGTAGTTACAGCCACAACAGCTAGGCATAAATGCTGAAATAAACTCAAAGATGGTATAGGTAGTGCTACAGAAATAGCATGCCTGACACAGTGAAACATGTATGAATGGCTTTAGATGAACAGGCTGCAAAGAAAAAACTGAAAGAGTGCTTTTGCTATTTGAAACTGTTTGGATGCAACACCATAATACAAGGCTATCCAGAGGAAAATTATATGAAAAACATTAAGGTGTTAGCCTCCAAAGGAGGGCAATGAAGATGGTGAAGGGCCTTGAGGGTAAGGCGTATGAGAGGCTGAGGTCACTTGGTCTGTTCAGCCTGGAGAAGGGGAGACTGACGGGAGACCTCCTTGCAGTCTACAACTTCCTCATGAGGGGAAGAGGAGGGGCAGGCAGCGATCTCTTCTCTGTGGTCATTGGTCCTGAGGGAATGGCCTGAAGTTTTGCCAGGGAAGGTTTAAGTTGGACATTAGAAAAAGGTCTTCACCCAGAGAGTGTCTAGCTATTGGAACAGGCTGCCCAGGGAAGTGGTCACGGCACCAAGCCTGACAGAGTTCAAGAAGTGTCTGGACAATACTCTCGGTCACATGGTGTGACTCTTTGGGATGGTCCTGTGCAGAGCCAGGAGCTGGACTCGATGATCCTTGTGGGTCCTTTCCAACTCAGCATATTCTGTGATTCTGTGATATTATACTCTATAGAAAGCAAGATAAAAACGCAGCTACATCATCCAGAGGTGTTTTTTTTCTTATATGTACATACACAGAGAACTCCTAAATGTATCAAGGTGTTTCTCAAACCTCTGCTTGTGAGGGAGCTCTCCGGCCAGGAAGGGTCTTCAAGAAAAGAGGCTGGCTATGACCTATCACTGGAAAGCCTAGCAAGGCAAAAACATCCTTTGGAACAACAGCATGAACCCTATTCCACACCCTCTACTACTAACATGTTTACATGTATCCAGCTAACAGTGCTTAGAGGATTTATGCATGCTTCCCTCAGATAAACAGTCAAGACAAAAACGATGTCTCACAAGCTTGTGAAGTCAGAAACTAACATGCAGCGCTTCTTGAAAAATGCTAAATATACTTAAAAACTGAATGCCATTCTGCAGTGCTGAAGCATAACACAGCAAAGGCGTGTCAGTCCACTATATCCCATCCCCATGTCAGATATGTCTGAAACCCCACGCTAACACCTAACAACACTTCAGAACTGAGTCTTGCTAAGCACAACAGCAGACTTTCCTTTGTACTTCATGAATACGAAATCTGCCTGCAAAAAATACCCCCCAAAATATTTTGCCTTATTATACAGAAACATGACCTTTACTTGTAGAAAGGAGACTTGACAACACTCTATAAATGAGTGGAACCCCTTCAGGGCTCACAGACGCACAGATCCTTTCAAAATCCAAATGCACAAATAGAAGGGTGTCCTTTGAGGGTCTGTGAACCGCTATGGCAGTTAAGCTTTATCTTCAAAGCATGAACATTGGCTTTCAGGTACAATGTGTGTCAAAAGGCCCTGAAGATAACTGCTGCAGCAGTTTAAGATCTTTTAGTCTCTGATGGTCCAATTTGACTGTCCAGCCTTGCTGAATTGCTTATAGTTAGGTGAGCAAGAGTTTACCATTTCCACATAAAGCAGGAACCAACAAGCTTAAACCACTGATCTTCAACTGTGAAGAAACCAGACCTAAGTTTCCAAACTCCTGAACCTGGCTCTTTAACTCCAGAACACAAATTACCTGATTACTGAACACCATCCATCTCCTGACAAGCACCATTTTTGGAAGGACAATGAACTACTCTGTGAAACGCAACTCATCGGTTATTCTGGGCTTCAGGAAGTACTATTTTTGGAGGTCCATCAGACTACTTGCCTTGTATTTGAGACCTCTTCCCCACAGATATCTCAATGTAAAACCTTTTCTATGTACCTTCCAATCACACCAACATTATAGGTGTTGCAGGTAGAAGGCAATTTCCATCAACTGGCCAAAAAACTCCAAGAGCACTGGCAATCACCAGAACCCATAGCACTCTAAGCAACCCTGTTTCAGAAAACAGATCTCATAAATGGGCTCTAGTTCTTCATCCTGCTCCGAAAGAGCTGCCCACTTCAGACAAGAAGCAACACAAAAGACATGAGAAAATTCTAAATATTAGTGCAAAGCAATTAAGAATGCAAGATTTAAAAGACATTATTAGAGAATTAAAAAAGTTTGAAAACTAAAAAGATCAATGCAACTACATAAAGTTATCTGCAATTACTTTCTCAGCTTTCATACTAATTATGATCATGAAAAATTAGTTCAAGAGAAAAGTACTGTCATGGGGCAGTGGAAAACTTTCCAATCCAGAAATGCCTGGCAAATGCATTAATCATTCTGGATTAACCATATGCGTTGCCATTCTCAGTATCAGACTTATGAGCTCCTGGAATATGTCAAGCACTGCCATTGAGCGTGGCTATGCAATACACTCAGGGGAAAACCAGTAAATGGATAAGCTTTCAGGGTCAAAAATTCTTCTTCAAATACTGGAAATTTCTGTTTACTCTAGACCACTTAACCAAGCTATAATTTGTCGGTTCAGTGCTGCATGATTCACCAACATTGAGGTGGCCCACAAGAAATATAATTTTCAAAGAATTCTTTAAAAATGTGGGTGGAAAAATCCCTGTTTCTTGCACAACAAGTCTTTGACTCTGCTGTGGACTAGTGTAAAAATCCACAAGCAGCTGTCATACAGACCACACTGGATTCACACTGAAGAGGTGCAAGCACAGAGATCTGGGGAAGTAGAGCTGTACTGACCCTCTTGGGTGTTATTCTCCTTTTCCATATTCTAAACTTTTAGTCACAACCTTTTAAGTCCTACTAAAGCAAGATGCTGTCACACAAAAAAGTAATTCATAATTTGCACATCTTATTCCAAAGCCAAAGCAAACAAACAGATATAACATCACAACTGAGGTACATCAAGAACAGTAAGACAATGTTCTTTTCATATTTAGTATTTTAAGACTAGAATTAGATATTGATTCTGCTTCAAAAAGAAATTCTTCTGCTTCCAGAAGTTGCTCATACAGGGATTTATACATCAGCTTCTAAGTAGAAAGCATGGAACAAAAGAAATTAAAACCTGGGGTCACAACTGATGGGGAAAGAAAAAGAAATCCACCAAACCAAACCAACCAAACACAACACCCACCCCCCAAAAAAACCAAATTAAAATAACAGTATCAATGAAAAGTCTCCCTAGCTGAAAAACATGGAAATAGTAGGGTGAAATGAAAACTTGAAGGCAAGCTGTAAATCAGTCGCAGAACTAAAACACTAGTTTGTATTTTGAGATTTAAAGATGACTTTGGTAATAAAAACTAAATTGTGCTTTTGTTAATATCAAAAGTAGAATTGCACTTTCATAACAAATTATATTTAAAAAAGTGTATGAAAATAATTAAATATATAACAGCTGCAGTATATTGAAAGCTGTAATTGCTAATACTGCATTTTACCCGAGAACCCATGGTGTCTCCAAATAACAGTAGATTCAAAACCTCTACAGCAGTTATTTATAGGACTAGTGATTCCTGGACTGGCCATTTGGGAGTTATGATGGGTCACAGAGCAGATCCAGTAAGCAGACCCATTGTTATAAAGGGTAAGGCTTTAGTAGTGTGCATACAGACCTTGCAGCTGGCCTCAGTGGCAAAGAACTGTCTTGGGTATGTTTAATTTTGTTAGTACAGATACTGCATACATCTGATATATGTCATTTGGGGTTTCCTGAGTTTTTACATCAGCAGGTAGAACACAACACTGAAAGTAGTCCCATTCACAGATAGTGTTGACTGATGTGTTCCCATGAGACAGGGATGAACTTGAGCTATAAAGCCTGCATTAGGAGACCATAACCAGATTATAAATGCAAACATTTAATTATGTCATTGAGACTAGTTCAGATGGCAAAGCAGCCCATCAGCTGTGATTTTAAATGAGCATCAGGATATCCTTGTCAATTAGTAGTGCAAGGAAGTCTGCTAGTGATCACAAAACAGTTGAGAGCTGGCAGACTACCTGGATATTGAGACAGGTAATAGATCACATTTGATTTTGATTGTAGAGGTCAAGTTACAACCTTCCTTGGATATCACATATACAGAAACCTCCAACTAGTTTCAAAAACATGTTGCCATTTCTTCAAGAGCTTATGTGTTATTATCTACAATACCTACCCTTTAAAAATTGTTACAAACACCACTTTCAACACCATCGTACCACCAAAACTTGACATCTGATGAAGCACAGCGAAGACAAACAGGTATTTCTAATGGAAAATCCTCAATTCAAATTTAAATCAGATGTTTTCCTAAAGTGTTTCTAGATGTATCAGAAGGCTTGGTAAACTGTGGGCAATTAAAGTAGTTACATGCTTACATCCAGTGAATGAATTTATTTGTGGCTAAAAGCATTTGGACTGAAAAAATTGTTTTTCTGTTCTTCCCTGGGTACCTGAACATGTTTCCAGATAATAGGAAATCCTGCAAATCTTAAATTTGATTGTAAATGCTCACCACACGTTTAAGTCATCAAAGGGCAAGAGAGAGGCATACATATTCATTCTATCTTTGCTCTCCTGAGATATATTCATAAAGTTTAAAAGAATGATCCTCTCCTTGACTTCAGGGTGCCACAAGGTACCTATATCTGTGTTACTGTGCTGCAAATTCAGAGAGCTACTGACACAGAATGAGGAGGTAAAGTACATTGTACTGCAGCTGTATGGTATTTTATACCTGTAAACTGCATTAGGCAGACTTCACTCCTTTCCCCGCTGTACAGGATCAGGGTTTTTTTAAGTCATTTTGAGAGGATTATTTTTGCTTAAAGATGCAGAAAAGTAAACTAACTAGAAACAAATATATTTTATACAAGACTTCAGAAACAGGAATACCACCTACTTCTACAATGTCTTCCAAAAAGCCAGGTTCAAGGCCTGCTTCACCACTTGCCCATCTTGTTCATCCTCAAAAGCCTTCCAGGGAGCATCACCAGGATGATCAGGTTGTTATGACTACGAAAAGATCCGAAGTACCATCTGTGCTTTACGTTATACTGGAGCATATGTTTATCTTCTGTGGGGCAGCAGATCACTGTGAAGCTCAGATGCCTCCTCTCTCATCCATTTTTCAGTGACCTGGTGCCAACAGATAGGACTGCACATGTTTCATTTTCAACAGGTTTGCACAAGAGTTTCAATTTTATGAACAAACTGAAGCTGCACTGCTTACCAGGATAAATGGACACACAGAACCAGGATCTGGGCTGCTCCAAGCCAGCACAAATACAGTACAAACACAGGCTATCACTTTTGCTATCACTCTTCATTTTAGTATAGGGCAGAGATTTTGCTTCTTACCTCCTTATTCTTGTACTCCTGATGATAAAAACACCTCCGTTATGTTAAAATTGGTTTCTGACATATGTCATATTCAAAATAAGGTTATATTAATAGCAAAAAATGCTTCACACTTTTCTCAAAAGTGTTACAAAGAAACCAGCTTCAGGCTTGAAGCTATGCATGCATTTCCAAAGCGTTTCTATTCATGATCTACATCCAATATTCATAAAAGGAGAGCTCTAAAAAAGATGGGTTGTGGAAATACATCTAGAAGGTATTATTCAAAGCAGTTATTGCTTCACAGAAATGTTTTTAGTTGTAAAATACAGAAGCACAAAATAATGAGTTAATACAACATCATTTGTCCAACACCACAATACACAAACTGAAATATGAATTAGTGGCTGCTAGGAAGCACCATAAATTAACTGATGCTCACCTAACAAATTGGTTATGTGACAAGACATATTCAGTCCCTTCACTGTTTAACATATGATAAGGATATGCCTTTGAACATTCTTAAAAAGTAATCATATGCTGAGAGGTCAGAGTGATTTTAGCGTAGATGTAGGTGCTGATGCTTTGCAGATGGCAGTAGCAATGCCTCTTCCTGCAGGACACTCAGAAGAGAATTTCAGAGACCAGCAGGAGCAAATTAGGACTCAGAATAAAGAGGCCAGATTCTGCCAAAAATCATGGTCTAAGCACATGCCTGTGCTCGCTTATGGGGAAAAAAAAGGCAGTTTCAGACAAATTTCATATTAAGTTCTACTTTGATGAGTACCCACATTATATTTAAGTTGTTCAAGTCCTATACTGTTGGGAATGTATATTTTGTATCTACTAAAACCCTACTGCTGACTAAAACATCAGTTAAGTGCAGAATGATGTCCCCGCCATTGCACATTTTAAATTCGCTTCCTATTACATGCAAATGTACGGAATCTCTATTAAAATTACGCTGGTCTCAGTCAAAATTTCTGGATAAAAGTTGCCCTGATGCTCCTACAAGCCTTTTACTCCCAGAAAAAAATTAATGAGTTTAGCAAAGCTTGAGGTTACCTGAATAACTTAGAGATATTAAAAAAAAAATTAGTTTTTTTCTAAAAGCCAAAAGCTACTAAACTATGTTTATGTTGGAACAGCATTGCTAAGACGCAGAAAGAAGCAGACATTCTGGGTTTATTTTTGCCCTCACTGAAAATCCATGCCTTGGAGTATTGCTTGCACAGACCTAGTCATCCACATTTGTATTATTCACAAATCTCTCTACCACTGAATTTTCCCACTAAATCTCAGAATTTGTGCTTATCCTGAACCTGCTACCTGGTGTAAGTCTTTTTATATGGATCAAGGAGATAAGATTCCACTTCCTGACTGGAAGCATCTGTATCTGAGGAACCTGTAGGATCAAACCCCAAACATTTACACAATGCTGCTCATCTCAGCTTTTTTTTCAAGAAATACATGGACTTTTGTCTTGCAAATGTGTCTGGTATTTGGAAGAGAGAGCAAGTTTGCCATAGTTATGGGGTTTTACTCCTTTTATCATACCTTACGGACAATTCTCACTATGCTCTTTGTTACTGCTACACTTTGCTTTTCCCTAACTTCCCAAACCTAGGAACAAGGGAGTTGGGTCATGGGATTTCTGAACCAAAACAGCAAATGGATCAGAATATGTTCCTTCACACCAAGACACAGTGAACCCAAATTTAATATCTAACTATTTGGGGAGGAGAATAGTTTAGAAAGGTTTGCTCTCCATGACTTGGAGGTAGATCCTGGCTCCAAACGCCCTTAATTATATCTATTTTATCAGTCATACTTTAATTTTACTGCTCAGTTACTGCATGATATATAGGAAGGACAGGTCAAACTCCTACACTAGCACTACTGAATGTAGGATCTAAACTCACTATTAATATTAGGGTCTGTCATACTGCGTTGGGATTTTTCTTTCTATTCAACCACTACTCTTCTGCTCTTCCTTTTTTTTACATTAAAGGAAGAAGGTGATTCAGTGAAAAAATTCCATGTGACCTCAGCAGTACAAACCTGAGAGGAAATTTATACATTCAAAAGTTTTAACACTTGAAGTAACTGTTTTACCTTTCATTTATTTATAAAGCAAATGCCAACTGGAGACATCATAAGCTTTCTGAAGCTCATTCTGCAAGTTCATTTCATTTTTGCAGTTAATTTTCTTCTAGCTGGTACTCAATAATACAGATGGGTTATTGTTTTTTTAGTTTTGCTTCTCTGAATGCAGAGCAGGAGTGCATCCCCATTTGTTTACAACCCAGCTGCGCTCCTATAAATCCACTCTTCAGACAGGCTTTAGCCAGAAGACACTTGGAGTCTTAAGCAGTGGGATACTAAATCAAAAACCTATGTCTTAGTTCAGCAAAGCACTTTCTTAAAGAATATGAAGCCAATAAGGCTATAACTTCACTGCAAAGGGCTGTAATTACTCGTTTGTTTCCCATAAAATTCAATCTGCTTTGGATTCAGTCCTAGACATTTGCTGGAAGGTGTCATTAAATAAAATAAGAGGAAAGCCAGGCCAATAATCTCTTGATTTCTAAGAAATCACTGTTTGTAGGATCTGTCCAGTCAGATACTTGAGGAACAGCCACAGGGGGCCCACACATCACACCCAGATCTCTGGCCCACTAGCTTTAAGCATAAGTATTTACTCTATTTTGATTCTCCCTTTGAATTATTAATTATGCAGTCAAGGTAATAACCTCAAGTTTACAGGTACTGGCATCTGTAATTTATACATGATGTGACTTGAAGTTTTGAATTGTTACACAATAAAACTAGAAATTTTAAGTGATTAACTAAGAAAAAATGAAGTGAACTTTGGTAAACAGAATTAAAATAACGTCCTGTACCAGCTGTTTATCAGCATTTGTTTCCTTTGCACACAGCTTTTGGGAAATATTTCACAAAATGCTTTTCATTTGATACAACAACTCATATTTGATGGCCTGTATGGGATATAGCAGTTGATACATCATGTGTGTTCCTAACAGGCTGTAGTTGAGATCACTGTTGGTATAGACAAGAGTTTATATAATAAGACAACTGAGTAAACAGGTATGCTGGCTGAATGGAATTCTTTTCGAGAGACTCACGTTCACCTACAAATGTCCCATATTACCTTGGGCAGGTTGAATTCAGCTCCCCAGTACTGAAGTACTGGGAAGCACTCCAAAAATAAATGTGAAATATGCCAACATGATGCCCATGACTGGACGATCCTTTCTCGAATGTGTATCAGTGACTCAGACACTGCCCTCCATAACTGATAAGAAATGCAGTGGTGTTAGATGAAAAGCAGCAGTGCGTTAGGGCTCCAATAGCTTGAACTTGAATGTCTGAATAAATCTCAGTAATGAAAAGCAGAAACAACAATACATGCCTTCAAAATCCTAAGAATTGGTAGTAAGAAATAATAAGCCACAAATATCTCTCCCAGTCATGTCGCTTTCTTTTCTTTTTATTTAAAGTCTTTATGTTCAAACACAATAGTTCCTATGTTCCGCCACAATCTGGAAACCCCACCAAGGGATGTGTCTAACCACAGTCTCATTGGACTGAAAAAGTAATCTGTGACTCCATTTTAGGCTCAAGTTGGAGAAGATTCTACACATAAGCGATGCATTCTAGAAAGTAATTTAATTTGCAAAGCAATAAATAAGTACCTTTACAACTCCTAGTCTACTTTTCGGTTCACCTCTCATTTGTCAGGTGGATTAACAAGCATGTATAGAGATGTCCTCCCTAAAGAACGAGCTTTGAGATCTACTCTCTCATGTGCCGGGATCTCAAGGCATTCCCTCTGTTTCTACCTAGATCTTTAATTGGGAGAAAAAGGGAGAATAAGGATTTTTGGCTGTTGCCCCATGATTTCTGAAAATACAGAAGCTGACTCAGAGCTTCAGTCTTACATGACATGTTAGTCTGCAGGTGGACAGTAAATGCAATGCATCCAAAACATGATCAGCCTTTGCGTATGTACAGATAATATACAGAGCAGACGCTGGATGCCCAGAAGTCCCAGCTACATGGCCCATCTCATCAGAATGGAAATGAGAAATATCTGCAATGCACAAAATGTATCCAGATGGTCCCACCACTATGGGGGCACCACAGATCTAGAAAGTCTTACATACTTGCAGATTCTCAGCTCAGGTGTCTCACCTCTCCTAGCAGCATTCTTCTGCCTGCATAGGACAATGCAATGCTGTCCCAAAGCTAAAGTTGAAGCCTGTTTTCAAGAAACATAAAGCACCTTCCACAGTATGAACTTAGTACAAATCTGAAAGGGAAGAGGCTCACAGGACTTCAAGCCAATTTGGTTTGGGGCCCAAATCAGGGTTTATTGCAATCAGCTCAGAGCTTGAGAAAAATTTTGCAACACTAGGAAAATTAAAAACAGTGATGAACTGACCAAGTGCCTGTTTTATCAACAAGTCTGAAATTTATGCCTCGTACTAGCACACTCGATACAGTACTACAGTTCAGAGATTACATTATGATGATTACATTATGAAAGAAAGACATTGAGAAAGACTTGAGAACAGTGTCAGCTGTTCATCACTTTCTAGATGATCGGTAACCCTGTTCAGCACTGCTCTTTCCTGCTCCAACACTATGAAACATTTAAGGTCCTGTGAGATGTTATATTTATTTTCTGACAAAACAAAACAAAAAAAAAGTTAAAAGCATCCACTTTATTGAATTTACTAATTCTCAGGAAATACTAATTGAAAACTTCTTGCTCTGTGTTACAAATTGCAGTACAAATATTATGATTCTGTAAGTCAAACAAGATTAATATCCCTCTTTCCCTGCAGGAAATCCTAATATATGCTACAAGGGTTTCCAGCTTTGCAGGAAGTGAAACTGCTGGACTCTCATACACTTTTATATTTGGCTTCAGTGGGAAACTCATTTTGCAACCGCATCAAATACCAGTTACATTCCTACAAGGAAAACATTCCAGCTGCCAGTCAATAGGACGTTCGACCTTGCAGAGAAACCTGAAAGGCACTTGTACAAAACAACAAGATCTGGTTACAGTTGCACTTTTACTGCCAATTCCATTAAAGCTTATCTTTAAAATGCAATGAGCTTTTTAAAAGTGACCCACACCAAACCCAATTTACAGCAGCAACTAGGGTCTTGCTGCTGCTTTCCAGTGCCTTTGCATCACTTCTTCTCTATTTATATGAGAAATATAAATAGAAATTTATTATTATCTTATAATTTCAAATACAGTTAAAATGTTAAATCCAAACCAATTACTTGCCTCTAGGGAGAGTGGCCCAGCTTCAGCAAACATGAGTCACGTATTCATTCTGGTTTCATACACCCCATTGCCCTTGATCAGTGGACATTTGGAAGGTCACAATTCAAAAGCCCTTTTGTAAATTTTGTTAAGCTGCAAGACCTCTACAGGACAGCTTCAAGCTCTCCAAGGTATCTCGCTTAGTACCCTCATTTTTCCTACAGCAGGTCTTGTGAAGAAGTCCAGCTCTTCTTGCCTGCATGCCAGAGGACAGCTTCTGGTATTGGAAAGGCATCAGTGAGTTGGTTACTCCAAAGCTCACAAGGAAGATGAAACATAGAAAATGCTAAAATAAAGAGTACTAAAAGCACTAAACTAAAAGTACTAAAAAGCACTTTTGATTTTCGGGACACACAACTATGGGAACAGCTGGACCCTTCATGGGATTCTGCAGTCGTAAAAATTGATGTTATTGGTAGATTCCATTTTTGCTTTGAGACTTTGGCTTAAACAATCCGTAAGCACAATTTTTCACATATGCTTTCATTTTAATTACCATTTATTAACAGAGCAAGATGCTGACATTTCACACTATACTACCTTTAATCTTACCCTTTTGTGATGAAAATGAACTTACATCTTGAATGGTGCAGCTGCTTACTCGTAAATTCCAAAAAGGCTTGATGTAAAGATGACTGAAATCAGCTGAAAGCCTCCCAATGACTTAAGCCTATGCTGTCTCTTAGAAACCAAAGAGCAACGTTCAGGCAGACCTCTGTGCTGTTGCAAGCACTTTTTTTCTCCCTAGACATACGAAAGTAAAAGCTGCTGGCATCAGCACATGGAGTGAAAGGCATGTCCCACATCTCCTTCTAATAAATACTGCTGCACATCGAAACCTGGGCAAGTTACCAAACCTAAGAGGAATCTGTTGCACGTGTGCAATGAGAAACAAGTCACAGTGGTACGTGCACTGAAAATCCTCCCAACTCAAGATGGAAAAAAATTCTTTTATTACCTTTGAGCAACTATTTCCGTGTTTGAATGTGATTTACTTGACAAGCCTGTGAGACACCACCAATGTCAGCAAATTCACTACTGAATATAAAGTAGCAGACACTGCAGAACAAAAGCCACTCTGCATTAAGATCAGCAGTAACTTAAACGTTTTCTGTAGAGTTGCCTACCTGGAGCACATGGACACATTTATCATTGCTTTCCATTACTTCCAGTCACCAAGCAAAGCCATCCACAAGGCACTGGGGGAAGAGAGAAGTTTTCAGTTCTTCTTCCCAACATACTCATCGTGCCAAATACTTTGAGATCCACTTGTGAAAACTTTCTCTCTCACACAGAAACCATTAGAACTGCTAATCTATTCTAGTACAAGTGTCTTTCACACTCCTGTGACTGTTGCACAACACTTTCCCTACAAAAGTGCCCGCAGAAATTCAGACTTGACACACATCATGCTAGCACAAATTATTTGCTCTCCCAGTGGGTTTTTTTGGTTAAATTTTAAAGAGAGTCTTTTAGAAAAAAAAACAAACACCAACACAATGGGAGGTACAATTCTTAGATTTATCTGTTTTTTCCACAATATTCATATTTAGCACTTCAGCAAATAATTTTTATCATTTTATGGCTAGATCTAGAAACGTTCATATACAGTATGACAGGAGAGTCTGTCCAATAATTGTAATCAAGGAACCTGATTTACAGAGGCAGTTGTTTTATCCCAGAGTTTAGCTACAGACACAAATGACAAAATGAAGACATCTAATTCCTTGCGAGGTAGGAAATGACTATCAGGGAGAAGTTTTCATTTTGGGTGGATTTTTTTGTTGGTTTTTTGTTTGTTTGTTTATTGGACCAACTAATCTAGTTAGAGATAAGAAAAAACAAGTTGCTAGAAGAAGGACACAAAAATCCTTGGGCTTACTTCTCCCCATCTCCCCGCCTCTAAATCATTTGAAGCAATAAAAAAGATTATCTCTCTCTTCAGCCCCTGCTCTGGTTACATGCTTAGATCATCTTGACAACAGAAACTCTTAATAGTCTGGACATTTCCAAAAATGACAGGACTTGGCACTATAATCCATTCTCTCATTTGCAAATAATCACAGCTAAAATTACCTCCAGGTTTAACATCAAACCATTCAAATGAAGATTAAACAGAATTGAACAGTTTCCACAATAAATTTAACCACTAGGCAAAGTGTCAGATCCATTAGGCACGCCAAAGACACAAAGTTCAAGATGTCTTGTCCAGGAGAACATATCACTGTTGTATTTGAAACAGCCAACTCCTACCTATGATGAGAAACACAGTGAAGCCTTAACTACGTGTTTTACGAGGTTGAACATAGAGAATCCATAGAGACATACTACAAGACAGACATCACTTTTTAAGCTAGACATACAGGAGAAATTCTCTAAGACGTGGAGCTAATCTTTTGTTTTACGTACAACACAGAAGTTTACTGAAAATCAGTTTCGGTTCTATGGTTCCACATGTTGAAAAAGGATACATATGCAACAGAGAGCTGCAAAGTTCTGCAAAGCAGAAAATGTTGATATGCAGAAGACTTGCATTGGCCTTATTTTCTTTGTCAGAACCATAGTCTTCGCAGTTCTTGTCTGAGTTTTGTGTTTGGCAGCTGCAGAACTATAAAAAGCTTTGCCATTTAAAACATTTTTAGAAGAACGATATTGTATTAGGCTGACAATACATAAGTCATTCATCAAAATGTCATGTTGTTTGGGGAGACAGATAGCAAGTGTCACCCCTGGGCCTCAAAGAGAAGGTTAAAAAATGAAAAACATGCTCATCATCTCTACTCTCCATTATACACGGAAAGTAGTCAAGTTTGCTGTTGTGCTAAGCCTTCTATTGAAAGAGAGGGAATTATAGCACAGTGTTTATTCTCCCCCAAGCACCAAGGCCTGTCTGACCTGCTCACAACAGCTCTAAAGCTATGTCTGTCCTGAAAGAATTTATTTGGGTGAACGTTACAATAGGCTGTTCATGGTTTGGTAGCAGGTCTGGTAACTCAGTGAGAAAAAGACAGAAAAATAAGTAACAGAGAAAAAGAAAGAGACATTTTTTCAGCCTGACTTGTCTCCTAGGTTCTGCCAGTGTAAGAGCATTTCTGGATCCAGAACCTCAATGACAATTAAAATAACGAATTGCCCCTTAGGTCCCTGCCCCCTTGGTAAAAACAAACAACAAAACCAACTAACCAAACAAAAAACCAAACCAACAAACAAACATAAAAAAAGACCCCAGCAAAATCAGACAATCTATACACCTGCATGTCATCTAATCAGAGAGAGGTACAGGCAAGACTTCCCCCATGCAGGGCAGCATCCAGCTTTCAGCTACAGCAGGCAGCACTGGCAGCTCCAGTATCAAACTCGAGGCCCAAACTCTGTGAGGGGCTCAGTGCTAGAAATGCCAGAGTGCAGCCTGCATAGGGGCACGTGCTGGCAGAGGTTCTCTTTGAAGCAAAGAATGAGTAGAACACCTAAACTGCAGAACAGCTGTCGAAAGGTATATTTGCACAGTATCTCCCATCAGCCAGGCAAATGAGGGCAGGAAGGTAAATCAGCATCATTTATTTTAAGTCAGAGAAAGTAAACTATCCTAAGTCCTGAAGGAGCCTAAATATTATAAACAATCATAACTCCGCCTTCAGCAAGGGGTATCAGTAGGCACAGTTATTCATTAAAGAACCACCTTCCCCTTTTCAGCTCTGAATGAAGGTCAATAACAGCACCTAGTGTTCTTCTGGAGGTGGCTGTCACAGAAGCTAAAGATGAATTCAATTTACACTCTCTTTATCCAAAATCAAGTCAAATGGAATTTGCTCTAGGTCCAGCTTTGTCTAAAGAATGTCAGATCTGACACACCAAAATCAAAAATTCAGGCATCAAAATGTGCCACACAGCACTACAAAGCTGCCAGACAAATCCATTTGAAACCAAAACCAAACTATAAAGCTATTGCTCTTCACTTCATCTTGTGAATTAGCGCTGCCTTTCAGCACGTTCAGTTAGATCATCACTAATTTTGACAAACACCAATGACTCATCTCAACACAGAGCAAGCACACAGTTTCTAACATCAATAACATCGTGTATCACACTACTTACATAGTACAAAGCTTAAAGTCTGCTGAGGGCAGTGGAGTGCAGACTGTTTACCCCACGAATAATATGCTCAGCCTTTCTGCCAACATCTACAGCGTTTCCAAAGTAATCAACTAGTGTACCACACATTTCACTAGATGCAAAGAAAAGGAATGCTGAACAAGCTGTAATATTCAGCCCTAGATCCATTCTAAGTGCAACAATCTCAATTTTCATACTATTTATCAAAGAGTTTGTGTTACTTAAGTGCAAATCTAATGCAAGTGCCAAAAAAAACTTAGTTCCTGCTACAAAACCAGAGCTACATTCATTTTTGGCTGTGCCTTACCAAAATATGCCTGGTGTAAAGATTAAGGCTTCTCCAAACAAAAGGGCATGATAAAAAGAAAGCAACAGCTTCAGCTGTCAAGCTGATAAATTTCCTCAAAGGCAATTCTAAAGGTATTTTTACAACATAAACAGCTCAGAAAACAGAAAGAAGCATTTTGTTCCAAATCAATTTATTTTTATTAAAATCTTATACTGAGTGCAAGCACAAACTCAGCACTTATAAAAGCTGCCCAACCAATATTTCCAAGACCTTTCATTACATTGGCAAAATAAGAACCAACATATTACAGGGTTAATACAACACAGAAGCAGGGTCTGCATCAGCACCCTGCTCACCCTCACATAAACAGACTTCCTCTGCACTTTTCCACAAGAGCTCTACCCCCAAAGCATTAATCTCTCCCAAAGGGGAGAGCAACAGTGTTGGTAATAGGTTATGCAGGCAGATAGAAAGGCAGATGGCCTCTTAGTTTGGCTATGATAATGGAGAATAACTGGAATCCAAGCTGGGGGAGAAAAGGGACTTTTGCAGGCTGCTGCTAATACCAGAAGTACCAACAGATTTAGTTTGGGCTTAGTCTGCTGACCATGCCATAACAACAAGTTCTTTGGTATGAAAACATTATAGGAAATGCCCTTGCCAAAAGACACTCGGGACTCAGAAAAAGATACGCCTGACACTAACACCAAACAAACAAAAATGAAAATCCACATGCCAGGATAATAGCCAAAGCAAATCTAACTGAGCCATCACATTTCCAAACACCACCACATTTTCCAAAATGCTGAGCCAAAGCTCTCTCCTTGGAGTTTGCTTCCACAGAAGTCAATGGTGATACACGTAGGCTTGACTGATCAAGCACAAACATGAAAACAGCCTCTCTGCTCCGGGCACCATCAAAGGCTCATCACACTGGATGGTGCTCCAGCTCACTCACATTTCAACTCTAGAGCAGTTAGAACCTGATTTGGTAACAGTCACTCTCTCAGCTTTGGTTTCACTTGGGTCTGAAGTGGCTCATGTGCTGCAGGGTTTACCCATGGAAGTGTCTTGTATAATATCCCTAGAGACACGAGAGTCTCATCAGGTCAGTTCACCTATATGAGCATCCTGTCTCCAGCCCCAGCCATAAACCTTAAGAAGAGTAAATAACACAGGTTAATAGGATACTCTACCACTGCACTCTCCTATCCTTTCATCATTTTCATTTTGTGGAATTTCTAAGCCAGGCGTGGTTTTAGAGTATTTAGTAACCCCCAGTGGATTTTTTTGTTTTAATGAACTTGTCCAGTCTAAAACTTGTCCCCTAAAACTTGCTCAAATAGTTATGAGCTCCTGAAAAATATGAGGGGAACCTCCAAACTGTGTCCACCTCACACGCTTACTTTGCAAAACATGAATAGGTGGCAAGTTAACAAATGCTGGAAGTCACACAGCCACTAAAAGCCATGTGCACAGCTCGATAGCTTTGTGTCTATCCAGACCTAAAGTTAGCCAACTGAAAACTCCAGCTGCAAGAATAACTCCAGTTGTAAGAATATAACCTTGTGGATTTAGAGAAGAGATGCATTAATTTGAAAACAGATTCCTACCTCCATTTGATCTTGCTAACTGCCATTTCATACACACTGTTCTTGTGCTCATTACCAACTTTGTTTAAATCTAATCATTTTACAAATCCAGCTAATTTTAGGCCTGTTTCACCACAGTTGCCAAGGGCAGCCATGTGCAAGATCGTATCATTTTTTTCTCAGCTGCAGTGGCAAATTACTGACACTACGTTCAAAGAACCCTCAGTTAGCTCAATTTCAATCCCTGCAAAGCTGAAGGATAAACAGACTTTCTGCATTTTAATGATGTGTAGAGCAGTACATTCCAAAGACACTGCAGAGACCTACAGCAATTCTTAGAAGTTTCGTTCTTACAGATCCAGACTAGTAAATTTGTTTTGTTAGGGTTGTCGGGGTTTCTTTTTGTTTTAGTTTGGAGTTTTTTGTAATTCGTTATGACACATTCCATGAAAAACAATGGAGAGCATGCATGTGCATCAAAGGAGTAGAGAGTTTTATCCAGAGGTACTCAGAGACAACAAACTCAGATCCCTACACTGCACCTTGCAAGAAAATTTAGTGTATTATCTCAACCCTTCAAATACAGCAATATCCTGCCATTCTGAAAACAAACTGTGACCTCCAGTCCTGCATCTGTTTGTGATGGCAGATATCCAAGTAGGCATGATTTATCTCAAAATTAGGACTCCCAGCAAAGTGCAAGAAGTGTTGTCAACCTTCCAGTCAGATGTCACGAACAAAGTTACAGTCAATTTTGGACACGACAAGATTTTTGAGTCCCTGGAGGTGTGTGGTCAAACTGGGAATTGTCCAGCTCAGCCTGTGTTTGCTAAAATACCAAAAGGGCACATGGATTTGACGGAGTCCCCAGAAGAACTGGGAATCATGAGAAGCACATCTGAGATGAGCAGAATTGCACAAATCTTGAGAACTTACAGCAGTGTCAGAGAGAACACAACATGGCTTTGACCACACCAAACACAAGGCAACTTTGATGAATAAGGTAGTGGATAAGGGATGCCCCGTCTTTCCTCCCAGGGAATTAGCTTTTTGCAAGGCTGAAGCCCCACAGTAGGACAGACGTATCTCTCACTGCTGCTGCCCTGTTGGCAAGCCACTTACATATGGCCAAAGCTTCTAACAACCCCCCCAAAAACCAGTTTGCATTGGATCATCACAGAACACTCTTACCAGTTCTCTGTGGTTATCTGACATCGTTAACATTTGTAGGTTTTCCAGTTTTGCAGCATTCAAAGTCTGGAAAAGAACTACTTCATGAGGCACTTCATGAAAGCACGCAACAAGCTCTTCTTCGCCCTCCTATTATTTCTGAGACTGTTCTATCAACTAAGAACAACTCTTATTGCCTTTTAAAACTGCAAGTACCCCTCAGGAAAATGCTGATGTTTCCTGAGTCCGGCCCTTGCATTAAACATGGGTTGTCACACTTTGCAACACAAGGAGGAACAGTATTTGAATACTACAACAGTAAACAATGTAGTACATAGTAAACAATGACCAAAGGAAAGAAACAGCTGCAAATTTCTTACATCCATAACCAGTTTTTCTGTTTATTTTTTTTCTTCTCAGGCAGCTTTGGAAACCAGGAGAGCTTCTCAAAGGACAGCCTGCTTTTACTTTTACTAATATTTACGGTATTACAGAGGACCTGTCAGCAGTGGCTTCTGAGTCTGCTTCTTCTTCAAAGCACCTTCAACCTAGTAAGCAAGCAAAGACTTGGATCAATAACCTCAGACCGTAAATCTGTCTGCAATTCTGCTGAAGGGACAGTCTTCTTCATTGAATAAATACCATACACTTCACAGCTTTAGACTGACAGCTTAAACTTCATCCAAAAGCTATAAAACAGTCAGGGTATTGAATAACGCAGCAAAACACTTGCTGCCCAAAGTCTCACTTCTGAATAAATTTTTTCAGAGTTTCTTGGAGAGATGTAAGGACTATTCCCTGCAGAGCAACCTTCAATCAGTTGAAAACTTAGATTAAAGTAAGCTCTACTGCAGAAAAACAGTAATGACCCCACACCCACCTTTAGTTACCGAAGGAGTAAACAGCAATTGCCATGTGATGAGAGTTCAACAGCTGAAAACCTACCGAGATCCCTAATTTTGACCTACACTACTGCAGCACAGCAGACCAAAGGGCCATCAATCACTGTCAACATATGAACTGCCTGAAATACACCATTTCAGTGGAGCACAGGTAATTCTTAAGAGACTACAAGGAACTGTTAAAAGACACACAGGAATAGAAGCCTGTTTAGAGAAGTCTGGAAAAAGGGCTTGAGCGTTTAGTAATGACTAGTTACCTAGGTGCATAAACAGGCAGTCCTTATCTCTTACCACAGATGCTGGCCATTTCTGTCCTCACTGGGATGTTCTATGAATGACTGTATTGGTGACTGTAAGATCTGCACTGACTGAGGAACACAGCAAACAGCAAACACCCAGGCTGTAGACCAGCTGGGAGACTTCTCATGGCCAATTAAACATGGCACACTACAATATATTTTTCCTCTAATAGAAGCAGTTTTCTACCCTTCTCTCCACAAAGACCACAATTTCATTTAGACTTAAAGAAAAATATTTCACTGGGAGGGTGAAAAAGAGAAGCCTCTAAAAATTATCAAAACTATAAAACAGGACATTCAAAATCTACTTCTGTGGCAGCCAGATCCATTTAAAATACGTGATAGATTCAACTGTTTGAGTGTTATTATTGCATTACACTGAGAAAAGGTCAAAGTATTCATTTTTCAGTTCAAATCTATATATGTAAGAATACTAAAAACATTAGCTGTGTCACTCTTTGTATCCATCATGGAGGACCCAAAAGAACATGCCAAATGCTGAAGAAAAACCCATCAAAACCTCTTGTGCTGACAAGTTACTGTTATTTATGATACAGTTGTCAATTCCTCTTCTCTTCAGCCTTACAGACATGCACTGTATAATGATGCAAACCAGATTGCCTTCAAAGTTGTTGCACATTCAGTAACATCCTGTGTCATCACGTGCCTTGGTCCTTAGGGATTCATCTCTATGGATGTGAAATGGTACCAGGAGATGCAGCTCAATGTACAGCATCTTACACAAAATAAAAGTTGTCATCTGAAGTCTCCAGTCCAGAAGAAGACAAAGGAAGCTCATGTACTGAATAACTACATACCATCATATGATAAACAGTCACAGCCCCATCAATTCTCAATACCATGTTTAATACCTGCTTGTTTTAGGTAATTGATGCATTTGTAGTTATTTCCAGCAATATTAATACAAGAAACTGCAACCCAACATTCTTGGTTCTGACATATTTGATCCCAAAATTTGCATCCAGATTATTTTTTTCCCTTCAAATTACAGAAAAAGATAGAAAAGTAGTGTAGGGTTAAGTTACTCAGCCTCATTTTACATGCCTTGTAGACCTTGCTGAAGACTTTTGCCTAAAGCATTATTATTTTTTTTTATTATTATAATTATATTGTTGGTGTTTCCACAGTATTGAGAACAAATATGTCTTCAACCTGGTAAAACACACTGCTTTGGCAGCAAGGTATACATTGCTATGGGTATGTTAGGAAGATTTTAAACAAGAACAATTCCTCGTGCTTGTTTTAACATGAACGCATAAATGACACCTGTTCCACTGCTACATGTGTAATACAACATATATAAATAACCCAGGTTTGGTACTGGACTCTGAGGAGAAGCCATGCCTTTTCCATTTCAATTTTTTGTGATTTTAGGCAAATTGCTTCAGTTCCCAGCCAAAGGCACTTCTGTCCTACACAGGCTCTTCCAGTGCCGCCACTGCAGCAGAACAGCGGTCAGAGGAGAGGCAGGGGACTGACTCCAAAGAAGGCTGCAATACCGAGCCACCAGGTGAACATCTATCAGACGCCCCGTGCTCTGCTCAGGACAACCCACGACCATTTCCCGCACGGCAGCATTTCAGCCCTTTCGGAGCGGAGCTGGGGACAGACACGGGGCACGCTGCCAAGCCCCCCCAAACCTGGACGCCTGCGACCCAGGCCGAGCCCCTTCCCCACCTCCGCTGTCCTCCCTCTCGCCCGGGCCGCGCCCCCCCGGCACCCACCTTGTTGAGGTGCGGGTTCCTGGTGATGTCGTAGCCCCGCTTCCTGACGTCCAGGGCGCGCCCGCGGCCGGCGGGGGTGGTGCCCCCCGTCTGGCAGCTGCGGCCCCGGGCCACGCCGAGCAGCAGCGGGCCCCGGCCCGCACCCACCATCCGCAGCAGGCGGCGGCCGCCGATCCCGCCGCACACCGGCACCATCACCCCGGACTCCTGCGGGCGGAGAGAGCGCCCGGAGGGGCGGGACCGGCCCGGCCCAGGTGTGCCCGGCCCGGCCCAGGTGTGCCCGGCGCGGCGGACCCGCCGAAGCGAAAGGAAACCCAGGAAGCAGATTCCACCGCGACCCCGCGGGGCCGCCCCTCCTCCGTTACCTGTTAACGCTCAGCGGCGGCGCAGGGCAGGGGAGGGGGAGCCGGCCGGGTCCGCCCCCGCGGGCACCCCGTGGCCCTGCGGAGGGACAGGGTGTACCCGGCCGGGGCGGTGCGGCCCTCGCCCTTTCTGTGTCCGCGTTGTCTCCGTGAGCCGCCATAAAGGGCATCGGGAGAGAAGAGCCCGGGCCCCGCGGAGGGTGGGCGCTGCAGCGCCCGGAGATGGGGTCCCTGGGCAAGGACATGGGACCACAGCAGGACATGGGGCGGGGTGGGGGGAGCAAAGCTGCTCGGGGGAGTTGTTAGTGCTTAGGGAGCACCCTCAAAGGACTTTTCAGACCTTTCAGTCCTGGACTGTGAGCAGCCATGGGTGGTTAAGCATTTCAATCTACCTATAATGAATTCTCTGTATAAAATTTATATACACTGTATAGTATATCATCATGGCTAGGCTTTGCGAACGAAGATTTGGGAATGGCTCTACCCACACTTGCTACAAGCACGCTGGTGGCTAAAAAGGCCAATGCGAGATAGACAAGTCTGGTTGCAAAAGGCACAGTGGAAAGACTCCTTGGATGGTATCGGCAAGGCACGATTCTTTCTGCTTTGTCTTTCTCCTCGAGAGTGATCCTGCGTGTGTTCTCAAAAAGAAGCAGCAGCGTTATAGATGGTGTGTCTCCAGGCCTCCCGATTGGAGGTCAGAGTAGACCAGTTATGTTGATCAATATGGCCAAGGCTGAGATGTTGTTTCAGGGAGTCTTTGTATCTCCTCTTCAAGGCTCTTCTCTTGTGGCAGCCGGTGGCAAGTTCACCATAGAGCATGAGCCATATATATATATATATAATGTATATACTACATATGTAGTAATATTATGTGTATTGTATATATTTCTTTATATTGTAATCTACATATTATTTTCACTGAAGAAGGCAGGTCCATGCATCCTTTTTTTCTTTTTCCAAATAAAGGAGGTCTTTCATCCTTTAAAATAATGAAAACATCATCACCACTACCACTTCTCATATGAAAAAAACAGTGCCCTAATTACTTCCCGAAAGAATGGAAGATTCATGTTCAATTCCATCTTCAGATCAACAGTGCTTCTGTGCTTGCATCCCCATCAGGCCTGCTGAGAGTGAGGTTGTTTGTCTGGTCTCTGGGTCTTTCCCTCAGAAATTGGTCATAAATGGGAGACCGAGACAGTGGAGATAAGGATTATGTGCATCACTGAGTCACTGAGTTGCAACCTAATGAGCAAAGATATAGAGGAGAAACTTCCCTGACTGCTTTGCAGAAGTGCATGGTTATTTTGTTGGAGGAGCTAATGTGGTAGAGAAAAAAGTGCCAAGCTGAGAGTCTGTACAATGAGGTTGCTTTGCACAGCAAAGAAGTGTATTGGGCAATAGCATCCACTTTCCTAGTGACAGTGTCCACCCTTAGGCTCAGAGTAAATGCATTTACTGTGGCTTGGAGAATGTAGACAAGCTCTTCTTATCTGCTGCACCTAATTCGACTGTCTAGTGCTTAATAGTGAAAAGATTCACCACGTAAAAAACTCAAATCAGTTCACTTTGCCAGTTTTGTAAAATACTGTCTCATCTTGGAAAGAGTGCCCCAAAATTTTGTGATAAAAATGCTCTTAGAGAAGTACAGAACTCAACTTCAGTATAATTTGACTGTGTATGTCTAGGAGTTAACTAACACTGTTTTATGCTACATGCAGAAGGTCTGTTTGACATCCGTGTGCTTGTCATTTCTGCTATGAACAATGGAAAAAATTTCAGCTAGTTTTGTTAAAACTGGTTCACAAACTAGTAGCTTTAGCATCTCGAACTGTAAGGAGTCAAAACTGTCCTGCATCACAGCATTATGAACATACATAGGATATGATGCATGGGCTTCAGTGCTGCCTCTGTTGTAAAGGAAAATCTTAATTCTGCATGATACAGAGACAATATTTAAAAACAGTCTCAACTTCAACCTGAAATGTATTCAATGCAAAATTTTCACAAACTTTTAACATTTTTAACCCAATCTCTGCAGACAGAAAAGGTTTCCTTGTATGTTGAATATTACATTGTCTATGCTGAGTGACAGCTGGACACATACATCAGCCCCATGAGAGAGAAAAAGAGAATTTCAGGGCTAGATAAAACCCCTTGTTGTGTCACTTTAAGTAGGCGAAACTAATAATTTGGGAGGATTTCAGATCTACAGTGGACTAATTTCCAACTTTTTGGAAATACAGAAGGGTCTATAAAAGTCTAAAATATTAAGAATGAATATGGTATTTTTTTAGAGTAATATTGTTTTACTGATGAAAATGGGTGTTATCACAGAATATTTTCCTTTCTACAGAAATGTGCTGGTTTTCATTGAAACAGAAACCCTAACTATTCTCAATTTTCAATTAAAAGATCAATTATAAGAAAATAATTTACTAAGAACATAGTTTTTAACAATTCCTTTACTGTGTGAATTTACTTTTGAGTTGATTTACTAAATAAAATGCATTTAACAACATAAGTTCCAAAATTTCATCTGAAATAGATTTGAATGTTTAGATTAACCTAAGCAAGGATAGCTTTTACTGCTTCTTTTGCAGTATTGATTGCTTAAATTTACTCATCTGCAGCAAAATATTAAAGATATAATACTTCCCTCTCTGGGAAAAGGGTAGGATGTTGCTGGCTGCTGTATCTACAAACCATGTAGCCTCCTAATCCTCTAAACCTTCTGGTGGACCTTACTTAATTTTGAGTAGAGAAGTAGATGACTATGTACTGTTTTAAAGACAAGGTACAAAAGCACAGACATCAGCACAGCTACCATGGAAGGCACACACCAATAATGAAAAAAAACTATTGTCCATGCTTGCTTGATATAAAACAGGGAACCTGTGGGAGAAGGAAATAAGTCATTTCCCACGCCACAGGACTGCTGGCTGGGCTGACAGCTTTGATCTGTTCGTGAATGGTGTGGGCAAATGTTTCTTTATATTGAACCTCAGTAAGTGAAAGTAAATGTGGCACCTCTTTGGGCTGGGCTCCGCTTCTCGGCAATCTTATTCTGCTTTTTAATGTTCTTCAAGATGTTTTTTCAGAACCCGCGAACCACTGCTTCTTTTTGTACAAAGATGAGCAGAATTCTTTTTTTAACTAGGAATGACCATAAACTAGCACAGTGAGGTAACTGAATTAGTTCACTATCATTGACATGATTTCACAGTTTTCTCAAAAGTAAATCATCCTCTCCTGCCTAATACTGTTCCAAAGCACAACAAAACAGAGGGGTCTTATAGCTTGCTTTGGAGCTTATCAGGCAACATTCCCCCAAAGCATCAATCTGAAATTGAGAAAGCTCCCCCCATAGTTTGCTCAACCTCCGGTTGGGGATACAACCCTCTAGATCTCTGGAAGAGAGATGCCGTATAAATCTTGACTTTGTAAATCTATCTTCTCCCTATCAGTGCTGGATTGAAGGTCATGACAAAACCATAAAGCTGTGTGTGAACTGTCAGAAGTCTGTTTTCTTTTCCTGACCCTGAATTGATAGAATTATTATCACGATGTCAAGAGTGCCTGGAAATATGTCAGGGTCCTTGCACAGCACTCCCTCAAAATTTTGTGGTCTATATGTGCAAGAAGGACAAATGTAGAATCATTAAACAGTTTGCATTGGAAGGGACCTCTAAAGAACATCTAGCCCAATCTCCCTGCCATTGGCAGGGACATCTTCAACTAGATCAGATTGATCAGAGCCGTGTCTAACATGGCCTTGAATGTTTCCAGGGATGGGACATCCACAATTTCTTTCTTATATCTAGTCCAAATCTACCAATTTAGTTTACCCCTTGTCCTATCACTAAAGGCCCTGCTAAAAATTCTGTCCCCATCTTTCTTGTAAGCCCCATTTAGGTACTGGATGGCTGCAGTAAGGGTCTCCCCAGACCCTTCTCTTCTTCAGGCTGAACAGCCCAGCTGTCAGCCTGTCTTCATAGGAGAGGTGTTCCAGCCCTCTGATCATCTGTATGGCCTCCTCAGGACTCACTCCAACATGTCCATGTCCTTCTTGTGTTGGGGGCCCAGAGGTGGATGCAGCACTCCAGGTCGGGCCTCAGGAGAGTGGAGTAGAGGGGGAGAATCCCCTTCCCTGACCTGCTGGCCATGCTTCCTCTTATGCAGCCTGGGAATGTAGGCAGAGAAATGGAGAAATCGTTTGTCTGGGGCTACACAACAGTTTAAATGGCAAAGGTGGGAATTCCTACACAACCCTTCTACAAGGAACTAGCAAAAAGTGCAAGATGGGGAGTAAGGGGAGTGCTGTAACTGTAGTGTCTCCTAAATGGGCAGCAAGAATGGCTGCATATAAAATTTCCCACTATTGACTGCTGAGGTTATAGGACAGGGCTCAGGCACACACTGCTACAGGAAGATATATACAAACACACGTGTATATATATGCTTGTGACTTTATTGTTACTCTATGGACTCTTTCACATACTTTATTTACTTCATTTTAAAATTCTAGCTTATATGTTTCTCAGAGCAGGGATTTATTGTATATTTATAATAGTAAAAATAAGTTTTTCTCTGCAGCCACAAATTATTTTCCTATTTTGGTGCCTTGCCAGAGGTCGTCTCATCTTTTACCACCTATTGGTTGACAGTAGCTGTCAAACTGATTTTTGCAACTTAGTGTGAAATAAATTAAAAATGCTGGGCTTCTAAAATTTACCTGGCACTGCAAAATAAAGCTTGAATCTGATTTAGCTTCAATATCTCCAAGATGCAGAGTGCTTGCTGTCAGATGCAAATGAATGCACTTTGTCTAATGTGCAAGCTTTTCTTGAATGCAAATTTGATTGAAGAGATGGTTAAATTCTTGATTAAAAGACTAGAAGGACCATTAAAAAACCCTATAAAAGCAATGAAATGCACACATATTCATCACTGAGCTCTTAGGAATTTATTTAAGCTATTTTTCAGCAGCAGGAAGGAAACAATGGTTTGTGGAGTGGGATTCTATATACACTTGGGGATTTGCAGGTTGTAATTGAAATTACAAAGCATGTTACAAGAGCCAATTTATTCCTTCAGTAATTTAAGAAACCTCTTTGTGCTGTTGCCTTGCATTTAACAGTTTGGCATCTAAGAGAATGCCAATGAAATACTCTTTAAACTTACCAGAGAATGAATCTCTGACATATAAAGAGAGACCTTATAGTGTCTATTCTTCTATGGCATTATCTTTCCTCTCAGGAAATGAATTGAGCTACAGTTATAAACTTTCATTGTAGTGATTTTCAAATCACATACCTTGAGAATTCTTGGTGTTGTGCAGCTGTATGTCTCCTGGGTTATTAAATTTTACAGAGACTATATACTACCCATTCATGTAGACTGTTAATTTAAATTCATCATGACACAAGAAGCCTAACAGAACACGGGTCATAAGTCTTGATTGGGACTCCTCTATACAACAAACAGTGGCAAGAAAAACTGTAACTGCTGCAGAAGAGTCTGAAGCCAACTGGATCACAGATAGAATCATAGAGTCATGTAGATTGAAAAGAACCTCTAAGATCATCGAGTCCAACTTTAGCCTGCCAAGTACACCACTAAACCATGTCCCTACGTACCACATCTGCATGTGTTTCAAATACCTTAAGGGATGGTGAGTCAACCACTTCCCTGGGCAGCCTGTTCCAGTGCTTGACAGCCCTCTTGGTGAGTAAATTTTTCCCAATTTCCAATCTAAACCTCCCATGGAGCAACTTGAGGCCATTTCCTCTTGTCCTGTCATTTGTTACTTGATAGGTCATTGTAGAAAGTAAGAAGGTCCCCCCGAGCCTCTTTTTCTCCAGGCTAAACACCCCCAGCTTCCTCAGGTACTCCTCTTAAGACTTGTGCTCCAGACACTTCACCAGCTCTGTTGCCTTTCTCTGGACACGCTCCAGCACCTCAATGTCTTTCTTGGAGTGAGGGTCCCAAAACTGAACACAGGATTCGAGGTGCGGCCTTACCAGTGTTCAGTAAAGAGGGACAATCACTGCCCTGCTCCTTCTGGGATTTGAAGGCACCATAGGGATGATTGTGCCAGCTTTCCCCATTATACACTTGATGTTTAATCTACAAGGATTCACAAAAGTCTGTTCCAGACGCAGCAGACCCAGAACCCTTTTGTTCACCTCTAACAAGACCTAAGGTTACAGACAGAATGCCACAGATGATCGCATGCTACAATAAAATCGCATATCCCTGCAATGGGAGAACAATCCTCCCTGGTGTTAAAAATCTTTATTACTGCAGCCTGTCCCACACAGCAAAGCTCAAATGTGTTTTTTAAAATATAAGTAGAGGTAATGCCATTGTGCTAATTCCATATTTTCTCATACACATTACAGATGGACAGATATGCAGAGGGTTCTTGTTCATGGTCATATAGACAGTGATGGAGCTGGGAACAGGGTCTGTATGTCCTGGCTGTCCGTCCCTTGCTTACTCTGTCATCTATCACTAGGCTGCCTTTGTCACAGTTAACTTCCTTGACATGCTTTCACATTGTTATTCTTCAGCAGTGAGAGACTTCACTGTTATCCAGACAAAAACCATCTGCAGCTGTGCAATTGAAGCCTTAATCAGATCTCTGGACCTCTTTTCTGGCTTTGGCTAGTTTTAAGTGGTAATGATGATGGTTTATACTTTCACCTCTTAAAATGAAAAATGAGGATGGAGATAAACACACTTCAGTCAATAAATTCTCCTGTCCTCTCTAATATAAAAGCTGTCTTTTAGTTTTTGAGGTTGTTTTCCTCCCATCTTATTACAGATATCCTAATTAGTACATTAACCCTGTAGCGCACGTGCATGATCCTCACTGTCCAAAGTCTGGAAGTGACATGGGCAGAACGGCAAAGACAATGCATTGTTTAACACCTTAATTTATACTGAAGAGAATCAATTTATAGTGATACACAAGCATATAATGTTCATATAATTTTATTTTTTTCATAGGCATAGGCTTTTAGCTTCCTCCCATAGAAGGCAGCATAGGTCTTACAGTTGGCTTCAATAGGACTTAAATACTGCTATAGTCCAGATATAAATTTGAGTTATATTCTCATTTTAAATGAGAAAATAGTTCTATATACAGAGCAAGAGTACATTTTTACATCTAGCATGATAATACTATTTTTGAGTAGCATCATACATATCTAAACAGAAGGTTCTGAAATCAAAAAAGAGGTGGCTAATCTTTTCCCTTTGAAGTCAGTTTGTTATCTGAAGAAGAAAAACTGACCTTCCAAAAAAAAAAAAAAAAGCATGCTTTGTGGTATAAAAGCAGTCAAGGAGGTGATCAAAGACTCAGCCACATGAACAAGAGCTGTTATACAAGTTATTGAGGGGTAAAATTACTGATCCACCCATGCACATCCTCACTCACTGCTGCTGTGAAGGCAGTTTGAGGTGGGTTAACTACAAGTGAAAGTACACTGCAGTGATCTATGTTACCTTCAGCCTGACTGAGGCAAGCGTACAGACAGTTGGGTTAACCTGCTTCTGAATAGCTCACATTTGTCATGGCATGGGGATATGTACATGGACAGCTGATATGCAGGAAGTTTAACAATTCATGGCCACTAAAGTTTAAGAGTCCTTCCTGGCTTTAAAGCACTAAAATATTTATCTTCATAAGAGAGTTTGGTCAGAGGAGGTTTAAACAGCGACTTGCTACCACAAAAGTGAGCATAACAAGTTTCTGAATAATCTTTTTTGATTGTGCAAAATTGCAATTAGCATTTGATCAATTCAATAGTTTCAGACTAATATAAGGAAAACATTTTTTCTGATTAGGGTGGTGAAACACAGAACAGGTTATCCAGAAAGGTGGTGGATGCCCCATCCCTGGAAGCATTCAAGGTCAGTTTGGACACATCTCTGAGGAACCTGATCTAGTTGAAGATGCCCCTGATCACTGCAGAAGGGTTGGACTAGATGGCCTTTGAAGGTTTCTTCCAATCCAAACTGTTCTATGATTCTATGATTCTAATTATTTTAGGTCATGTTTTGACATTCCTAAGTCTTCTAGGGCAGTACAAATCAATATGATGAAAGGACAAAACAGTGTGAGAAACTTTTAATGAGAGATGATAATTTATACATCATAAACATATTCATTTGCTTTTTTTGACAATGTGATTTTTAAATTTGTGACTTTGACAACGTGATTTTTACTTGTGTGTGTGTAAAGGTGAGGTTTAAAAAAAGCTGGTTTTCAACATTGCAAGATGAGAAAACAATACCAGGCTGTACATAAGTGAACATTGTGAAAATGCCTGCAGAGCCAGGTAAACCTGGATATGGTAAAAGAGTAAATATCATGAAGAAGCCTGTATGGTGGAATGCAAAGTACTTCTTCACTCTTTTGTACAACAAAGCAGTTGTCATCCCTTCATTTTTGGAGTCTCATTCCTAGAAGACAAGTCTTACTAATGTTAGGTGGAGCACTCTCCAAGTGCTATATTTATGTATTAATCTTTATACTCAACCCTATCCCAAAGGATGTCTTCCTCATTCGGCAAGTCTCCAGTATGAAATGTAGTAAGACTAAGGACTGGGAGAATTCACCCATTGAAGATTTCTCAGGCTCTTAGAGAAACCGGTGCTGGTATTTCTTAGAAATCTGCTTTAACTTGACTGGCCTCTGTATAATTGTGTTAGCTCTACCAGTAACAATCAAGAGCTGGCAATCATGGCCACCTGGTACAATTATCTAATTAGTGCTTTATCCAAAAGCATGCCTCCTTTAAACTCTTTGGGAAAGGGAAAACACCAGCACAAAATTTCTGAGTGATAACCAGTTCACAGAGGGCAGGAGCCTCTTAGTGACCTCTGCTGTGCATTCAGTTACACATGACAGAGCTCTTCAGACATCTATTGATGAAATACAGGACTGATAAGGAAAGTAAACAACTGAAAGTGAGAAGTAGCTTGAAAGGTCGGTTGCACCACCGCTGAACAGGTACGGATGTGCTCAGCTGCTGGCACACTCTTGTACCTGGAGCAGAGCTCTCTGTCTTGCTGCCATTTAGAAAAATGTTTGTAAAGTCAGCATAAATGTTTTGCAGAGTCCTGTGCAATTATAAAATAAATTTAAAAAAATGAGAGGCTTCTAAATCATGTGGCATAAAAGCCTACTATTTACATAAGTAGAGCAGAAATGTTTGCTGGTTTTCTCATTAAGTGCTATTTTTTGGCAATACAAAAGTTAGCAAAAAAAAAAAAATCTGTTTATCAAGTCTTCAATCAATTCTATAACCTTCAAAACAATCTTCCCAAAAGCCTTTGAGTCTGATTTTAGGAGACTTTAAGACTCTTATGCATCTTAAAATAAATGAGGACTAACATTTTTGAAGTCAATGGGCCTATATTTTTGACTGATATAAATCATCATAGTCTTTTTGACATCAGTGTTTCTCTTATTTATACACCAGCAGAAGCTTAGCAGCCTTGTATTACTAACTTGGTCACTTCATTCCAAACACAGCATTTTTCCTGAGTGCTTGTAGTTAAAAATACGTATTTATTGTGGAGGCAAGAAAATCACAAAAATAGGAAATGAACACTTCAAAAGGCCATTTAATAAAAGTACAGGAAAACTTGCACTGCTAAAAGTCAATTAATCTATATAGTTGGCTGAGAAATCTCTCTCAGATACTATAGTCATACAATAGTTTAGGTAATACAGTTTATGTCATGGAACCTGCATGCATGGGACAACTGTAGAAATTTTAATCAATATGTTCATTTTCTAATCACAGCTGTTGCCTATCATTAAAAATCATGGCCTGCCAAGCTCCAGCTGAAGCTCAGCTTTGCACTGAGGCTGCTGGGAACTGGGCAGATACGTGCTTCTGCTGACTCCGCTCTGAGAAATTAACTTTTGGCAAAGGAGGTGGATAGCAGCTGGCTCTGCTGATGTTGTAAACTTCTGCAGCACAAGTTGCCAGCCCTATGTGTCAGGGAGACTTTTTTGTTGGTTTTTGTTTCTTTGTTTTTAAGGCGGGGGGGGGGGAGAAAACAGCAATCATAACACTGACCCAGGCAGAAATGAGTTTGTGTTGGGGTTTTTTTGCAAATAGGCATTCTTTAGGTCACAGTGGGGAATTCTGACATTGCAAAGGGGATGAAAAAATTAGCAAGCAAAGTAAGAACAGTCTCTACTTGTAGCTGTAATGTGCAAACGCTGCCAGTGCATCCATATAGGCTACTGGATACATGCAGAAGTCTAGGAGGCTTCCAAAAGCTTTTTAGTCCATAGAAAATGCCACATGTGAAAGTTCATGCTTTATGAATTGCCATATACAACAAGGGGAAAACATAGATTATTGTAATGGTGAACTGTGCAAAATGGCTAATTTATGCCATAATGAATCTTAAATGATAAACTACTTTGTGTTACTTCTAGATTAGGAGGGAAGAAAGCCATAGGCCCATCCCTAGGGAGCTCAGACTAACTCTACTAACACCTATTGGCATGTGCAATGCTGATGAATAAGCTCATTCTCCAGGGCTGAGTGGAGACAATCCATCACTGATAGACAGAAATCTGCAAGCAGCAGAGATTGCAGTGAGCCATTCTTAAATGAGGAATCACTTGCCTGGAATCACAAAAAGCAATCTGATAACAAAATAACTTCGTGTCCAAAACTCATATCAAAATCAATGTAAAACTCTATATCTGTATCCCAACATCACTACAGAGAGCAATGGAAAGAATAGGAGGAGAGAAAGGTAGAGACATTCCAGGTTCAAAGTGAACTGACAAATTATAGATAATCTCTAAAATCTGAAGACTGTTAAAATCAAAACATTTCCCCAGGATACATCCTGCATCTAGCAGCAGTATGTGGGTGGACAGTATGCAGTAGTGAATATTTCACTGAAATGGAGCTGTGAATGTCAACATGGCCAACTCCTAAGTACCCTCCTCTCCTTCGACATTTGATTAGCAGAATATATAAGAGTTCAGCACAGGGAGCAACTGAGGGTTGGTGTAACAGATTCTCAAAACTGAACCGCCATAATAAAACTGAGGAAATTGATATCACCTCTTTATCACAAGGCAAACTATCACTTGCTTAAGTGTAAAATTGCCAATGTGGTATAATAAAAAAATGTATAACATAACAAAATGAATGAAGGATCTTTGAAGCCCAGAATCATACAAAATGCTCCTAAGAGATTAGATATTGCCAGACTGCTGAAAACAGGATGGATAATCTAAGACAGGTCAGCAGAGTCTAATCTTGAGTCTAGTCTTGAGCAAGCAAAGGTGTTTCCAGAGGCTACTTTCTCCCACCCTAAGTGAAGGGTAGAGTGGGCTGTGAATCGCCAGCTGGGAAGTGCCTGACTCTTCTCATCTTAAAGAATGGAGGTGTATCTTCAAGCTACTGTCTAATATTTAAACAGGCAAAATAAATTAACCCTTAGAGACCACCTGTGACAAGTCTGGTTTGTGTGCCTTGTTCACTACAGTTTATACACTGAGTTACAGCAACAATTATTTTCCTCTTGCTAAAGCTGGCTGCCTCTGTTATTAAGTATCCACATCAGTATTCCCTGGGAAAAGCTAAGCTTTTTCTGCCATGAGAGAAAGGTCTCTGCTGACAGCTAGCTCCTGGTTGGATGCTGTATCTCTATCAGAGAGATCTTGATAACTGAAAGACTAAATCTGAAAAAGAAGGTCTACGTATGTGCTGGAAGGAGGGTGGAAGAGAAGACGAAGTACAGAAGCAAAATTCCTTTGGAGTACTGAATGTGCTGGAGCCTCTGGTATGACAGTCTGTGTACCAACATCCATAACTAAAGAGCAGCCGTATCCTTGCAGCCTGCCAGGTTTCTCCCCTGTTCCAGTACACAAGAGATCTTCCCCTTCCCACTCACATTTTCTAAAACCTGGACACTTATTGACACTTGGCTGCATTTCAGAGCCTATGTGAGTCATTGAACAAGAGTTTATTACTCATTGCTGAGCAATAGCTCAGGAATTAGGAGCTCTGGGGTTCATGTGTTGGTGGTCACTGTATACATGATATTAAATAGGGTAGGTTTGTCTGGGAACCCTCCGAGTCATCACTCTCTTCCTTTTATTTATTTATTTAGTTTTCAACAGGGTTCAGGGACAGGGTGTTCCTGCTTTCTGGGTTATTTTGTTACCCTAGAGTGAACAAGCAGACAAACTGTGCAAGAAAATGGATTTTATTCATTGTGGGAAAGTAGTGTATACAGGGGAAAAAAATGTGTTCTACATTCTCTCCACATGATGAATTTAAGATTCATGTGGAGATAAACCAAAAATACCCATGAAAGGGTTTTGGTTTTTGCATTTCATTTCCACAGGAGATTCCCAGAGTTGTTTGTTTGAAATAAACAATATAAAAGACCCTCTGCCCACTCTCTGATGCGAAGTAATTAATAGCTGGATCAGCATTTCCACTCTTAATTCTTCTTTTCATATGGTTTGTTTTAAAAATTTGCTCCAGTCATGAACTTAACATGTAATAATACTTTTTGTTTAGAAAAGTCTTTCATCTGAGCAGCACAAAGTGCTTTGAAAATATTAGTCAATTAGGATTCACAATAGCATGTGAAATGAGAAATACAGGCTTTTTTTTCAAAGAGAAAGGGAGGCATTCAGGGTGAGACACCCGGTGACATTTTGCCTGGTGATATGACAGTATTAAAAACCCAGATTTCTGTTCATTAATTCTGATAATCACTTGAACCCATCACTGTTTCTGTGACCTACTTAAAAATGGTCTTTTTATTTTTTCACACTGAGAAGAAATGTGAAACAGTTACTTCAGTAATTTTTTTCTACATAGCTAGATGCACCTTTAGGATATGAGATATTAATAAAAATTAGATTTTAATAAATATAAACATTAGTATAATTATGATTTATAAATATAAATGTATAATCATCATGAATTATAATTATAAGACCTCACTAATGAAACAGGGATTCACCTGCTGCTGATCTGCAGTCATCTTTTGGGTGTTGATCATCAAATATTAACACACATTATATCTGCACTGCAGCTGAGCTTAAAACTGATAATGTAGAAGGGATGAGGAACTATAAATTATACTTACCTGAGATGGAATTGCCCTTCAGTCTCATACTCACTGAGTGCATGGATGGGATTTAGTCTGGGTAATTTAGGCAACTGACTTACTCTAAATTTCCAAAACTGAGTGTAACAGTTCTTGTCCATTATAGGCTGGTTGTCCTGTATAGTTCAACTGCTGTTGAAGACTGCCAGAGTGAAATCCCTATTAGGCTTTCCAGCTTAGGAAAAATTGCAAGTTTAGATGACAATTAATTTCCAAAGGTACTGGAGGTTTCCAAAGGCACTTCCCTCTTTTCATTGACTGCACAGAGCATGTGGGTTCTGACTTTTAAAAGATTGCTTCTTAGATGGATACCACTAAGGTGCTTCCATTAGGTAGATTGGATGCATGTCTCTTTCTGAGGTTCTGCAAAAATTGCAATGGAGTCTACGATGTTCAAGTGTCCCCCACTGCCCACGGCATCATTTCAGCACTCACTGCAGCATTTAGGGCTTGCTTAAGGATCTCTCAGTCCAGTATTTGGAGTTGACCTTCTCCATGAGAACATGTAAGTTCACAACACAATACAGCCAAACTACAGGTGAAAATCTTATTTTTTACAGCACAAGAAGCAAATCTAAAAGTCTTAATTTTTTTTGTTCTTGCTTGTTTTGCTTAGGTAGAACAGCTGCTAAGATGCTTTGCACTGTGGCAGGGAAGATTACCCAATCCTACTCTGCATGAGGTGATATCCAGCCTTAGCCTGTGGGTGCTCTGGGTATTATGGGAATGATCTATGGAGAACCAAGTCAGAAATTATCCTTGCCCCCTTCCAACCTTGTGCCCTGACTTACGGAAGCTTGCAGAAAGTGGTTGTATCATGCAATCAGAAGGAAGAGAAGAAAGAAAAGAGATTTTATAGGAGTCCACAGGACTACATAGCTCTAATGAATGCACAATCAAGCAGTTTCAAGTCAAATAGTTACGAAAGAGTGAATTACATGAAGTAGGCATAAAATCAATGAAAAGGAGATGAGATGCCTCTCCTGACCATCTGCCCAGCTGCAAGCTTGAACAGCTTGGCACAAAAAGTAGTGGCAGGTGTGGGAAAGCTAATAGACACACTGGAGGAGCTGGAGCTGAACTATTAAGGTCCTAATAATCTCTTGAGTCACAGAATTCACAAAATTAAGCCAGTGTGGACAGTGGTGCTCTGATATCATACTTGGTTTGTGACATTCAATTTGCCCTCCATATCCTATTTTGGAACAAGACAATTCTTCGTTGAGAAACTAGAGCCCTGGAAAGGAAACCACGGGAGGCTCCATTTGTGGTACTGCAAAGAGAACCATGGAGGGACGATGTAAGTCCTCATTAGTCCTGTTTATCTCTATTTCTCTTTTTGAACACGTTTTTTTTCCCATCAATTACAATAATCGATCAAATGTCAGTAGTCAAACGTCACCACATCTGCTCCTTTCATGGTCTAATCTCCAATGCAGAGATTAATTACCCATGACAATACACTTAATGGCATAACTATTAGTATATTAGTAAGTTTCCCTCCAAACAAATAAATTTAAATTTGTATTAACCATAGAACCATAAAATATCAGGTTGGCAGGGACCTCAAGTATCATCTGGTCCAATCTGTTCAAATCCTCTGAAAAGTCTGCATATGAACTGGTTCCCTGACCTTTATCAGGAGAAAATGTATTTCACCTTTAACTCTGTAGAGACAAGAATAAGGAACATATGTGATTGCTAGTAAGCTATGCAGCACATAACATGCTGGAAAGATTGCAGAGTCGTGCATTACCCTAATGACTCTGAGAGGGAGTGACAATCTTGCTCCACAGTATATTGATCACTAGAGGAACTGCCAAACAAAACATCAGTGAAATATTAAATATACCTTGAACTTGTCCCTTTTTCACAGTATCTTGTTCCAGGGTTTGTAATTGAACAACTTGCAGGCATGAAATGGTCCTGTTTGCATTAGCTGTGTATTCCTTCTGGGGAGCTCTCTCTAACTATGGTGTCAAAATCCTTCCCCTCTTCAGCCTGGTAGTTCTTGCTCCAGCCTCCTGTGATTCCCATTTTTCAGCAAGTGACCTGCACCATACCTGAACAGGGACTTTTTTAGGATTACATGGAAGTCTGTGTCAAAACAGAGGAGTTTCACCTGTCCAGCACAGTGTCCTAAGAGCAAAGCCATCTTCCCCACCCACATTTTTAATCTGTTCTGAGGTATAATCCTTTTTTCCGCCAAGCTGTTACAATGCTGAGTGCCATAGGTCTTCTGATTGCAAGTGCAGGAGATACAAATAGAAATAATCCTTTCCCACTAAACAAGAAGTTGGGGGAAATTGCACACAGTAACAAGAGGTGACTCTAACCTGATGTATAGCACAGAGCATGGTAGCAGCAAGGGGACTGATGTATGGATTGCAAACAAGAAGATACATCCCTGCAGCATGCAGGGTTTAGACTTTGGTTTGTGAGGAAGCTTGTGATGTTGCAGCTTCTTTTTCTTCTTCCTTTTTTTTTTTTAATTATTATTATTAATCTAGAGCCATTGTTGGTGGTATAAAACCCTTTTAGCAGAGTGCTTAGGGCATGGCCCACTGTGGTCAAGGGCAGCACATTCAGTCCCCGTCATTAAACAGTGCTGCCTTCAATGCCCGGAGGTGAATGACGTTATGTCTTTTTACAATGTGGCAAATGCATCTGGCAATGTTCAGATATGGGCTATGAGAAAGTGTTTTTTACAGGCACACATGCAAACATATAAAGCTGTTCTGAGCAAGGTGAGAATAATTCACAATACATATTTTGGCTCAGCTTGAAGATCATCTGCAAAACCTGCATACCAAAAATAGCAGGCAAGACTAATAAAAAAATTAATAGTTTATTATGATTTGGTTTAATAGCCCTTTCATCTGCTCTTTCCTCATGCCAAAAAATGTTGGTCATTACCTGCCCATGAACCTTTGTTTAACTTGACATGAACCACACCTCAGGGAAGACACTACAAAAAAGCTGGAGAGGAACTTTCTAAAAAGGCATGTAGTGATAGGACAAGGGGGAATGGCTTTAAACTGAAAGAGGGCAGGTTTAGATTAGATATTGGGAAGAAAGTCTTTATTGTGAGGGTGGTGAGTCACTGGCACAGGCTGCTTAGAGAAGTTGTGGATGCCCCATCCCTGGAAGTGTTCAAGGCCAGGTTGGATGGGGCTTTGAACAACCTGGTCTAGTGGACGGTGTCCCTGCTCATGTGTAAAGACTTAAAGAGCACAGTTGCCTGACTCAAACACTGTTAAGGCCACAGAAGGATTTTGGCATGAGATAAGCACAGAAGGGAGTGACGATATGGCACTAAATCCGGGCCTGGCAGAGGAGAGATCTGGTTAACACATCCTGAGTAACGCAAAAGATCACCCCAAGTTATGGGACAGATGGCATCTGTGACTACCAAAGACCACCAAAGCCTTCCCAAAATTTGTCTCCATGGATACCTGGAACTTGGACTGCAAGTTAAGCCACCACAGCAGGAACTTGAGATGAAATAAAGATGGTACCCTTGTCTGGGCATTACCTCAGACCTAGGAGGATGTTAACAAAGCTGGGGGAGAAGAATATGTCACTGATAATGGACACAAGGAACTTTGGTGTATGGTCTCATTTGCACCTTAATTTGGGCAGAGGCATTTCTCACTAATTGGATCTTAAACACCATGGCAGAGAGGTTGGAGCTAGATGATCTTTAAGATCCCAACCCAAAACCATTGTATGATTCTATATGGGAAACATGTTTATGTAGGCATTCAATGGGGTGGAAGGACCAAAGCCAGATCTGCTATTTTATGTCCACACCCAGAACAATTACATTGGAGTCACTTCTCTATGTCAAAAGTTAGTTTCAAAATACAGTTTTGTTTATAAACTATTCCTTTTTAAGGCTAATTACAGAACATTAGATGCCTTTGGATTGTTTTACCTATTATTCAAGGTTATTTTGTTTCTCTGATAAAAGTCCTGCTTGAATATTTGAGATTTATCCCGGAGAGCACAATAACAGGATATGGTCACAACAACAACTGACTGGGAGGTTCACTAGCCGTGAACTTATAAAACCTCAGCTATTTTGTGGAAACATCCCTTTGCATGCTTCATCCCCAGGTGCCAGGGAACAAGCTCCCTGGATCATGTCACATTTACCATGGAGTATGCTCCAGCAGTTACCGGGATGCTCCAGCAGTTACTGGATGCTCTGTGAACTCACACCCAACTAACCCCTCAACAACATCTTCATGGGCCTAAGCCCAAGACACTTTCTGCTGCAACATACAATAACAGGGACTTTTTAGCAGCAGATAGAGAATATTCTTGTCATGTGAACGATTTTGGATGTTAACAGAGGGTGGGAGCAACTGCTTTGCCAATGAGTGAGTTTTGAGACAAGCTTTGAAGGAAAAGAAGGGAGGATTCTTGGAGTGCAGAAAGCCTGAAAAGCTAGATTTTTTTTTTCCCCTCCAAATAAGCTGTGACTACAGAGTCTGCCCATCCTGAGTCCTTGGGATACTGGACGGAGATGATGAGTGATTAGAAACAGCTGAAATATTGCTTTAAACCTCTATTAATTAATCCTGTAGCAATCTCACTGTCTTCAGGACTTCCTTCAACAGGAAATTTTCCTTCCACTGTCTGAATGCTGAAGACCATTCTTTTCTTATTATTATATGTGAAAAACTTGTTTTGGAATGAGTTTGTCAGATTGCCCTTAGTGATGCTGTACCTACCAAATTACCCTGCAAACGTGAAAAGCCACCACAAAGCACTAAACAACTCGCTCCATCTATAGGAAACAGCCTGTAGTGCATAATCATCCCCCTGGGCACGATCACATCTGCATTCCCAGGGCCAGGTATCCAGCTTGGCAGGACAATAATGTTACGCTTCTGAAAAGAAACCTGCGACTGCAGCAGGAGGTAGTCACTGGCCTCTCTCACAACCAGTTTTAGCTGCCTTCCGAAGTTGGGGCTGGGAAGCAGCCTTTGAAGAGGTGCCAACAAGGAGAATGGTCCTAACTAAAGAGCAAGTCTGCACCTCAGGATGTGTGTGTTTATGGATCCTATTAGTACCAGTGCACAGGTAGGATACCCAGGAATGTGAGTGCTGAAAACCCCAACAATTCAAAACCCTCATCTGCAAGATAAGGAGACAGGAACACACATGAATAGGTGTTAATCGTGTTGTTCTTGTTCTGCACAACACTGACTCATTCCTTCCATTTTGACAAGCTATATCCGGAAAAACAACACTGGTGGTGGCTGGTGCTGCCTGCAATCCTGGCAGAGATACAGCAAGACAGATCACACCTCTTTTTATAGGTGTAAAAAGGCCAATGGCGAGAAACAAGATGGAAGAAGGCATTTTTGTTTACTTCTCAAAGCTGTTTGAGAAGGGGATACATGCCATCCTGTCCTCTCCATCTTTTTGTCTGTGTCACTTTGTCACTGGGACAGGTTCTCATCTCCCCTACATGGAGATAAAAACCTGGGGTCAGTGTAAGTAACCTAGTCTTGCATCTGTGAGCTCAGCTTGCACTGAGCTTGCTTTGCTCCTGAGTGTCTCTTAAGTGTGTGTCATCTGGGAGAGCCAGTGGATTTCTTTGAGGCTCTGACACAAAACTCACATGGGAATAATTCCTTAAAGCAGAGCCACATCCTCTTAAGAGACCTCTACGTAGAGAGGAGAGGAGTGGTGGGAAGGTTTAGAAGTGCTGAGATCAGGAGCAGTAACTGAAGGATGTAGCTGCTAACAGGAGAAGGGAGGAAGGTCCCAAGAAGCTTGAGAAAGTGAACCTCAGCTACCAAAAGAACTTGCTGCTGTCCCATTTTGAGGATAACCGAGATCAAATGCCTGAGATAAGACTGGCAGTTAAGCTTGGTGCTGCAAAAAAATATGTTGCAAGGTCCTCTGAAAGCTTATGGGGTATAAAGAGAAACAGGCAGTGTGTGGGAGAAGGATGCTTCCCTTCCCATTATACAGTGATTCACCCATGAGCATGTAGGAAGCTGTGGCAGAGCAGGACCTTGCACACGGGTTTGTGGAGCCCCAACAGTTGCTGCTGGTTGCTGATGTTGCTTTTCTCTCATTAACTGAACAAAGCCTGAATGCCACAAATGTCCAAAAGGCAAGTGTGCTAAACTGGTATTATCTTATGTAAGGAAACAAAAAGAAGCACAAGCACAGAATCATCCAAATCCACAGGATTATGAGCATTTATAAGAAAATGAAAATAACCCAAACCCATGAACATACTCAGTCCACTCAGTCCTAACTCCCTCTGGAGCGTGGAACAATGTGTTCACCTTTACCCACAGGGAAGGGATGGGAGAACAAATACCAAATGCCAGATGTTCTATACATTGCATAATGTATTACTGGAAAATAGTATAGGGATGAACAAATAAATCAAGGGTGAATAATACAAAATAAGTAATAACAAAATTCACTCTCATGCAAGAAGCACTACTAGGCTGAGAAAGTGTTATCTGTAGGAACCAGAGGAGACTCCATCCCTTGTCAGAGTTTCAGCTAGACTTGGCAGAGCAATAAAATACACTGATCAGGAATATTCCTGGGAAACTGGCAAATCATATTATCAATCACTTTCCCATCTCTAGAAAAATATCAGACTATAGAAAATTCTGGTTTAATACATTCAATGGAAAGAGGGCATATAATGATAGTCCCAATTATATATTTTCACATACAAATGGGCTGTTTTTTTACCTGGTAAGATAACTTGTCAGAAGCAGACTTGTTCTTTATTCCCTTGAAGATTTTCCTATGTTAGGTACGAATTAAGAAAAGATCTCTTTTACCTCATTCAGGAAAAAAATATTTACTCCAATAGTGACTGCTCCCCTTCTTCCAAACACTGGAACTCCTTGTAAAACAGGACTATGATTAATGTAAAGCTACACACGTTTGCCCAGGCCACCAACTCCTACCAGATGGAACCTGAACTCTGAGTCACACAGTTCCATGATACCAACAGCTACCAGGGACTCTCCTGTATTTCAGTGTCTGCTTTCTCTGGGGTACAGCTCTGAGCTACATGTTCATTCATGCAGTGAAATTCTAAGTAACTATAGCTTGAAGGCAACATCTGTTCTAAGAGACTTGAGAGTAAAGGGACCAGCAGGTACTGAGATTGTGTTTCAACAGATGGTTTCCTAGGTTCATATGCCACTTACCTCAAAGAAGCAAGGTGCAATGCATGCTTTAAACCCTAAGATATGATTTACACAAAGGCAAATAGCTTGGTCCAGCATTTGGCAGAACTGTTGAAAGCCACTGGTAGTCTTCCTTTACTTTTCTCCATGCCTTTCTTCTTTTTACTGTTTCCTGGCTCCAACATGACTATTTGAATACACAGTGAAACAACACACTGAGCCTGAGCCTATTTGCTAGAGAAATGCTTGTGATACCTACTGAGAAAGGGTACAGCAACAAGAGGATGGTGACAGATGTCAAGAAGAAGGCATGGAGAGGGAAAAAAAGAAAGGTAAGTGTACAGAAAGTAAGTTTCTATATATTGCCCTGATAAATCCAGTAGAAACACCTAAAAAAGGAGTAGGGCATTGAAAGTGATGATATAGAGCCAGCACAAGCAAGCGGATGAAGACCAGTCAATTGTCATATATCAAGCAGCTTCATCCTAATGCTAGGGAAAGAGCAGGGAAAGGGAAGGACAAATTTAGACAATGGTATTACTAAGGGCTCTATCATCTGGGCATCCTTGCACAGAGGCTAAAATCCATGGTTTCACACTAGAACAGAACTGAAGAATTGAACTTTAGGGTTTGTGAGGGAACATGGGGCTGCCATTTCACGCATTTCCAACCAAGAGTGTAGGAATGCAAGAAGAGGGCTGCGTTGCTGCAGCTTAATGAATGTCCATCAGCTCTACACAGCTGATGTAACATAAAACAACTTCATCTGTCATACCTGCAAGCCAAAATGTGTGAACTGGACCTAACATGAGGGTGGATTCCTTCCAAGGCACGATGAGAGTAGTTTCAGAAAATGCATGTTGATTGCTATTCAGACAGACAAACCTGAGTTGCATTTTATCAGACAGATGGCAAAGTCACAGTAACCACATTGCTTGTATTTAGATAGTCATATAAATTACCGTGGTTTTGGCACTGATAGTCTACAGTCAGTTTTTCCCCCATACATTCCATGGATTTTCCTTATAAGACACACTGAAAAACTGCCCAAAGTAACTTTTCCTTTCTTGAATCCTGTGTTTGTAAGAAATATGAATATTATGAAACTGCCGTGGGAACAAGAGAAAGGATTGAGTTTCATACCAATAGCTACAGCCTTTTGGTTTAACCCAAGCCCAGATCACAAGGCATCCCTTGTGTGATATAAAACACACCATGTAAATAAATCATAAGCCTCTTAAGTGGAGGAGGAGTCAGGGACTGCTAACCTTTCCCTTTAAGGTCTGTGCTCTGAGTAGTTTAGAAACTTCCCTTTTTCCATTGGTCCAGGCATATATTTGAGTTCAGCTAAGCCATTCCAGCAGATGTTTCCTAACATTCATGTATCTCATGGATACCCTTCATCCCAAGCAAGCAGTCATCAGCATTGCTGGTGTATGGTGAGATCACTCACCCACTCTTAGTAAGGGACTAGTAAAAGTGTGTGGGATCTTACTGAGCCAGGAATGCAGCTGAGTGGCACTAGGCCTTTTTTTAACCTGTTCATCCAGATTATGATGGAGAGATATTTTAAAAATCATCATTGCATTGTTCCTCAATTTAGGGAAGCACCAAAGCTGCAGTATACCCAGTAGTAATACTTCTTATGGGTAAATCAAAGTTTGGGTTTACACAGCATTTTCTGGTGTGAAAAAGGCTCTGTCATTCTGTTTTCTACTTTTAAGCAGTTTGATCCTCACATATTCAAATACCAGTGGGTTCCAGTTCAAACCGGACTGTTGGATACAAAAGTAAATATGGCCAAATGCAATAGAGGACACGTAAACACTACACACACAAACACGCTCACAGATGTGTGGGAAATGTACATGTAAATAGTGCATCTGAGGCATATGTATCCTTAAATAGTGTGTTCATGTGCCCTGAATACTGTACCCTTGGATGAACTTTCTCTCAGAGTAAAAGTGTAGTTTTTCATCTTGTGCTCATAATTTTTTCCCCATAAAAATATTTTAATGATTTGAGTCCCACAAGCCCAAGAGCTCCAGATGCATAGTTTAGTTATTTGTCATAAGAACTATCCAACACAAAAAATGACCACCCTTTTAGCCAGAATGAGTTTGCAAAACGTTTAAAGTGAGCTAGAAGAGTTTTTCATTATAGTGAAAAAAATTCTTATAAAATTTTCATTTGTGAAGCTTTAAAAACCAGCAATGGTAAATTCAGATTTTTAATTTTTTTTTTTTTCATCTGAAATGCTTTAAAAGGAAATAGGTCTATAGAAGGTGAATTCCAGTTCTTGTCAAAGGCAGCAATAACCTTCCAATTGATTTCAGTGGTGCTCAGGTTTTACACAGAGATACAGCTTTTAGCTTTTTCACTTTTTGACTTTCTGGAACCTTGAATTATTACCGTCCACTACTGGTAATTCTTTTGGGAAGAATTGTGTACCTATCATATTAACCAAACTCTTCTGCAAGGGTGAGTTAATAAAAGTCATACATATTTTTTTAAGCCATCCTAATAGATTAATGAAATGAAGCACTGATTTTCCAGAGGACCACACAAACACATTGCTCACCTGCCTGTGACTGTTGCTAAATCAAGGCAAGGCACAGACCTATCTATTTGGCTTCATATTTCTTCTCCTCAGAGCATCCATCCACTTTGTCAGGGCTTGGATGTGGATGCAGCAGAGGAACCAAACAGAATTGCATGTATGGATGGAAATAGATGCATGTGCTTCAGAGTAAGCTGGAATTGCACTGATTTCAGGAGGCAAAATTCACTATCATCTCCCAAGGAACGGTATTTGGATGCATCCCTTAGGGTCTTTTCTTCCAAACATGCCTATCTCTACATTTTGGTGGAAAGTGCTTGCAGAGGGATGTGCCAGAGGGAGCAGTCTGTTTCAAGTTAACATGGTTAATCAACTATCCACTTCTCATCTCCATATAAGACAGCGTCATTAGTTTTCCAATTCTTTTTCAAACTGCCTACTTTTCACTCTTGGTTAATGATTTTCCCATAAGCAACACTATTTGTTTCTGGAATTATTTGGGTGATGCCCACTTAATTGCCCTCTGCTCTTTTCACCTTGGGATGAACTCAGATTTACCTGAAAGGGAAAGTTCTTGCAGTCTTCAGTTAAATATTTACCTAATGCCTTTTTTTTTGTTTGCCTTGTCTTTGGTATTCCCAAGTCCTCTGAGACATCAGTATCAATTCCTGCTGCCCCTATAGACACTCCTCTCCTCAAGCAGGATTACTCAATACTCTTTTGGATGCATTTTCTACTATTTAACTTGACTGCAAATATTTTCATATTTGTGTCACAAAGGTCAACAGTGACCTTGTGGACAGTTTCCTCCTGTTCTTAGAAAAATACATGCAAGTGTGGTTAGGATACAGACATTTCAAACTGAGTTCAGAGTGGACTGCAGGACCAGACTGCATAACCTATATAACTCAGAGTGATTAAGAAATTACTGAGCAAAAGACTTATGTAGCCCTTCCCTCACCAAAGCATTTTTACTGAATAACAGTAAAATGCATACCAGTGCTGAGGTACTTTGAAACATATTGGCTTGTCATAAGATAATGCAACAGACATGTACTGGAAACTAGGGGAATATCATGAGGACAAAAACCGAAAAAAATTAAGATTAGATTCAAGATAGATGTGGCTCAGCATTTATGAAGCTATTCCTCATACTCCTAGTAGCAGCATTTATTTACTAGACTGCCCTTTTCTGAATAGGGAGCATTTTGAGGCTGTGAGAAGGAAGAAGGTAGTACGTTGAATGGGGAATGTGGTTTAATCCCCTGTGGTTGAATGTACGTTGAATCCCCTGTGGTTTGGGGATTCCCTTGACATCTGCTATGTTTTTATTCAAAGAACAATCTCCTCACAGCAGGGACTTGCTCTCCAGCTGCCGTTACCTTTGGTGACTTGCTGAGTATCATCTATGTTGTTATTAAACTGGTAATAAGCTCACTTACTTCCCATATTTTATTAAGTAAAAAAATATTGTTAAGGTCAGATAGAATTGTTTGAGCCAATGTAGAGTACGATAAGTTGTACAAAGTGGAAGTCGCTACAAAAGTCTGGAGCGATTGAAGGAAGCCCCTGCCCCAAGGACACCACTCACCTGGAATTTGAATGAATTCAGACAAAGAGTTTAAACAGGAGCTTCTCCCCTGCCCCAGCTGAGTGATGCTGAAGCGCTACATGTAAGGGGCCTCACATGTGAAACAGAGGCATTTCCCATATGTCTTGTCCTGTCCAGTTTTCATACTAGACAAAGAAGTAGATATGCTCTGAGCCCTGGGAAGAAGAGAGGAACGTTCACCCTAAGGAGCCTACCAGAACTTTGTCTTTAGTAAAGACCCTGAGCAATGGGGTGGTGACAGCCTGTTGAAAGCTTTATTCATATACAAAATATTTCCTCTTAAGCATTAATGAGGACTTTTCCTTTAGTATTATGCAGCTGCTGACATGCCTCCCAGGCTGCCAGTGGTATCCTGGCATGATGGACTTGTTTACCTAAATTTTGGTGGTTGAAGTCCATTATGAACCTGGACTTTAAAGTCTGCACTCCAGAAAACCAATTTTTGCATACTCCTAACTAAACAGAGAAGCTTTTCCGTGTTTCCCACTCTTTCCTAACAAGGATCCCTCCCTTTCCAGTCAGTTGTAGTGGACACTCAGGACCTCTGCATGGGCTGGAGTTCAGTAGGAACTGGTCGCTCAGTCAGCTTTCTGCCAGGGACTTCGCCTCCCTAGAACATTTAGCGTTACCAGAATTCCTCATTGGGAAGGGTAACACCCCTGCTTTCTGAAATGCAATGTGCATAAATTCTGCTTGTCCCTTGTCTAGAACTGACATTTATATGGCAAACACACAACATTGAAACAAAACAGAAATATTACAGAGTTGTTTCTAAGACATTTATGAACTTTCTCCTGTGTATTAAGTACTGCATTTCTACCAAACTCAGCCATGGATGTTTTTATCTCAGTATTTGATTTTACAAACCACAGTGATGCTAGTTTGCCTTTTTTCCTCTTACTGACTGACCATTGACCCTGAGGTGTCCTTCTGCCCAGTCTGTACCCACAGATTTCCAGTTTCAGTGGCCTTCAACAGCTGAAACAAGAGAGAATAAAGAGTACTGGCAAGAACCAGAGTCCTCAAGTCAAGGCTTTCCAGCAGCCAAATTCTTTATACAAGTGGCACTCAAGAGCAAAGAAGTTTTCCTTGCCTCTGTGAAAATATCTGTGTGCTGTCAGTCTGAAGACTTGTTCAGGATGTTCAGGGTGGTGGCTGGCTGAGGCAATCCAAACCCTCCCATTTTGTTACTCACATAAAAGCACCTCAGGTTAGAAGGTTTTTGTGTTTATCTTGAAGATGACTGATCAGATTCAAGCCAATATGTCTTGAACAAGCCTTGAACATGCCCACAGGGATGGAAGGTATTTGGGAGGGACAGTGCTAAGCCTTCTTTGTGAATGCTTAATCTTAGCTGCTGATAAGGTTTGAATAGTGTGTCAAAAACCTCATTGCACAGTATGTACTTTGACACAGTACCAAGTCCTTGGTGGAAATGTTGTTTTCTTCCCCTGACGGGGATCAGACTACTATCTACATATTATGTGCTTCCTTCAAAGGTGCCTGGTGATGCTTTCCACAGTTTGCTTAACTGGTCCATGGAGCTTGTTATTAAAAAATCCCACTGTCTGCAGCTGTACTACTAAATGCAACAGACCAGTGACTGTTGCCTGGCATGAAGCCAAAGGGCATGTTATGATTCATACTCACATGACTAAACTCTTTTCCCCCTAAAAACAGGGTGGCCACACCCAGCCTACTTATTGGGAATGGTCCCAAGAATGTGCTGTTCTCTACACTGTGCTAACAGGTATTGTCTGCTAGCTGATGCTAATCCATGTCAAGGGACCGTGAAACAACATAGACAAGTGTGGAGCAGTGTTAGAACTGGTGTCATGGCCCTGTTTATTTTACTGGTCTAGACACAGCCATTAATATCAAGAGTTTAGCAGGATTCTTGAAAGGGCCAGTGCATTTTTTACGACCAGTGAGAATATCCAGAGGAACAGGAAAAATATTTCAAAAGCAAAGAAAACCCCAGATCAGGTATTTTTGAACTGATAAAGTATTAAGTTCCTCTGGGATCAGATTGCACAGAGTTTCTGGTATTCCCCTGGCAACATCTGGTGCTGCAGGTTTTTGAGAAGAGGATGCTGGACAAGACAGCCCTCTGTCCTATTTATGGCAGTCCTGGTGCTAATTGCCATGCAATATTACACTTCTGGTAAAATCTATGGAAAAACTGTGAAAATACCTCTCAGGATCTCTGATTTCCTCGGCTCATTCTCTGATCTAAACAGAGAAAAGCCTGCAGTTGGAAGCTGGCAGCTGGCTTCTGCCCATTACAGCACTGAGATTGGCTGGCCTGAGTATATTGGCCACAAAGCTGCCAAGTGAAGCTGTTCTGCTTCACACCTGGGATGGTACATTGAAACAAATGTGGATTTAGTTTGTAAGGCAGTTTTACTGCCTGATATCTTTATACTTGTGGGAAATATGTCTAAGCTGTGTCTGTCATGATCTTTGCACTGAATTCTTCAGCTGATCCCCAGCTTAAGCTTTTTCTCATGTTTTCTTATTTAAACCTAACTAAACAAAGACATTTAGTCTCTCCCATGCACACATACCATGGCTTGCCTCCTGTGTCCCTTCTCTTACCTCCAGGATTCATCTCGTTATCTTGTTCCAAACATACCTGTGGTGTGATGAGTTGGGGAGTTTTAACTTCCACTTGACCTTCCTTTTGTGGAAGTCCGTGAGAACCAGCAGCTTAGAAGAAAGGGCTGAAGCATCTGTGTAGAAATGGCACCATGGGCAGACCCAGACACTCATTCTTACACCAGCCAACCCGTACGATTGCCCTGGCTGGAAATACCAATAGATTATGGGAAGTTCAGAATAGCTGTGAAAGTTGTCTGTGCCCTCTTTCCTGAGGGCAGAATCTGAGACACAAACATAACCATTTTATGAAAAAATAGTGATGCCTAAGTGAAGAACCAGTCTTGGCAACTCAGCCAAAGTCCCAATAGTGTCTGTAGCAGGATGCCAGGGGACTGCATACATGGGTCAGTTTGCATGGCCATGGTACAGGCACAATGCCTCTTAGTGTGGGAAAGAAGACATGGATTGTGTAGTCCACAGGGGAGACCTTGAGCCAAAATTACTCATGTCCCACTGTTTCCTTTAGAGGAGTGGCACTACCTTTGATCGGTGGTAGTTGTTGTGCAGATATTTTATGTGCAGGGTCCCTTTACACGGAAGAAATATTATTACAGATAATGTATCTGTATGCCCCTTCCATTACAAAGGCAGGTTTTCGGTATGACTTAAAATGTGAAGCCACATCCTATATCTCATGCTGACTCCAAATTCTCACCAAAAGAGGACTGCAGAAATACAGAATCACACACAAAATCAGGCAAAGTTTAAATGCCGTTTGTCCCTGTTCTTTCTTGTGGGTGATATTCCTTCCATTACTGATCCTTGGCACAAAGTGTAGCCAACATTTAAACCCTTAGCGGGATGTTTAAGTGGTGTCTAGGCTTTGTGCTGGGTGTCTGCACTACTGTGAATTTTTACGAATGAGAAGAAGGGTTGCTTTGTTCATATCAAAAAGTACACAGCCAGCCTTCTCTGTAGTATGCCTCTTAATTTAGTTTTGATTTAATCCTTTGCGTTGAGGGAATCCTGATTGCCCTAAATGAATAAAAGCTGCCACTCTGAGGCATGTGCCTTTTGCTACTCATGCAATCCAAAAAGTTTACATTCAAATCAAAGCAAAGCACTTCAAGGGCCAAATCTAGAGCTGTTTTTTCTAACTGGCATGTAAAATTAATTTTGTTAATATTTTAAGGCAAAATAAAAGCAGTATTTTAAATGCTGAGGATTAAGCAGTTTCCTCAGACGTGTGAGTACTTCCACACCTCTTACTTTATACAATCTGCCACTAGCAGCTTTTTGGATGATGGTACATCAGATGCAGCTATTGTCCTTGCATCGTGGGTTTCTAGTGAAAGACTCAAGGATCTGAGCTGTAAAATAGCTATCAAGTAAAAAGAGGAGCCGAAAAGCTCTGAAAAACTGTCTGCTGGAATACAAAAACAAAGTTTTGGTTCAGTGGCTTGGTAAATATTCCAGGAACTACTCTTCTTTCTATGGCATTAGAGGGGAAATCCTCCCTCCTTTTCCCTGTCTCTTTGTGGAGCCTGAAGTATCTGGTACTCATTAGGGGGTGGTTGCAGCAGCCGGATCAAATGAGCTCATATTATAGTTATGAGCTACTATAGTCTCCTAGTTCAGGCAGGGGGCTGTGACTCAGACAAGCTGACCTGCATTCCTGAGATTGACTCACAGTCAGGCTATGGACAAGTCCCAGGTACCCAGATTCCTTTTTACCTGTTTATTGGGTACACATAGCACTCTCCAGCTGTGTGTAGAGGCAGGGAGATGCTTTGGTGAGAAGGACTATAAATGCAAAGCTGCTGGCACACAGGTGATGAGAGAGAAGTATTGTAGTGAGCAGACCTAAACATACCATGGTCAGGAAGAGGAAGGTGGAAACAACAGTCGCCAACTGGTCAAGAGGCTGCATTTGTCAGAAGAGAATGATGAGGATCCCTGACCCAGGTAACTGGTAACAGCTGAAAACACAAACAAGCCAGACTTGCTTGGCTCTGGAAGGTCCCAAGTACAGGGCTGTGAGCACAGCGTGGACTTAATGACTGAGCTTAAATCTATAAATATACAGACACTTTCAAAGAGCACCAAAATGAGGTTCTCTTGAGTTCCTTTGAAGTATTTAGCTTATATAGACTTACCTTGATAACGTATGTGTTGGGCTGTCCCTCTCCCCTGATGAGTAGGATCATCACATAGCTAGAGGATGGAAAGAGTTAACCCTGTCCCTCACATAGCTGTGTTGTCCCAGCACATCTCTGCTAACTTCAGAAACTTACCTCATACATCTAAGGGTACGCCTCCACTAATAAATTAAACAAGCCAGAAATGTTGCAGAGCACTGGACTTGAACTGCTGCTGTCAGAAGGGCCCTTGACATTGATGTAGTGGAAGGCACTAGCCATGTTCAAACAGTCCCTTGAACAGACCTGGGGGCCCACTAGCTCCCAGCTGGTGGTCCCTACAGAGACACCTTGGTTAGGAGAGCAGGAAGATTTACTCTCCTGGATAGCAGTTGCATGGTGCCATCTGGCCTCAGGGTCAGAGCTTGGACACATTTAACTTCCTAATACAGACCAGGTTTAAGATATGGAAAGATAAAGACACTTTCAGAGTCTGAGCCAGTCCAGTCAGGATCCGAATCACTCCTGAAGGTGTCTGTCTACCTCTCTGCACTGGGAGACTTAGGTGTTATCCTCCTCAGCAGCTGCCCCAACTGCAGGTGTACAGTCAGAGCAGAGGAATTTGGGCAAGTAAGGGTAGCCAAGATATATGAAATTAGACCAGAGGAGTGTATTTTCTCTTGTACTCTGCTGGATGATAAATTAATTAAATTATTAATTTTGGTTTTAACACTTCTATCCTGGTTCTCCAATCACTGTAATAATAAAATGTAGCACTTTGCAAGCTAATCTGGATGGTTTGGGAATAAGAATTTATTACTTGCATCCAGCCAGGGTCACTACAATTTCTAAATTGTAGTTAATTTTCATAACATTCTCAAGAGGACTCTCAGTAGTAGTGTCCCTGCTCAATGAATGTGTAGACTGAAGTACAGATAGATGAAAGCATTATTTGTCCTTTCCCCCCCTATAGAGCTAGACAGATGAAGCTGGAAGTGCAGGCCCTGGGACTCAGTTCCTACTCTTCCAAACCAGCCAGCCAAGGAAGTGTCTTCCTTTGTTTTAATGAAGTTCAGTTTGCTGTTTCATTTTACAGACTGTTAGGCCAGAATAATGGGAAATAGTTACCCTTATGGACAACAGGAAGCCTTTATAATTTGTCAAAGTACAATTAATAGCTGGCAAGTTCAAGACCAGCTCTCTGTCAGTATATACCATTTGGGCCAGAGTCACTTAAAGGTTTCTGTGCTTGTGCCTCCAAGTTGGCAGGGTCAACTGCAGCTCAGGCTGAAATCTAAATCCCTAAGTGCAGAAGTGATCCTGATCCTGCATAGCCTTCTTAGAAAATATATCCCAGGCCTCCAAGACCATGAGTCTTTTACATCTGGTCAGAATAAAGGCAGAGAGAGAGTCAGCAAAGGGCAAGGTCTGATTTGTGCTTTTTAATGGAGTTGTTTTCTCCTCGAGCTCTTCTCCAAGATGGATTTTCTTGCCAGACATTATCAGCTTCAGTGGTTTGGCTTCAATTTTTGCTCCAGATTCTTTTGTCCTCTTGACTTTTGGATCAACTCTGCACTGGCTCTATTTTGAAAGTTGCTTTACCCATATTAATGTTTAACTTAAGCAAGTATTAAATCATAAGTTTAACATGGAAATGTTTTAGTCTCTGGACAGTTCCTTTCCTTGCTGCTTTCATACTGTACATGAATGCAGCTTCACTTGGCAGAATTTCTTCTATCTGGTGCTGATCTCATGACACTGTTATTACTGTGGCCTAAATGCAGTGGAAAACAATGGAAAAAGACTATGGTATTGTAGGCAATACTGTGGGCTCCTGTGAGTCAGAGTGGCTGAAGGTGGGAGCCTTGAGTGAAGCCTGAAACTCATTTATTTCACATTATATCCATGAGTCTCCATGGGAAGTGTTTTAGGGCTGGGAACTTGGTGGTGAATCTAGAGGCCCTATGAGGAAGGAAAATGTATCTTACTGTTGTCATATACCTCTTTACAACTCATCAGTCCTGGTTTGGCTATTAGATACCAATAACAATAAATGGGAATGAAAAACAGATATTAGGTGTAACAGGACAGTTATCCTTATGAAGAGTATCTTAACTTTCCATACTGATCCTACTTTGTGCACACTTTCCAGGGAACATGGTGATGGAGTTGTTGTGGTTCTCATTGCCCTGAGCTGCCTTCAAGATCTCACAGAACCATAGAATATCATGACTTGGAAGGAACCCACAAGGATGATTGCATCCATCTCCTGGCCCTGCACAGGACCATCCCCAAGAGTCACACCATGTGCCTGAGAGCATTGTCCAAGCACTTCTTGAACTCTGTCAGGCTTGGTGCTGCTACCACCTTCCCTGGGGAGCCTGTTCCAGTGCCCAACCGCTCTCTGGGTGAAGAACCTTTTTCTAATATCCAACCTAAACCTCCCCTGACAGAAGTTCATGCTGTTTCCTCAAGTCTTGGCATTGGTCACAGGAGTGAAGAGATCGGTGCCTGCCTCTCCACTTACCCTTGTGAGGAAGTTATAGACCATAATGATGTCTCCTCTTCTCCAGGCTGAACAAGCCAAGGGACCTCAGCTGCTCCTCATATGCCTTCCCCTCAAGGCCCTTCACCACCTTTGTTGCCCTCCTTTGGATGCTCTCTAATAACTTAATATCTTTCTTATATTGTGGTGTCCAAAACTGCACACAGGAGTCAAGGTGAGGCTGCACAAGCACAGAGTAGAGTGGGACAATCACCTCCCTCAATCTCAAAGAAAGGCTCCTAAAGGCTTAATACGCCGAACAGCATAGGCCTGCAGCTTTCCTTTTCTTTTGCCAGCTACTTTGTCTCGTATCCTATCTTTGTCTGTACCAGCCTCTGCAGAAGATTAATGTATAGCAGAGTTAAAAGCCATCTTGTCAAGATTTGAGAGCCATGGCAGAACAGTGGAAATAAGAGCTAGGGCCTCTCCAAATGCCTATAGTCCTTATTTAACCCCCCCCTTTTTTTTTTTGAGAAAGGTTTTTAGAGAAAGATTGACTTATTTTATCTTTATGTCCAGCACACTCATCAGCAAACAACCCTTGGGGTTGTTTTTTTTTTGGGGTAAATGACATCTAATGATGATAGCCATATTCTGTCTGGTACTTTCAAGTTTCTTGCCTTTGCTCCTGCAGGTAAGGGTGACATCAGCTCACATTGCTTCAGCTCCCTCAGCTGCCATATCTCCACTGGGACACATTTTGAAGGAAATGCTGTCATGCTCAGTGAGGGAAAGGTAGAGCAGCCTAGAAGTGAGAAGAGGAGCTCCACACATTAATCTCAGGTTATTTTCTTGCTTTTCTATCTCCTTCTAAAGCCCAAGCAGACAGCTCTGCCTTTGTAGAAAGATATTCTTTCAGCATCTGAGTGAACTCTCTAGACCCTTCTACTGTCTCTGTACGTCATGTCCTACCTGACCATTCACATCCATGGCAGAGTCTTTGATACTGCACATAAAGCACATCAAGCCCTATAAGCCATGGGTAACTGAGGCTCATGACCACCTCTTTGGGCACAAAGACAGTGCAGGTGCCTAATGTTCAGATGAACTGGTGGACAATCAAAGGCCCCAGATCTGTGCTTCCCCTCTTGGCATTCTCCAGAGCAGTGAGCAAGCTGCTCGTGGCCTGATGATGTTGGGGCTATCTGGATTCTTCAAGCCCTCTTCCTCACATTTCAGGTTCTGGATGGATATGCTCATAGTTTTCAGTAAGCTTGCAATTTATTGTGTGACATTCTCAAATCATTTTATAAATCTAATACTTAAAGCGTGCTCTGCTTAGCACTGAAATACTCTCATCTAGGTTGGTGCTTAGCAAAGCAGTGCTCTAACAGCATTGATATTGCCACCAAGGTCAGAGACTGAAAGATGTGTCCTACTGCTACTGTCAAAGCATTGCAAAAAAGTACATTGTACTAGGCTGGAATTTGTCTAAGACTCAGAACTGAACAGCTTTGTCTTGTGAAAAGATTTCGGAGTCTCTAGGGAGCGTGGGCTGTTTGGTCTTCAGATGTATATCCCCTGCTCTTCTGGCAGTACGTGGGCAGTACGTGGGTAGTACGTGGGCCATAACGTGGAATGGGATGTTTGCCTGCTGTTTAGTGAAATAAAAGTCATTCTCTGTGATGACTGTGAGGGTCTTTTGGAGCCTGTCTACTCCCTCCTGACTTCTGCTGCTGCTTACAGGAGAAATTTCAGCCTGAGGGTAACTTTGGCATCTCCAGCCTGTTTCATAAAACAGATACCAACAGTATGAGTAAGGCAGGATCCCATGTGACTGTATAACCACTGGTTTGTATGGAAAGATATTTCTCACATTAGAAAGTCCAGAGAGTGGGAGGGGGGAAATCTATAGCAGTGGTTTGTCTTGTGACTGTGGAAAAGATATGTGATGCAAGCTAAACTACTGACCCCTGTCACCTTTACTTGGCATGGGAAAACCTTTTCTTTCCAATTCCCAACTAGCAAAGACTGTGCAAATGGTTATCTACTAGAAGGTTCTGTACTTCTGTGTTCTTCACCGAGTTTTATATTTTACTGAATGAAAAAAGCTCAAAAACTTTGGCTCTCTCGTGGCTAGAAATAAAGTCTGGTCAGAATCATTCCTCCAACAGATCCCCCCAGAAAATGAGGAGGAAGTTCGTTCAGTGAAGCTAAAGGGGTGGTAAGTGGAGCTGTGCACATCATTCCTGGCTCCATCCAACTTTCTGAGACAGCTTGCCAACCTCGCTCATCAATGATAATGTATTCCATTTTCCTCCCTATGACATGTGAAGTTCAAATTAATCCGAACAGAGAGACAGAATCTCTATTGACTGGTTTTGGCTGGAAGTACATTTTCTGATTTGCAACCAAATTTTTCATGGAGGTTAAGATCATTTTATGAAACAACCATGTCTCCCTGCTTTTTTGAGAACACAGCTGGATTCTACAAAACAGGTGTGAGTCCCTGACCCTAATGTTTTAGTCTATATTAAAATAATAAAGGGAATAGAACAAAGGGATTAGATCCATCTGAAACCTCAAACTTCCATTCCACAGGAAATGCTGACATTTTAGTGCCACTTCTATTATGGTAGGAACAAAGAATGCTATTGTGACTTTAGCTTTTTGGAGTATTAATATAATGTAGGATAGAACAAAATATGTTTGGAGAAAACAAGTTGTTGTGAAATGAAAAATTAGTCAAAGAATTCAATCCAAAATATCATCAAAGTCAGCACTGTTATAGAGGAAGTTTTGAGTGTAGATGAAACAGGAAAAAATGCTGTCAGAATATTTTCAGGCAGTCGTAGATGCTTTAATTATAGTTACAGTATCAGTAGGTAGACAAAGATGAAATAAATGCACAGGTCTTTTCCTGGTGAAATCTAGATACTAAGTCAAAATGTCCTTTGACTTGCTTTTATTCAGTGTCAGCCCAGTCTAGTGGGCTATATAACCTATATATATGTGTGTGTGTACAAACACACTTGGTGTTTGGTAAAATCCAACAAATAGGGGGATAAAAATTTTCCACAGTGACCCGTTTCCAGGGACAGTGCAAAATGACTTCCAGTAAGGAAGTCTTATGCTTTGAGGAGACATCAGCATTAATATCTATGATGGAATAAGCTATCTTTTTGCAGTGAGGATTTACCTAGGGGTGACTGTGGAGGCAGCTGCTCTCCTCATTAGCACTGCCCACAGCTTGTCCTCAGCTCCGGATGAGACAAGCTGCGTATCTGTTTCCCCACTTGCTATTTAGCCAAGTATGTAAGTTCAGCCTTGTGTTGCAGCAGGTTCACAGAAGCATATACATAGGGCATAGGACCAGTTGAGATGCCAGGTTTTGAATCACCTGTTTTCACCACAGGGATATTTTCAGGCTGCCTGACCCAGAAAAGATAATGTATCCCCGAGCCACGGAGCAAGAGAAATGCTGACATTTTAGAACAGTTGGCATGAACCCCTGCCTGGCCACTGGCTCCTTGTCCTTGAGACATTCAAGTTCACATGTGATTTTGATTCGACTGCTGTATCCCAGTAACTTTTCTTTGCCTTCCAGCTGCTCCCTGCACTGCACTGGACCCTGATGGACTCTGTCAAATTGCATCTCTCAGCTGCAGGTAACTTGGTCCAAATTCCTTTATGGCAGTGTTGTGCATCATTCCTAATTTGTGTGGCTTCTTTTCTCCATATGAAGATCTGGATCCCACAGTGGGAAGATCAGAGATGGAAGAAATAAAGGATCAGCACAATTACCTGTACATAGCTTGCCTTTACATTTTCTTATTGCCATTCCCTTTCTTCTGCTGGCAGACAGGAGCAGTGTCCAATTCTGTAACTCCACAGAGCATTTGAACTTGAATGCATTCAACTTCTCAGAAGAATCTCTTCTGGAAAAATTATCTTCTGACCACAGAGTAATCACTGAGTGAAAAAGGCTTTGCAGTCATTCCCAGTTAAGTCCTAAAAGACCTTGGAAATCCCTTGAAAATATAAGTGCAGAATTAAAGTGGCAACTACCTCCTTCTCCACTATTCTAACTCCCAGAGGGCTATTTGAGACCGTGTCTAGCAAGCCCACCACCCAGATAATGAGAAGGCTGTAGGAACTACCCAATGCAGTTAGGCATGGAACTGTGTACTTCCTATCCATTGCATTGAAACCACAGTCTAATAAAATAATTAACTGCTTCTATCCCTGCACATAAGTTTTCATTTGCTGTAAATTAATATAATTGAATATGCAAAGTGATTGGTCAGGGTAGTTTCTGAAACACTTTAAGGAAAAGCTTAAATATAAGCTTTCAGATTTCTTTATGCTATGGCTCTGATTGTAGTATCCCTTCAAATAATTGTTTGCAAAGCAGCTTTCAAAGTGAATTTTTATTCCAGGTTACTATTTGCTGTAACAGTGGAGAATGATATTGCCTGCAGCTGGGCATTGAAATGATTATGGGCTTCTTGGCAGCACAGGCAAAAGCTCCCTCTTCTGAAGGCTCCAGGGCTGAGGAAGGAAGGCCAGAAGGAGACATGAAGGACTGGGGAAGAAAAAAAAGTCATCAGGCATTCGAAGGAAAGTCTAATTAAGAGTAAAGCAACTTGGAGATGTCAGTACAAGTATAACTCCCTCTGTTTATCCCACCCCTCTCTCTTAGTACCTTCTACTCCAGCCCACCCCTTCATGAAACCCACAGCTTTAAATTCTTGTTGGGACTGTGCTTTAACAGACTTTGGGGCTTCTAATACTTTAAAGTACTGAAATGCCTACTTTTAGAGCAGAAAACCTGTCCTGCTTCTACTCTTAGTGTTTAATCAATCACAGTTTCCTAAGTTGCCCTGTTTTCCTCCAGAAATGCAATGCTTGCAGCAGAAATTGAATGTGAGACTAACAAAATGAGAACTAAATACTGACTGATATTTGCAGACACAAGTGATTTTTCAGCTAAGTGTGTCAGGAACTTGTCTTCTTGGCAGTGTCTTCATAATTTCAGTTTTATCATTAATTTTGGCAAGTGACCAAGAGGGAAAAAATTTTTCTAGCAGAATGCAGGGGGAATAAACTGTGACAAAGGAAAATGGACAGTGTAGGCTGGGTTCCTGATGAGGGATCTGTGAGGCTGAAGAATAATCCTCCAAGGGAAACGTGTCATGGAGAATTGTAAAGAAACTTACTTTGTAAAGGACCTCTGGAGATACCTGGTCATCCTGCCCATTAGAGCTCTCCTTTACACTGAGCCCAGCCTTCTTCCCATCTTCTCTGTATTTCCTGAAGAGAGAGTATACACAGACCTACAGTTCCTCCGATTTGTTTCCCAGGCAGTGTATTAGTGTTCAGGAACTTCCCAGGATGTCCTCTGCCTCTGAGGAGCATAAGAGCCTTCCCAGGGCCCTGTCTCATCTGTCATTTCATCTACATCCACAGACAAACCCACTTTAAAGTCTTGCTCAATGGTTTAGAAAATAATCAGAGGAACATTATGACTGAGCCAGACAATGGCACATGGAGCATTCCCCTTTTGTCAGGCATTCAAATCAGGACCGAGGCAGCAGCAACCAGAGTTACTGCCAGCTGGCAATTTGGAGACACAGGCTTGTAATCTAAATTCATCTTCCAAAAGCAGCACTTTTTTACATATTTATCAGTTGTCTCAGCAGAAAGGCCAGAGGCTGAGTGAGTGAGGAAGACCCAAGGGTCTGCTTGCTTCCACATGGACACTGACACGTGCTAAAGGAGCAGGGCACTGGTGCACAAGGGGTCTGATGCTGCAGCACACCAGTGATTCCCAAGGGAAATCACAGAAGTTTTTTCCTAAACTGAGAGTCTCTCTTTAATTCCCACACTCCATGATCTCTGTCAAACTATGACATAAATTAACCACCATGAAGAAACAAACAGCTCCTCAGATAACTTCTAAAAGTAAAACAGTTTAACCTCAAAAGTTGCTGTTTTCCAGCTCCATATTTCTTTTGTTTTCTGTTCCTCAGACATTTCTCGGAGGAAAGAAAATCATTTCCACAAATTTATTGTTATCTCCTCAAGCATATTAGAGACAAATTAAAAGTCTTGTCCTTCACTGAATGACACATGGGGTTGTATTACGGAATCTCCGTCAGTCTCCTGAAACTACTCAGAGGAATACAGAATATGAAAGAGCATGAAATTCAAAAATGAGTTAAGTCCTAAGGTTAGGGATGTAGCTGAGAAACCCAATTAAATTAGAGTAATATTAACTACTGGAAGGGTGTTCTGGGATGCTTGCTTTATTCCAGGTTGTGCCAGAAACACAGTGTGAAAACTTAGACAAATAGACCATTTTTTCATCTCTTGAATGCAAAATAGGGTGAGAAAGTAGCTTTTATTTTTCATTTTTATAATGTATAGCACAGTGCTGTTCCAAATGGAGTTAGGACTTGTGGATTCCAGAGAAATACTAATAATATTTGTAGCAATACAATACAATACAATACTGTTCTTAATCAGACAGAGCTCCCATTTATTTCAATGAGAATATTGCCTGCAGGATCAGGCCATCGACTCCTAATCAGAGCTCAGTCAGCTGTCAGCTTTCCCTGACAAATTCAGTGCAGGGGATTCAACTTCATCTCACTCTCCTTCTGCTACTCGCCTGCCCTCACAACAGAAACTCCGCATTCACATTCAGAATAAGAGCATTCACGACACACTGCCAGGCCCGGCATTTCCCTCTCTTTGTTAACGTCTGTGCTTGCTTCGGTGCCGTCCTTTATTGTAAGCCTAATAAGTACATAAAGGCTGAGGAATGGGGATCCGAGCAGACTCACAGCAATGGGCTTCGAGGAGCTTGTTTGCCCGGGCAGACAGACTGGGTAAACAATTAGCTCCAGCTCCAACATTCAGGTCCTGCAGAAGAATTGGATGCCTGGCATTGGCCACTCTCCACGACATTCAAAATTTGGCTTTTCTCCAATCAAATATTTAACATTCGCAATCGTTTGTCCAGCCCCACAGCCTCAGTTAGGAATTTCTGCTCCATTCTATTTATGTAAATGGACATTTGGCAATTATTTACTAAGAACTTTGAAAAAAAAATGTACTTAGCTTTGTAGCAAGGGTAAAAGAGAGTTTGTTTGAAAATCATATAATGGAACAGGTCATCAGCTACCAATACCTACTACCAATACTATAAGCAGTGTACACTTAAACAAAGTATAACTTGGAGTGTTGCTGTCACAGACCTTTCTGTGTTCATTGCTGGTAGCAAACAGCTGGCTTTTAATGAAACATAATAGAGAAATTGTTATTTTAAAGCTGCCTTTCCATTTATAATCATGCCTGTTGCAGTACAATGGTGAATTGTATCCTTATTCCTTCATGCTGGCAATGCAGGAAATATTTAACAAGTGCTTATGAAGTATTTATTTTCAAATACGTTAATGGTGTGTCTCCAAATCAGTAAAGTTAGTGTACTTTGAGGCACACATACAGGTTGTACCTTTTGTATCAGGACATCATGTTTATTATAATCCACACCCTTTATAGTTTCAGATTGATGCAACGAAAGTTGCACAGTATTATCTAAGTCAATCTCCTGTGCATCACAAACTCTTATATTTCACCCTGTTTCACTTTATCCAACCCATCTCTTCAGTGTGAGTAAAGAACTTAAGCTCTCAGGAAATTAACCTGTTGTATGCCACAGATATTCCAAGTCAGCTTTGACATGGTAAATAAATAAATAAAATATGCTAAACAACATATGAAAAACTGCAAGAAAATATTTTTTGAGATGTTAAAGAAAATGAGAAAAAACGGTTGCTTGTTTTCATGTCAGGCTGGACATGAGCCAGCAATGTGTGCTTGCTGTCTGGAAAGCCAGTTGTATCCTGGGCTGCATCAGAAGCAGTGTGATGAGCAGGTTAAGGCAGGCAATTCTGCCCCTCTGTTCTGCTCTCATGTGACACCACCTGGAGTGCTGCATTCAGGTTTGGGGCCTCCAGCACAAGAAAAACGTGAATCTGTTGGAGAGCCACAAAGATGATTAGAGGGAAGGATCACCTCTCCTATGAGAGAAAGCAAAGAGAGTTGTGGTTGTTTAGCCTAGAGAAGTGAAGGGTCTGGGGTGACCTTATTGCAGCCTTGCAGTACCTAAAGGACTCTGCAAGAAAGCTGGAGAGGTACTGTTTACAAGGGCATGTAGCGATAGGACAAAGGGGAATGGCTTCAAAGTGAAAGTGAGTAGGTTTAGATTAGATATTAGGAAGAAATTATTTACTGTGAAGGTGGTGAGTCACTGGAACAGGTTTCCCAGAGAAGCTTTGGATGCCTCATCCCTCAAAGTGTTCAAGGCCAGCTTTGATGGGGCTCTCAGCAACCTGGCCTAGTGGAAGGTGTCCCTGCTCATGGCAGGGGGGTTGGAACTAGATGATCTTTAGGGTCCCTTCCAACCCAAACCATCCTGTGATTCTTTTTGTTTTTCTGATTGTTTTTCACTTGTCTTTGAGAACAGAATCAAGCTTGTATTATTATGTGCAAGAATTGTTCTTACACACAACCTCTAAACATGCTATTAATTGTTTCCTTCAGTCACATATGCACAAAATGTTTAGAAAAGAACAGAAGGTATGGTGAAGATCACTGTGGAAGTCTTAACCTGTGAGGCTGTACACGTTTCTATAAAGAAGTCACAACCTGTTCAAAGTCAGTGGATGGTCCTTGTTGGATATTCTGCAAGAGGGGGGCTTTCTTGAACTTAAAAGGGGAATCTAAGGCTCAGCTTTGGACTTGGTCTTGCTTTTAGGAGGCTGGACTAGCAGATGTCCAGAGGCAACCTGAAGTACTCTATGGCTCTCTAAACAGATTTAATGACTGCTGATGGTCTAAATGCATACTAAGGACAAGTCACCCCATGTACTACTGAGAGCAGAGATCTCAGCAGGGAGCCACTAAGAAGAATGTTCAGGTGATCTGGAAGAACTGGTAAGGTGCTAGGCAGAATCTAGGTAAGAGCAAGGTAAATAACTGAAGTTTAACCTTTGAGAAATATTGGCCTACTTTTCCCAGGGAAATTTACAGTTGTATGGGCTCCAAATCAAGAAAAAGACATACGGACTTCTCTGGGATCAGGCTGAGGCATTAAACTGATGGAAAAAGAGAAAGTGAAAATGTAGAGCAAAAGCACACTCATTAGCTTAAATTTAAAACATCATGAAGGGAATCAGCAAAGCAACCAGGAGACTTGCAAGGAAGAAAATATCTGATTTTCCTTAAGCTAATACTCAGCCTGGAAAATAAACAAAAAGAATTTGCCTGGTCATTATTAAACATCAATTTGGCCTAACTGATATTACCAATTCAGTGGAATGATTTCTTTGACCAGACAGTTTAAATCCCTTACTATAACTAAACCAGCAAGCAGTGATCTCAAAATAGCAGAAACTGTACGTCAAAAATGGCATCAGCTCTTTCTGTCACTGGTAAGGGAAACCATTGATCTCAACTGTTTTTGAACCACAGGATAAGTACCTACGTAAAACATCTCTCTGTACTGTATAGAGAAAGTGACTTAGGCTGACTGATCTATTCTGGATTTCCCACAGTAACAGTGGAACTGTCTAAAAATTACCTACAACAGTTTCCTAGACTGAAAATCAACACAGAAAATATATATTTGCCTTGCCAGTTAACAAAGGTATAGTTCCAAGAGTTAAATATAATTGCTTACAGCTCTTTCTAAAATTTTAAAATCAGGAGTTTAAAGAAACTTTTCAAGAAGATCTCTTGACCATTACTGTCAATTTTCAATTAATCCTAAAATAGAAGGAAAACTGTAAAAGTCTGGAAGAAAGTGAGGGTGATATGAGTATTTGAATAGGATATATGGAGTTACCCAGATAAATGTGGGCTTTTCTATTTGATTTCAATCTCAGATCACATAATCAGATTGGCAATATATTTCACAAAGGATCAAAGTAGCATAATAAAGATTTATGGAAACAGATTTTGTCAAAGAATAATACTGCTTTTGATGAAAGCCCAAGTTTTAGAATAACAGCATTGATATATTTTACATATATTATATTTACTGATACAGTACACTTGGACTTTTAAGGCCTTTGACCATAAGATATCTTGCTAAACAGCTGAAGTATAAATAGAAATAACTAGACAGTGATGAACCAAAGGCTGTAACATATACCTACACTGTGGTAATTTTTAGTTCAAGACTGGCTGTTCTTTAAAATGGCTTTCTAGCTCAAACAAGACAAGTGGCCGGAGCAGAGAACTCCATGGGTAATGCAGGATGTCAGGATGGATCACAGTGCTTCCTTCCAGCTATAAACCCCTCTTTGTGTGGGTAACAACTATCAAGTGAAATACCGAAGTGTTTTGCAGAACCTAAGGTAATTCTGGACAGGGCCTTTCCTCGTGGCCTAGGTCCGCAACTCCAATCAGTAGTAATATAGGATCTTCCTACTAATAAACTAGGATGAGGGCAGTGTAAGTACATTTACTTCTTCTGAGAGCAGCTGAACTATCATTCAGGGAGTATCTGTGTAGATGTCTGGTTTGAGTGCACTGCTCGCTCCTTTCCTGTCCCAGGAAGTCTTCTACCAAGGTGTCCATGGAATGTTGCCATGGAGTTATACAGGATACCTCTCAGACCTACTACCTTGGGCTGTTGATAAATGCAGGCAGATACCTATACCCTGCTTGTCTTAGATCAATGAGGATTAGAAAGTTATGTTAAATTCTAAATGCACTGAAAGGCACACTGTGTCACAAATAAGTTATAAGAAATCCAGACTTGCTATAAATATTCCTTATGGGACATGTCTCTGCAAGACATATCATCAAATATAAACTTTCCTTATCTTCTAGGCTTTGAACTGTAGATTGCAGCAATTAGTGCTGGGAAAGATCTATTGGATTACCTAAACTGCTACGTGATATTCAGGATAGTTTCCCCTTCCTAATGTTTTGCCTCACACAGTTTATATTTCTTGGGGGGAAGGGCGGGTGGAAACGTCCTGGGATACTATTTCACAACCGGTTCGCAGAGTCAGAAATTTTTCTGGTGACATTTAGCCCTAATATGTCTTTTCTAATCTCACTGCATTAAGCTCTTGTCATTATATTCTTTAGTGCCATTTGAAATAATTCCTCATTAGGGTCCTATATACTCTAAACTGCAAGTGTAGACTGTTAGATTCATCCTGTGATAAACTATGCAAGTTTTCTTCATTCACCTTTAATGTATTTTTTTTTCTAATTTACCTCCAATTTGTCTATGTCTGATATGGAGCTAGGTAGCCAGAATCAAGTGCAGTCCTGCAGCTGCAGTCACAGCTAAGAAGCATAAAATTGCAATTAGTAGCTTGCAAATGAAAGATGTCATCTGTCATATGGGAATCATAAGTTAGTGAAACATGTTGCCTATTTGGGAGAAGAAGCATCACTGTTTTCATAGTTGGATACACCAGATTTGGAAAACAACCCAAGCTTATCTTGACAAGATGTGAACAAGAGCAATTCTCTGGTGAGGAGCACTTAACTCTGAATTGCTGTCTAACTTTAAGAGCCAAATATCCTCTCCACATGAGCTGTCTAGCCTGCCTCTATTGATGCCCAAGAGAGAATAATTTCAGACTGCAGTTCATTCCATAATAACATCAGCATCTAACACGGGTGGGCTGGATTGCCCTCTGGAGATGCCTCCTCTCCTCTGCTTAAAGATGGCCTTCCTTAGGCTACTGGCACCATTTTTAGATGGCTAAAATTAGCCAAGGTTAATCTTGCTTACATGTTTCCAAGCTAATCATAACTGACCTCACCTGGCTCTTCGTGTTTCAGACCGGAGGCCCCTATCAGATGGTCCCACATGCTGGCTGTCATGGCTAAACAGCCATCCTGTGCACCCTGGCCCCCCATCTTCATTCTGCTTAGAAGCACTGATTCAAAGGGGGTTATATAGACTCGGAGAAATTCTACCAGCAAAGGCTTACTTGACCAAGAAATTAAGATAGAACAGCTCAATAAAGTAGTCCCAATCCCTGACTGGTTTTCCTTTTTCTTTGCCTCCTTAAGATGGGGAGATAGACCTGTTTTTGAAGTCCCCGCAGGGTCTACATCCATTGCAAGATGATCTTGCCAAGAACACCACCTTCAACCATTCCTCTCCCTCAGGGAGGTTTTAACTGCACAGGCTCTGTCTGAGCAGATGTACCATAGCTAGAACATAGTCTGAAGTTTTATGTGGTCTCTCACTCACAAGTCACACTATTAACTTCAGGGTACCTTTATGCTGGTGCAAGATGACCAGGCATCAAACTTAGTCTGAGCTCAAGCATCTCATTAGAAATGCCACCAATTCTGGCTGTACAAGGGGACTAGGAAAGGCCCTCTCCAGCATTAGCCAAGCAAAATCATTGCAGAGGCTGACAGGCAGATGTTGAACAGTTTGACCAAGCGCTGTGCCCAACTCATCTGCTCTGCAGGGGGCCTCTCACTGTGGGGACAACCTTCTCTTTTGCTGTGTGCCTTGAATACAGGATTCTCTATAAACAAGCTGGGCATGAGGTATGATCTCTGATGGGAGCTGAAAAGACATCTACTAATATCCTCAATGACCTCATAAGTATGCAGGAACTTCATGGTCACATACAGCACTTATAAAGCTCACTATTCCTAGATGAGTACATGATGGATTCAAAACCGCCAGACAGAACCATGAAACTTATAGCAGCATCTACACCCATCAGATAGGCACAGTCTGACATGGAAACAAAAACAGTACTGATTAATTCAATCCAATTTTGTGTAACACTGAAGATTCCCTTTTTCAGGAAACTCACGAAGTTCTCAGGGAATGCAGTTGCAGTGGATGTTTTATTTTTAAGGTGTTATTTTGGAATTACTTCACTGTTTTGATATGCTGTTTATCCAAATGGTGAAGATGCAGTGTATTACAAGAATCTCAGTCTTGCTGGAGCAAGTCCAGATGCCTGTTTTATTTCAACAAGTTTTCACTATTATGAAATTAAAGAGGCACTGTTAGTTTAAATATCACTCGTTAGAAATGTTTTCAGTAATATGAATAGTAGGAATTCCCAAGATCTGTATAGTTTAGAGCATATATATGATATATATATAGCTGCAAATTTTGAACCAAGATGAATTCAAAATATTAATCTTTTTCTTCCTTCTATGTCCCATGCCATGTCTGACAGATAATCCCATTAAGCCTTTAAATAGAGAATTCAGAGCGGGGAGGGAGGTGATAGTAGTGGGAGGGGGGGAGATAAGGGGGAACCAACCACCACAAAACTATTACTAAACATACTGTGTATTCAGTTCAGTGTTACCTCTTGTGTTTCCCATATAGTAGTAGATTAGTTTTCCAATAGTTTTAGAAACTTTCTGTAAAGCTTGAGTTGTCTCAAGCAAAGCTGTTTATTTGCAGTTAAGTCTGCAGGTGGAACTGTGCAGTAGAAAACCTCCTGTTTGAGAGAATTGCAACTAAGTGCTCAAGTATCCCTATTTACCTAGGAAGATGATGGACACACTGAGTGGGGGTCATTTCATGTAACTGTAGACATCAAAAAGTTAGATTTAACCTTTCCTAAAAGACAGCAGAAGGAAATGAGTGCTTTTAAGGAACGATTCTTTGGCCTAGCTTATATCCCATTTTAGGATGTAATAAGTCACCCTCTGAGAAAGCCCCTAAAGACCTGCAAAAGGAACCTAGAGTGGTCATGACTGGCTTTTACTTGTCTTTATTTGTGCAGAGGAATCGTCTCCTAGGCTAGAGTCCTCCATGCTGCTCCATTGTGTCACACTTGCTGATGACAAAATTTTTGCCAACACAGGAAGGACATTGTATATATTTAGCTGTCAGTTTTCCCACTTGGCAATCTTTTTCATAAACCAAACAACTCAGATCCTCAGTCCTCGCATGCTTCCTTTAAGAACTTGACAGTAAAAGCCTCTTGCTTCTGCGAACTAGGAATAAGTGCCACACCCACCACCCTTGCAATCACAGTCTGGGAGAACCTGAGAAAGAGAGTTCCTTCTCTCTGAGTGGTATCATCTTATAATGCAGCACTTATGAGGCAAATGTCTGCCCTTCCCCTTCCAGTCAGCACAGCATTTAGTCATGGGAGAGTCACAACTGTAACTATCATCATAACACTGCATTGAGGTTGGACATGCTCTCACACTTTTTGCACAGATTTGGGAACCACAGCAGCAGAGCCTCCCTGAAGTCCTGAACTGAAGTAGGGGCAGGGATGATGATAGGACTTGCTTCTCCAAAGTGCCGGTCTGCATCATCCTTGCCTTCAAAAAAAAACTTTTTTCAAAGGGATAGAGTGTTCTCACCTTTAACTTCTTTCTCCTGCAGTTCAAAAGCACTTCGGGAAACAGCATTGATGAGCAGGGGTCTGTGTCGCAGGGCAAGTAGAGGGAGCCAGCTGGAGAACTGTCATTGCAGTGGGGAACTCCAAGGACTTTTCTGCTGCATTGCATCAGCAGTGAGCAATGGGGGGACTCACTTGAGCCAACTGTGGGATGTCATTCTTCCTTCCAGACGCAGTGGCCTCTGAAATCGCTCCATTGTCTGCAGCGGAATCTGGCACAGGCCCATAATGCCAGGTTACTTCACTTCCCTGCAGAATAAAAGATTTCTTCAACCATGAGAAATTATCTCCTGACAGTGCCATTCATTAAGGCTCCCACCTGTAGACTGTTTCATTTTCAGCTTACTCACAAGGTGCTGAAAAGTCAGCCTGTGTGTTATCACTTGACAATATAGTACAGCTAATACCTCTTCACCCTTACTTACATTGCCACTTACTGCTCTTTGCCTCAACAATGGCTCACAGTAACATTCAGATCTTGGACTGCACTTTCTTTTAAAAAAATCTTGTGCAGCGCAATTTCATCAGAGCTCTTGTTTCTTAATAATTATACATACAGGGGGAAAAAAAAATCTATATTTGGTATTTTTTCTCTCTTTTCAATTAGAAAGTTAAAACAGCAGATTTTGTCTGTAGCTACCGGATAGAACTGGGCAATGTTTCATTTTCTCTTAAGGCAGACATGAAGACAGGTCAGATGAACTGTCTTTTCTGAGCTTATGGTTTAATGTATGCCCTAAAAATAATAAAACCCAGAAGTTTTTATGGCAACCAAATGTCTCATAACTAAATTTCAAACTAAACATTCTTCTCCACTCCTTTTGTTTTGAAAAAAAATTTTGCCCAACACTTTGTTTAATTTTTCATTCTCAGGAGGGGTACTGTAGACACCAAGCCTTATGGTTCCTATTCATCCATTTGTGTTGTACATAGAGACACACTTCATAGAATCACATAATCATAGAATGGCTTGGGTTGAATGGGACCTCAAAGACCTTCCAGTTCCAACCCCCCTGCCATGGGCAAGGACACCTTCCACTGGACTAGGCTGAACAAAGCCCAGTCCAACCTGGCCTTGAAGAGTGTAACAGGAATACAGGTGCTGTACAACAACCAGGTGGCAGGTGCTGTACAAACATAACACAAAAAGATTGTCCTTTCCCCTAATGAGAAATACAGAGACAGCAGTCAGTCACAGGATGAAAGAGACACTCCAGGAAACTATGAGAAGTCTGGTGGAAGGTCTCTAACTGTGGACATTTACATAGACACTCCTTTTGGATGAGGTACCTTCATGTTTTCCAGCGCTGCCTTCCAGCTGCTGCTCCAGGTGGGGTAGGTTTGTAGTCCCATATTGTATCACGGATAGCCCAGGGAGTCCCAAACCCCTATAGTTAGGTAAAGGGCAATCCCACTATATATATATTAGCAGTGTCTTGTATCTCTGTTCCCCTGACTGCTGCAAACACTTCTATCAGCATCATATCTTCTAGGATTGTGTCTATTTGAATTTGCCTCTGGAGATCAAACAGTCATTCCTTAGTCAGTCGGAATTTATTCAAAGTTGCTGCAAATAAAAAATTGGGGGAAATAGACATAGAAGGAAACAACCATGCTAAAATTCATTCTTTCTTCCCTTTGAGATTCTTGGAAACAACAGTGTGATCCAGGAAGGCTGATACATTTGAGATAAAGCAGAAAAGGGACATACAGAGAATTGTTCAGCAGACGGTTTGCAGTCATCTAGAAGTGACTGCTAGGCAATCTGTACCTTGCCAGAAAAGTGATCAAAAGGCCTCATTTGGTGTGCTGACCTACTGCAGTCAGGAAGACTTTGAAAGCTGGGAAGGCCCTGGAGCACATATGATAGTTGTGACACAAGAGGCTGCCATGCCCATGGAAAGTAAAACCCCCCTGGCCCACTGCTGCACCCCTGAGTCCCACTCTAACCAAACCCCTCAACATTTTCACCTCCTAAGCGGCATGGGCTAACCCCTCCATACATACAAAACAACAGATGTGTGTGTACAGGGCAAAGTTTCTGAGCAGTGCCTGCGCATCTAGCTGGGAGGTCAGTAGACACAGAGTCCAGAACAGGAAGGGACCTGTGTTTAGTATGGTACTGCAGCCAGAGCCTGACTTGTCAGCTGCTTGCTGATACTCCAGATATCTTTCTCACTGTTGCATGGTCATTCCGTCATGGGCCAAGAGCAGCTGCACTGGTTTTACCATCCTTTCCTCAATCCCAGTTGTATTCTCTAGATGTGTTTCTGCTGGAAAAGCTTCTCTTCTACGTCTCGGGACCTCTCCCTCACACTGCAGTTCTTCTCTAGTCATTCACAGTTGAGAAAGACTCATCTGAGTAGTTATGATTTTGGTAGCACATGCTTTTTCCACTCATTTGGTAAAATCTGCAGACCCAGACAGGAGCTGGTGCTAGGCCCAAGTAAATGCAAATTAGAAAAATAATGTCTGAGAATGTAAGATCTGGTCATATTTCAGCTCCTCACAGAGGGTTGATGGGTGAGGCAGAGGTTTTGCCATGCTTCAGGCCCTTCTCATCCTTTGTAAGGGCAGCAGCAGGGTGCAGAGGTCAGCAGAAGGCTGCAAATAAATTGAGTCCTGTGAAATTTATATTTCCTTTCTGGGGTAATGGTGATCAGCTGGGAATTTTGGCAAAACTTTTTGTGGATTTTTCTTGTAGAGTTAGAACATTGCAGGATTTTTGCCTTCTTGGCTCTGGTTTCCTCTTTTCTTGCCAGATGTCATTATAAGAATTCAAGAAGGATGAGTAATTAAAACCCGTGCAAAGAATGTGTTTGACAATTAAACTCAAATATCTGCCTGATAAGGCAACGTGGGTGACTGACCGCAGAGCTCTCGGAGCTGATGTCCTGTGATGGCAGGAGGGACCCAGGGGGCTCGCACCACTCCTGGGGACCCTCCGAGAAGGGGCCTGGGGACCTGGACACTGGGGACAAAGAGCCTGGCACCGTCGGGGCCGCAGAGGTACCACGGCCGCACCCCGAAACCTCCCACCCTGAACCGAGGTGAGGGTACAGCAGCCCCTGAGCAACCTGCAGTGCCAGGGCACTGCGAACGAAAACAAGGATGAAGAAAAAAAGAATATGGTTTACTTCGGGAAACACACGAAAACAGCAGTAAAATAACAGACAGGGCGGTGACGCCCCACAGGGTGCCCCGGGGCGGCGGCCCGCGGGGGAAGCTGCGCGAAAGGACGGGCCCGGGGCCGGCCCAGCCGGGGAGGGGCGGCGCGGCGGGGCCCCCGTGGCCGCGGGCGGGCAGGGGCGGCGGCGGCACCGCCGGGAGCGCTGCGGAGCGGAGCGAGGCGAGCACGGAGCGAGGCGAACACGGAACGGCGGGACCCCGCGGCAGGATCCACCTGCGGGAGGCGCCGCTCCGCCCCGCCCCGCCCCGCTCGGAGCGCGCCGCCGAGGGCCGGCGCCCGGCGGGAGGGAGGGGAGGCGGCCCCGGGCCCCGCGGAGGCGGCGGGAGGGATGGGACCGGCACGGGCCCCGCCACCTGCCTGAGCCGCTCCCGGAGACGCCGCCGCCGCCGCGGGGAGCTGGTAGGTAGCGGGTCCCCACGGCCGGGAGGGCGCCGCGGGGTGCGGGTCGCCCCGGGGGACAAAGGGGCGGCGGGGAGGATGGCGAGCGCTGCTCTCGCCCCGCCGTGCCCCGGCCGGCCCCTCACCTGGCCGGCGGGCGCGGGGCCGGGGGCACCCGGCGGTGCGGGGACCGAGCTGCTGTCCCGGCCGGGGCGAGCCTTCCCTCCCCGCGGGGCTTAATGTTTAGCCCCGCTCACATCCACCGGAGCGCACCCGGCGCCACCTCCCCGGCGGCTGCGGCCACAAAAGGGAGACCGCGGCTCTCCCCGCCGGTCCCCGCCGCGGGTCCGCCGGCGCCGCTGCCGGGGACCAACTCTCCCGGCGAGTGAGGGAGCAGCTGGTAAAAAATTCGCCTTTGCTGCCTTTCACGCTTCGGAGGCGTCAGGAGTAGTGAGTGCCCTGTTGCGATCCTCTACTTCGCTTCGCCGCGCCGTGACTGAGAACATTAGTGTTTTGGTGTGGGGTTTTTTTGAAAGAAATACATGACACGAGCTCTTTATTGAAGCGGTTGCTGGAGCTTGGGGCAGTTGTTCGCCTCCTGACCCGAGAGGGGTCCGAGGTGTCGGTGAGATCCCGCCAGGACCCCGTTTGCGCGGTTGCCCCGTCACTCCGGTGGTTTGGTAGTCCTGGGGATGCAGGTCCTTCCTGCAGCTTATCCCGTTATTCCAAGTGACCGCCACTGTCCGTCTGTAACGCAGTTCGCTCTTGTACCATGAAACCGAAGCTGCTTGACATGCAGGGAAAGAGAGAGAAGAAAGAAAGGAGGGTGAAAGGAGGCAGTCAGATTATTCTATAGGAATTGGACTGAGAAACACGTACTGTTCTCCCTTTCCACTGTGTCCATGTCACTGACACACGTGTCAAAACACCTGCTGTGCCCGGTGTATATGTTAATAGACACACCCTTGGCCTTCCAGTATCGAAGTCTGTTTCACGTTTTCCTAGACATCTGTTCCTACAGCCCTCAGTCAAGCAGGTGAAGCAGTATAACCCTCACACCACCCTCAGCATTGCAGGCAGGTTAATAGAGATGTTAGAAGGCAGTAAGGCTTCTGTAATTGTTAAAGCACGACTCAATTATTTTTGCTGTGTTTTAACAAGTTCTGTGACCAAGAAAAGTAGAAGAGGTATTTTGGCACAGCACTGACAGTGATTTAGTTCTCCTTTATAATTTGGTTTGAGGCAGGTTTTTCTCTCTCGCTGCCTTGGTTTCCTTTCTTCATTTTTTTGCTATGTTAATCATTCTGGCTTCTAGCACAGTGGAAAAACTTTCTTCATTTCAAAATGTAATGGAGACTGTTTGGTTCACAGGCTTTCATACTGGATGATTCAAGATTTATTGTTATTTAACCATCTGTTACAAGAACCACCCCTGAAGTAGTGAACTCTTGCAGAAAAATTACTTGCTTATTAGAAAATGATTCATGTCCATCATGAACAAGGCAGTTTTCTTTCACCAACATCCATCGCAGGGCATGAGTGCCCAGAGCAAGCAGGAAAATGTGTCTGTAAAGTATTTTAGTGGCATGGGGAGCCCTGGGGTAGCTGTCACTGTTTCCATTCTCTAAACAATTTTAATGCCATTAGCGAGTGTGATTATGTACAAACCGCTTCTAGGGGGTTCCTAGGCTGGATGTCAGAGCAGGGCTTTGTACTGAGTCAAAGGGTGGATTGAGTTTATGACACAGTTTAAATAGAAACAGAAGAGCAGTACTACAGTAGGGCAGCACATCGTAACTCATTCAGTATTGCTCTGTGATAGCCGTGCAGCGAAGTACTCACTTCATACCAGTTTGTTTGATTTGAGAACACCTTTTAGGGTCACCCACAAGTAAGTAGCTGAACACAGAGAGTTTTAACCCTAGATTTCTTTTCAGCTTTTTGGTTTTGTTTTAAACAAAAAGGAAAAGAGAAAGTAAAAGGAAAGAAGAGCCTTACTGAAAGGTCACTCTTTAAATATAGACTGCTTTTTCAATTCCTTCATTTTCTGCTTTACTGTTTTTAAAGACGAAGAATCTACACAGAAAGAGGTGCTTTGTACTAATTTGCATTTTGTTGTAAATAAGACATATTTATTCTATTTATTGCTGTCCAGAGCTGATTTAGTACTAGTTATGTCTCCAGATGAGATATAATTTGAAAGTTTTGGTAAATGCCTTGGTTTGTGAGTACTGTTTAGCTTCTGTATTCAGGTGTAAACCCACAACTCTATTTTATTGTTAGGTTTTAATAACATTTTAAATAAAAGTTCTGTAACTGATGTAAAGGCTTTTTTATCCCATATAGCTGCAATGTGATTATAGCACAGAAGCAGCAGGGGAGAGGTGTGGGAAGGTTTGCTCAGAGACATAAAGTGGAGTAAGTACCGCTTTACACACCACAGGACGGACACAAATACCATCTTCTGAAGCCTTTTTGGGGGACCATCTCTAGTCCCATCTCCTGTCGTGTTCTCTTCATAGGGCGGCTGCCCTCTGCTGTCTAAATCTGCCTTTCCAGTGCTGGCATTGCTGTGGTAGTGATAGTGGGGAGATGAGGGAGGGCAGGTTGCAGGGAGAGGTGGTGTCTCTTCTTGGCTCAGATGATAATCCTGGAGGAAGCAGAGAAGCTTTTGGGCACACAGTCTCTTTATCAGGTCGTTATGCTGACAGGCACTGCTTGTGCAATTAACAACTGACAAGATGCTTCTAACTTTCCCTTGCCAGCTAAATAAACCAGCCAAAGGCCAGCACTGACTCAATTAGCATGAATGAGGTTTAGACCCAAGAAGTGGTTTAAGTGGTGCAATTTAGAGAGATTCCATCTATCGGGAAAGCTTCAAATGTAAATTGTGGGGATAACTTTCATATGAAGCAGGTGAGAGCAAACTGCTTAGAAATATGTGCTCTTAATGACCGGATCATGTACCTGATGCACAGCATAACTGTAGTTCAGCTTGTTCTCAGCTTCTAACTGTGGAACCAGTAAACATGGCTGCATACAGCCCTTACTGACACAAGTAGAACAGTTAACAGTTGACTTATGCCAGTGTATATTGTTGTGGGGATGAAGTGGTATCGTTTGTCCCCTTTACTTTCTTTTTCTATGTTTTCCTAGTCACTGCTATGCAAGTATATTTGATAATAGAGCAGGTGTTCCGTGTACCATCCTTATACTGATGTCAAACTCTCTCATTTCATAACTTGCAAAATGCAGCCACATCTAATATTAATCTTTGCTGTGGAAGGAGTCAGAGGAGCTGGTGGTTTTCCTTGAATACCAAGTATTTTCCAATTTTGGGACATCCAAAATTACTCAATTCTGGTTCATGTTTAAAATGGCTTATATTTGCCAGCATGACTCACTTGTTAGGTATAATGCAACACATTCTATAAAGCTTAACCTAGAAAAAAATATGTTTCTTTAAAATTGTCCTTTTGTTAATGAAAAAGTTGCCAACAGAATGTGTGATCACTTCTGGAAGAGTCAGTACGTGCCTCTGTGGGTATCGGTAACATCAGCTCTGTTCATCTGCGTCTGTTTTTTGGAATGAAAATATTTTAGTATCCTGCATGAGTCAATTTGTATTTTGGACATTGTGTGCTTTAATGGTAGCCTCTATTCCCAAAGAGGATGCTACCAAAATTCTAAGATTCTAGGCCCACTATTTGAGTTGGACACCTTTGGACTTCAGCAGTCTGTAGCTTCTAAAAGTTTTTTTCGATTCAGCTTAGGAATGGAGTATTCCTACAAAAAGCATTGGAGAGAAGGATTTTTCTTTTTTATTCTTAGATAGCTGTGGTTATTTCCTGCATGATTTGCTTTGGTTTACTCATTTGAGGCATTTCAGGAATGATCCTGCAGTTGTGATCAGTGTAACCTCAGCAGGGTTTGAAATATGTGTAAGCTCAACATAATTGTGAAGTTTTGTTTGAATAATCTTTGTGTGAGGGAGATCCTGCCTGCCTTCTTGCCCAGGGCACAATGCCTCCTGCAGCGATTCAGCTGTATGGCTAATTTTCAAATAAACTAACGTTACACATTTTCTTGACACAGTACTGGTGCACGCTGTTCTCTGCAGTCTGAGTCGCTCTGCCTGTGGTTCATAAACACATTCACAGTCCCATTTGCCTCCCTGTGCTCAGAGGGGGTTGGTTTGCATTTCTAATTAATTGAGTTTATAAAGCAATAAGCCAGTATGTTAACTGAAAATTCCCTCAGGAATTGTAATCTTCCTTCATTAGCTGCCCCTGTGTAATTGAATCACCCTTTCTCATGTAAGCCTAGGGGAGAGTGAATGCTATGTGGAGCAGAAATGTTCCTCTAGTGTGAGTTGCAAGGGGAAGCAAGTGTCCCGTGTGGTCATGTTCTGCAACCCAGCCCCTGTCAGGTCACCTTCTTCGTCCACCCACGTGTCACTACCTTGATGTCTCTGACTAATACAGCAAATGGTGTGAAGAGATTTTAGGACCTCTTTCAGCAGAGTCAGAGAGTAGGGGGGAGCTTTCAGTGAATGCGCTAATCTAGCTGAAGGCAGACTCAGTTACTTTTTGCAGGAGCTCTGATTTCTGAGTGCAGGGATTTGCATGGAGTCTGAATTTTCCTTACACCATGTGAAGACAAATACTGTGACTTCCCCCCGATGTCAGCTGAGAGTTGGTGGCTCAGAGGGTTAAATGCCCTGTCTTTCAGTGTTAACCTGGGCACTTGTTTCAAGGTACAGGTTAAGGCATTAGTTTAACATTGAGAAATCTGAGCTACTTAATGTAAGTTAACTCCATTCAAATCGCTTGACCCTTATTATATTTATTCTCGGTTAGCAAGCCGTTACTTGGCAAGGTAGGTTAATCTTGCAATATGTTTGTGTGAATAACTGTACTTCCTTTTGCTTTCCACAGACCGGCGTTCAGAATGGCAGGCTTGTCCACTTTAATCCTCCTTTTGTGTGCTGCTAAAGATGTGATGCCCTCCAGTTCTCACTGGAAGCCAACTTGGCCGTCTTACAGAGTTCCTGTTATCCTGCCACAGTCTACCCTGAACTTGGACAAACCACAATTTGATGCTGAAGCCAGACTGGAAGTGGTATCTCCCTGTGGCCCAGCATGCCACAAAAGTTCTCCGCTGCCAACTTATGAAGAAGTGAAGCACTACCTGTCCTATGAAACCTTGTATGCTAATGGTAGCCTCACTGAAACTGAAGTGGGCATATATATTCTGAGCAACAGCGCTGATGGATCTCAAGGCAAATCTCGAACTAAGAGGCAGATCTATGGCTATGACAGCAGGTTTAGCATTTTTGGGAAGGACTTCTTGTTGAATTACCCATTCTCCACATCGGTGAAGCTGTCTACAGGTTGCACGGGGACTCTGGTGGCCGAAAAGCATGTTCTTACTGCTGCTCATTGTATCCATGATGGGAAGAGTTATGTCAAAGGCGCTCAGAAACTGCGGGTGGGGTTCCTAAAGCCCAAACATAAAGATGGCAGCAAAGGGGCCAATATCACCAACTCAGCAATGCCTGAGAAAATGAAATTCCAGTGGATTCGCGTGAAACGGACGCACGTCCCCAAAGGATGGATCAAAGGCAATGCCAATGACATTGGCATGGATTATGACTATGCCCTGCTGGAGCTGAAGAAGCCGCATAAAAGAAAGTTTATGAAGATAGGTGTGAGCCCACCAGCCAGACACTTGCCTGGAGGGAGGATTCACTTCTCTGGCTATGACAATGATCGTCCAGGAAACCTGGTTTACCGTTTCTGTGACGTCAAAGATGAAACATACGACCTGTTGTACCAGCAGTGCGATGCCCAGCCGGGTGCGAGTGGATCTGGGGTGTACGTGAGGATGTGGAAGAGGCAGAATCACAAGTGGGAGCGTAAAATTATTGGTATATTTTCAGGCCATCAGTGGGTGGACATGAATGGCACCCCACAGGATTTCAATGTAGCTGTTCGTATCACACCCCTCAAATACGCACAGATCTGTTACTGGATCAAAGGCAACTACCTTGACTGCAGGGAAGGATAAAGACAATGAAACTCCTTGAAAGCACTTAATGACTGGTTTTAATTACTCATCTGAGGAAAGATTAGACTTGAGCTGCAAATGTGTGTGATGTGATCATGTAACATTGGGAGGTGATATGTAGCTTTTCAAGCCAGCCACCTTGTTCTTAGGACAGGGACTGTGTGGTGCTATCATTACAGCTTGAAACTGGGGAGAAAAGACGTCTGCTGGGTGGGGAAGGAGCAGGTGGACTTGCTGAATTTGCAGCTGAGCAACTGAAGATTAATTAGAGGCGGATCAGTAAACAGTATGAAAACAGAACCGTCTCCAAAGAATCTTGTAAAAGGGACACTGTTGACTATCTCATGCCTACAATGTTTGTTTTAATAAATCCTAGGATTAGTAGAAATGCTTTGATCTGAACTTTTAAAAGAAAATATTTCTATGCTGTTGGGGGCTGAAGAGGGGCATTTAATGGTGTTTCCAACCCAAACATTAAAGCTTTGTGTTCCTGCATGAGAAAAGGGAGTGTGAAAAGGGCAAAGCATGCACCGTGGGAGATGAATGCCACACAAATAGCATGAAGGGTAAATAACCACATAACACTTCTAACTTCCTTTTGGCCTGAGTGGTTTGCGACTTTATTAGTAACATAGTTAAGAAAAATGGTTTTTGAGCAAACAGACCTTGATGTTGCAAGGATTTGACTGTGAAGATGATGTTGGTCATATGAACAGTGCCATTGCATCCTGCTTTGGGAAACACAAATTGCGCATGGGATTAAATCTACAGCAGCTGGGGCATAGCCTTACACCTAGCAGGATCCCTATGAATATACTATTATTATAGAAGTGTGTGGGGACAGAGGCTTTTCTGTTTATGACCTACTTAGATCCTTAAAGGAAAATCTCATGTCAGCAACTCAGATTTTCAGAGAGGAAGCCTGGTTTTAGTCTTGCTGGCTATCTGAATTGCTGCCTGCAGAGCACGTAAAGGAGAGAGCAGGACAAAAGGAGAGAGTTTTCCCCCTATTTGATGAAGATCCTTGCTGTTTTACCTAAAAATACATCAGGTAGAGGGACCATAGATTTTTAAGCGTCTCTCAGCCGTATCCCTTTGACATGTAATTTGTACAGCATCTTGATTTACATTTCTTGTGTTGTTTGGGGCAGGAATCTTCCTCCCCATGAAACTGTTGAGTTACAAATAATTCTTGGCAAATGCACAGTTCAGTAAATCTGCAGCTGGAACAGAGCCACACTGTAGGATGCAGCCGTAGTTTGCTGTGAAGTGATCCTCTGCTGTCTCTTATAGATAGCAATGACTTACATTTTTACTGTAGCAGAATTAGAATTTAAAACAAGAACTGTCTTTTATAGGTAAAATCAGTGCAGCCAAATACTGTAGCTCAGCAAACAGCATTGGGAAGTCAATGTGGTCTTTCCAAACAGCGTTTCTCTGGTGGATTGTGCCACTGTATTGCAGTAACCCAGTTAAGTACATGCTGCCCTGCCAATATTATTTTTTTAAACAGGAGGATAGACACTGGCTCCAGTTCCAGTTTCGCTTCCACCCATCTCTCACTTGTCTCCTGAAGCTTACCAAGTTGCCCATGGTGCTTAGTGTTGTGGGGCAAATGCAAGTCCTTGATATGAAATGGCAAAGCTGAGAAGGAAAGAATCTAAGCAGAGCTTCCCTATGCTATACAAATATAAGGAAGATCTTAATTCAGCAAAGCCTTTTTTAAACTCTACTAATTACTATGGCATTTGTAAACATATGCCTGATGGTGCTTTATCTTTGTGGTGGCTTTGGCTCTAGTTTTGAGAAACATTTTTGCTAGAGCTGCCTATGATTATTATTTTTATAGAAGCAGCATAAAAAATGTGGACCCTCCTGGGCTTTTGGTGCACTCAGATACAAGCAGTTACTAATGCTTTGAAATATGAATAATCACCATATGTATCTGATGGTCTTTTTCTGCCTTTTTATTTTAATTTCCTTTATTCTATGGCTGTTATCTGGAGCACTTTTGTTTGAATGTATCACAGTGAATAAAGAAAAGTTATGGAATTTCAATGCAGACATTCTTGTATTTGTACTATACTGGGTTGCACTTTCAATATCATTTCAGTGACTTACCTATAAAGACAGATACAGATTTATTAAAATCCTCAATGCTGTTTATTTTCCTTCAATTTTCTTTTGCTCCCATCTGTTAGAGGTTTTTGTTTTGGTGGGGGTTTTTTGTTTTGTTTTTTTGGTAGGCTTAATTACTTTGTGCCTTTGGATGGTAATAATCAATCTTAGCAGTTGCAGTTCCAGAGCCATTCGTGAGCTCTGATTAGTTAGAGCTGAAAATAACGTATTAGACTAAAAAGCCACATTGTTTTTATGAACTTTAGGGTAAATAAACTCTGGAGGAATTTGACCCAGTCAGCATAAGGTCATAAGTGAGGTCGGTCCATCTTCTTTTTCTTTTAGTTGATGCAGTATTAAAAAAGTTCCTCTGAGGCTAACAGTGAGACCCACAGTTTTTAGAGAAAAGCAGGATGCAGAAATTTTTTCTTTTTGAAATTGCTACCCATACAACTTTCCTGACGTCTGGGTGTGCACACTACACCATTTGGGCTTGAGAGCGTCAGTCCTGACTTATTGGACGTATTTCGCACCCACTGATCCTGCTCTGTTAGACTGTAGGCTGAGAACTTTTCATGGAATCACAGAACCATTTATGTTGGAAAAGATCTTAAAGATCATCAAGGCCAACTCTAAACAACGCCTGGTTGACCATGACGTGGTGTTCCTAAGTGCCACATCTACATGTCTTTTAAAAACCTCCAGGGATGGCGACTCCACTGCTTCCCTGGGCACTCTGTTCCAGTGCTTGATGACCCTTTCAGTGGAGAAATTTTTCTTCATATCTGATCTAAACCTCCCATGGCACAAATTAAGGCCATTTCCTCTAGAGTAATGTGACTAAGGTGGTTTGCTAGGCAGATTTGGAAATCGCATCCTGAGGATATTTGCTTTCATGGTGCAAAAAGGGCTCCTTTAAAACCAGAATTTCAAACTGTGAGAAAGATAGCCATGCAGTCAAAATAATGCTCATCAAGGAAACACAAGTAGCTAAATTGTCTACAGGCATGACACTTGAAATTTCATTGTCCAACTGGTGACTGCCAATGACCTGCAGAACTGAGTGAAATACCTCATTATTCTTGTATCTGAAGGCTAGACAGTAGATGGATATCGAGGGGCTGTTTTGGCTGTGAATGGAAAGGATTAAAATCTGCTCCTGCATCTCTAAGAGGCTGCCATAGGAAAAATTTTACTTAATTGGAGAACAGTGCTGGAAATGGAAGCTGAGGTCTCGAGAAAACACAGACCCTGCCGAGCTCTTCCCCAGCACACACTGAACTTAACCTACTGAAGAGTGCAGAATATCATCAAGTTTCTTTTTCAGAGGAAAGATATTTGCCTTGCATCTGTAATTGTTTTGCAACTGAATTCCCAGGCCTGCCTGTTTAGACGGCAGCCCTCGTCTTAAAGTTGCACGCTGAACCCCAAGCAAGTATAATACATGCTTGAAATTCTTTTCCGTGTTTCCACTTAATCTGCCATTTGTTAGCGGGCTTTGGTAGCATGCCAATGCAATATGTACAGGCCTTGAGAAGAGAAGCTTTCAATGAGTGGATAAAGTGTGTTGGGTAAAAACTTCTCTGCTTTCCAGGAGTAAAAAGGAAGCATGGACAGAGAAGAGCAGCAGAGAAGAGCAATGTGATTTGTATCAGAGGAGCAGGATTCCTACTGGATTGGTTGCTGTGTATATATGGACCTGTGTGGATGTGCATGTGTTTAGGGTTTTTATAAATAATAATGTTAATTTCCATTCCTTGTTCTACTAGGTACAGAACTAAAACTTAAGGGGTGAGGTAAATTAAGTCTCTCCAAATGAGTATGTCAGTGCCAACTCCAAAGCCAGTGTGCAACACAGATGAGAAGTTTAGACTGTGGCTTGTCTAATAGATACACAAGAGAAGAGTGACAGTGAAATAAGCATTAGGAACCTGCTCTTTTCCTCCCAGAAGATGATTCTCCCTGTCTCACATGGTGACTATTAGGCTCCACATGCTTTGTGCCTGCTGGCAAAGGTGGTGTGCGCTTTTATAGGTAAATGATTATACAAGGGAAGAGAAACATCTTAACATGCTCCAGACACTATTATTAACACTGATTATTCCCAGGATAAAATTATCGGTGATGCTTTTGATGTGGATTGATTTTTAAATAAGTGGGCATAGGTTGAACCATGAAGCAGGTTCATACTGCTTTTTTTAATCTGAAGATCTCTAACAGTAATTAAGTGCTCATGGCTCAAGGGCAGATGGTGTATGTTCATCTGCAAACTTTATGGACAATGTTTTTTTTTTTTACAATAAATTCCATTTAAAAGGTGTGTATGCATCAGCAGTTTAACAAGAAGTTAAACACTTCTATTAGTTCACCAAGCAAATGATCATAAAATAAAATACTCCATTTAAATGACATATGTAATGAAAATATCTGATACATGTTAACTGATGTTTGTTTATTTGCAGTCATTTCAGTTTTTGAAATTCGTGCTGATTTGGTGAGGACCAAATTCAATAAAAGAGTGTGTTCAAGACTTTGGGAGTCTGGAGGTTGTTAGTTCATACAGGAGTGACAGCAGTAATAAGTAGGAGTACTAAGCAGAAAAGTATAATAATTTTTTTCTGCTTATCCTAAACAACTTCCTCTAACTGTTTTATGTCACATTATCATAGATTTGGTGATTTTCCAGAGGTTTCGTGCATGAAAAAGTTAATCTAATGATGATTTAGATTATTTTTTGCATCCCTTTACCTTTGAAGCCAGATGTGTTTACTGCTATGGACAGGTCAGAAGAGCAGAAAAATGTTCACATTTGCAAAAGTTTGGTCAAGGCTCATCTAACATGAAGTCTGGCTTTTGAGCTGAAGTTGAGGAAGGGCAAGGAGAATTGGGATTGTTCATCCTGGAAAAGAGAAGGGTTTCAGGTGGCCTTATTGTGGCCTTCTAGTACCTGAAGGGAGCCTACACGAAAGATGGAGAGAGACTACAAGAACATTTAGGGATAAGACAAGGGGGAATGCCTTCAAACTAAAAGAGATTTGGTTTAGATTAGATATTAGGGAAATATTCTTTACTGTGAGGGTGATGAGGCACTGGAACAGGTTGCCCAGAGAAATTGTGGATGCCCCATCCCTGGAAGTCTTCAAGGACAGCTGGGCAAGCTGATCTAGTGGAAGATGTTCCTGCCCACGGTGGGAGGTTTGGAACTAGATGATTTTTAAGTTCTTTCCAACCCGAACTATTCTATGATTCTATGATGCTATATTTGTCATCGTACAGAAAGGAGTAGGTTTAAGTAGGGTGTTTTAGATGAGTTTGAACCTGAGATATTTAGAAAATGGTTCCTTTTAGCTGTTTTCCCAATTTCTCTATACTTTTTCTGTTCCTGCCCATCCTTGGAAAATAAAGTTTCCTGTGATGAAAAAGAATGGAAATCCTTAAAAATGAGGGGATAAGGTGCACTCAAGAAAACCTGTTCAACTGGTAAGTTTGTGCTTTCCTGCTGCAAAGAGGGAGCCTACCCAACAGCTTGACTGTTCTGATCATTCTGGGACAGGGAGGTCACACTTGCTTTGATCTTGACCAAAAATTTCCACCTGGGTCAAAGAATCCTTTCTGATAAAAACACTTTTGAAATCAGGATGTTTCAACAAAGGTTTGGTTTCTATTAATTGCCATTCATAGAAAAGTCTATTTTTCTAATGAATTTCCAATCACACCCTGCTTCAGTTAATATTTCCTCCTGTGTTCTGGTCTCCATGGAAATGAGGATGATGTCCCTGCTTGGAAGATGACCTTATATCTTATCAACAGCATTTAACAAAATTCTCTTGTCCAAAAGTCTTGTTTTTCCTGAGTTAATTGCAGGTTTGTTTGCTGTGAATGGAGGACACGGGGACTTGTTTCACTGTTGGTGGGCCAAGGAGGATGTGAGGAGGTTCTCACCGCTGCAGCAAAGGGTCAGACCACCGTGGGACTGGAGCTTACAGAAACAGGTGGAGCCACAGGGGTTTTCTGGCCTCCACTGTCTCACAAAAGCTTCACTCACCAAAGAAGCGTGGGGTGGAAGAAAATGTCACACTGGGCTTCATCCTGCACCCACCAAGGCTGCTATTGTGTTGGGTGGGAGCAGGATTGGTGCGCAAAGGGATTTGCCACATGGCTTAAATGTCACCATTCGTGTGGGAGCACTTCTCTCCAGCCAGCCCTTCTGAGGGATCATTGTGGGCAGTGAAAGGGCAGGAAAGACTTTTCCAGAGTGTGTGGGTGGCAGAAAAGCAACCCTTCATGCTGGGAACACATCAGATGTGCAAAAAACTCTGGAAAGTCATTTCCCTGAGGTAAAGAGCTCGATTTATTGAGCTCTACAGGTGGAAGGAGGACAGCTTTGCTCAGCAGGCCCCCTCCGCATGCCCAGAGATATCTCTGGCAACAGCCAAGCAGGAGAGAGATTGCCACACTCTCACCTTTATGGATGAACCACTCGATATCTGTCACCTGTCTCCTGCAGGAAGTAATTATTTAATTGGAAGACTGATGGAAACTGAGAGAAAAACTTGAAAGAAGCTGAGAGGTGTTCAGTCCCTGGTACCACTTAAATAACTGATTAAAACAGGTACCTAGAAATACTCATGTTTTTTCTAGGTAGCTGTGGCCATTGCTGTTCTTGCTAGCGCTAAAAACCTTGACTGCCTGGGCTGGACTGAAGCTTGTGGGTAGTGTGGAGACATCCACTTTAGAAATTCCCATTTACCAGGTCTCACAATAAAAACAGACTTTCTGTCTCCTTGTTTCCACCAGACCTCATTCAGGAAACACAATCCCCTTTTAAGTCCATGATCTTAAGCTCTGTATAATGAAATATCTTTAGGGTATTTCTCAGTAATCAGCTCCCTGAGTTCTTCCTGTGAGACATTATGCTGCTCTTCCCAGCTTTATGTCATCAGCAAATTTCATTAATGTGCTCCTTCTTCTTGGGCAAGTGTTGCTGGTGAAGGTATTTAATTCAGACAGGCTAAGAGTGATGCTTGAGAAGCTGTGCTTGTAACCTCTCTCTTCCCTGACGCTTCCCCTTTCAACACCTTTTGTCTCTGCTTCAGCCAGAAATTTTTGTTAATAATTCCCTATATGGCACCATTTTAATTGCTTTGCTGAAATCCAGTTAGATGAGGTCCACCAAAACCAATTAGTATAAATTAAATTTTTGCTTGAGCAATGCTAAGAATCTGCAATAAATTATGTGCAAAATAGATGACCTATTTCATCATGCTCACTCTAATCTTTATTTTAATGTTCACAAGAAAAAAACCCACAGCAATTAAGATTACAATTTTGGGGCATAGCTTTTAGTGTAATGCTATCAAAATAACTGAGGGTCATATCAGACAAAATTTCAAAATTATCTACGTTTCAAACCTAGGAAAAGATTGTATACATTCATTTTTCTTAAACTCTAATCCAGAGCATAAATACTGTGTTGCTTCTCTTTCTTCATAAAGCTGATCATTTAGAAGCTGAAAAACCACAGATAAAGCCTGAGGACATAAAAGGGATGTTTTTTGTTCTATAGCTGCCTTATTTGCATTGTTACTAATCTGAGCAGACGCAAGATCTTTAGCATCATCATGATGATAAAACAGCTTGTTCTTTTGATGTTAGATAAAACACAATTTTGATGTGATTCTGAAGCCAAGAAACATAAAATCTGCTGTCATAATATCTTCCTCTACACTTGAAGGGGCTGTGAGACATCTGGAAATGGAAGATTCTTTTCTTTTACCCCATAAAAAGAATAGTGTTGCCCTCTTTTTCTTCCCAGTTTTGACTCTTGCAATCTGGAAAGATTACAAAAACAACCTGTGAAGTCAGTTTATGGAAGACTTTCTTAGAAATCCTGTTTAGGGTGTGAAATATTTTGTTTATCTGAGTGGAAGAGTTGAATCAGAAATCAAATTTAGGATTACCGTCAGCACTAGGTCACACAATCCCCTACTCTTTCAAAGCTGTTGCTGATGAGAGGGTCACAGTTCCCTGTATCACCACCTTGCCTCTGCCACAGCCTTGGAGGGGTCTCCAGCACACAGGTGTGACCTGGAATGAGCCAGGGGCTGCCAGGACTCCTGTTTCCTCTGCCAAGGGGCAGAAGGAGCAACCTGGATAGTCTTGGCTGCTCAGCACCCAGCTGGGATTTGTGTTTTCCAACACCATCACAATGCAACAGCCAGTCATGTACCCATCTGACTTGAGAAAATCCTGTTTGATCGCTCTTAGGTTTGACTAAGGTACTTCCATGGCAAATTTTTGGGTTATTTTGGTTTGGGTTTTGTTTTGCTCATCTCTGTTGTTAGCTGCTCCCAAATTTCCGTAACGATGTTTTTTCTAATGATACAGTAAGAATTGCAGCATTGGGACTTAACGTGCAGGGAAACTTCTTGTTACACTGGTACCAAACACTTGCACCTTCACTTAATCATTTGCTTTCAAGTGCTTTATTTTTTTCCAGAAGTCCTGTTGCTGAGGTACAAGCCACAGGAAACCATATACCCAGTAACACACACTTGCTTTTGTGAAAGATCTGTAATTTGAAGGTGAAATGAAAACAGGCTACAGGATTTAATGAACTATTTCACATGATCAGTCTGAATTTAATACATATGGTGGCTTTGGGTCTCACAACACTTCACAGGAGACCAAGGGCCATTGCTACTACATTCTTTAATAAACAGGGAAATCAAAGTCTGCAAATGCTGAGTTCTCTGCATATTTTTGCTGCTTAGTGCTTATGTGCCTGCTAAATGTTCTTACCAAGGCAGAACATAGTATATTACAAGGCATGTCAAAGAGAAAGCATGGCTTGCTTTGATCTTGGGGGTTCCTGTGCTACTTGCCACTGAAGGTTTACATTTGCTTTTCATATACTATATGCAGTTTGTTTGGCTTTCAGTAAAAATGACAGGCAGAATTAATAACAGCCCTAATATCTCATCAGGAGATGCATTCCAAAAATATCTGTCTATCTACACAGTGAGTGTTTGAAAGCCTACATAGGATCCTTGTCAATAAAATTCTTCTACTTCACTCAAAGAGGGAAAATGCTTTTCCCATTTGTTTGGGAAAATGCTTTCCTCATTACAATGTCTTACTTTCACGCATCCAGAAGGATATTGAAGGTAACTGATTATTTCTTAATCAGTCTTTCACATTACTACAGCCCAAGTTTGCCTTTTGTTTATTAAAAAAATATTACAAGAATGTTTTGTGTAGCAAAGAATGAAGCTATGTTGTAATTCTCTGGGACACACTGGGGAAAGCACATGGAAGTGTTTAATTAAGATGTTTTATCAATGTATGTGAACCTTGACTTAAACCTGCATGGCCCAAGAGGATCCTCACATTCCTGAACTCCGAAAGAGTTCAGAGATTCCAAACTTAGACTGCTTTACAGGGATCCATCTGGTACCTACGCTAGTCAGCAGCACACGTGGAGCATGGTTTTATAGCACAGACACTCCATCCCTTGAGCACAAACTGCATCACTAGATGGTTTGGTATTTTGAGGATGGGCCAACTATGTGGCCAGGGACAGGAGTTCTCTTTGTTTTTATACTTCTCAGATATTTCCTGACAACAAAGGAATGGTAAAACTTAGGATTCTCAGATTCCCATCTCTGCCCTAATGAACAGAAATTCCTCTGCATATTTGCGTGCCAAGTTTTATCTTGTCTGCTGCACTCCTCATTTTTCCTCATCACTACCATCTGGTGCTGGAGACGTTCCACTTTGTGTTGTCTAAACTGGTTATCAGAGAGTTAATGAGTACCTGGATAATACAGAAGGGAGATATGCTTCTCCTTCCTGAACATCCTGTTAGTCAGTGGGATTTCCCCTCTCCTCGGCTTTATTTGTGATGCAGTAAAAATAGATCAACAGAGTTCCATGCAGTATTGTGAGCAGAGTTTACTTTTAATCAAGCTATGTGGTCTTTCTACAACATCAGCGACAAAGCTGCTATTAAATACCTTTGAAGTTCTTCATAGCCTCCAACTTCAAATGCTTCAGCAAAACAGATCCATTAAAGCTTTTAGCTAAGAGATAAAGAAGGTGAGTAATAGGAGCTTGGAAACAAAGCTGGCTCTGTTTCCTTTGGAGTGTTGAACAACTCTTCAAATACCAATGGGCATGAGCAAGCCCAGCCAAGGAAGGGAAGGAAGATAAGAATATGTTTGGATACCATCCATTCTCAAGAAGAGGCAAACGATGAGAGAGAAACCTTTTCACAAACAAAATCATAGTTTTGTGTCACACACAGTGTCAGGCCCAAGGACTGTTTTCATGTAAAAAATGGAATTATCCACCAGCTGCTGTGTGGTGTGAACACCAGCAAGTTGAAAACAGGACCCTGATCTCTTAAAATGCATGGGATTTATGTCTTATGGTATCCAACTTCTAGAGCATCACCTTCTATCCACAAAGTGATTGGTGACATTCAGCCCTTTCTCTTGATTGATGACTGTCCAAACACCAAGAGCTTCTCAGAGTAAGGTCAAAGTCAAGAGGTGTCTATAAAAAGTGCTAGACAAGGAGACAGGTAAGAGTTGGCCTCTGCCTGGAGACCGCCTGTCTACCATAGGGAGGAACTGTTCTATAAATCAATAAAAAGTCCATCCAGACAGAAAAAAAGAAAGCATTAGAGATTAAAATCATGAGGTCATGGTTCACAGGTTCACAGGTTTGTGCCATACCAGAACACTTCTCCACCCCTGCACTGTTTCAGTGGGAAGCACTCCTCCCCTACACATGTGAAACATTAACTGAAGTTAATGCTGCAAATTTCTTGGGCAGGACAGTGAACGCAAAAGCTCTCTGTAAGGCTCACTCACTAGTCTTCTCAGTCCAGGTCCCATCTTCTATCACAGCCAGTTACCCATTTACTGACTTTTTCTCCTCTTTTTAAGCTCATCCCTTCACCTGGGCTGGTTCCTATCACCTCTGGTCTGACCTGGCTCCTCATCTCCCTACAAAGATAGGAAAGGAGAATATCCTGGCCACTCATTCCCTTCTTCAGTCTCTATGTCACCTCTGTATTGACTACCTATCTACATCCTTGACTACCTGTCCTGAATCAGATTCTCCAAGTCAGAGTCTCACATGGAAATTTAGATCCTTCTCAATTTATCTGTCATTTCTTCTTTCTAATCCCAAATTTCCACCTACTCCTATCTTAAGCATTCCCATGTTGAATTAAAATGATGCTTTCTCAGTGCTCTTAGGAGCCCCAGTCACCCAGAGCAGAGCAGATCCTAACCCTTGGTTCCAACATGAGCCACTGCTCTTCATCATTGGGAAAGTCAATGTTTCTCCCTGCTGTCTTCAACTGGAGCAGTCACAGAGGTGTGGTGGTTTGATGCCTTTGCAGTCAGGTTAACACCAGGCCCTGGTTAGCAGCACACTCTCATGGGTGTAAATTGTTTGAGCACATGGCATAAAAATGAAAAGTTTGAGCATGTGCAGTAAGGACATTCTTCAAACACAGTAGTTATTTGCGCAGGAGAAGCTTCTGTAATGTAAACATAGGTTTGGGGTTTTTTGCTGAGAGCATAGAGGTTGGTCAGATTTGGGCAGACTTTTAGAAAACTGTAAGAGAGATATAAGGCTGAAAACACGTGGTCTGCTAAAATATGTTTCTCTCCCTAATCCAGCAGCACTGGAACAGTCTTTTTATACGTCTTTTTTTTTTTTTTTAACCTGCGCAACAATCTCTTTCATCTCCTTGTTTCAACCCAGGAATGAATGAAGTTTCAGAAGTACGTGAACAGAAGGCTGAACATCAGGAAGATCACCATCTTACAGCTTGAGTTTGCCAAGATCTTAGGACTTTTAATAGTATCTTCTAAAGGAAAGTAGCAGGGAACCTCAAAAATAGGCAGTCTGAGACTTGTAGTTGAGAGCTGACAGGAATTAGGGAGCAGAGGATCTAAGACAAGAGTTCAAGAGTTCTTGAGCTGCTTAAAATGTTTTGAAGGCAATGCCAGGAAGAGCTGTGTGTGTAGTCGGAGGACTGGAGAAGAAGGAATGTTATGGCAGCAAAAAGGATGTGAAAGATGGACTGGACATCTGTTTGTTCATTATGGCAATTGTGGTTCAATTCCATTTAGAAGTGCACAGAAAACCGTTTTCTACTTCCCCAGTGAAGAAGAGTTGCTCTACTCTTCTTCAGGGAGAGAAAATTGGCACGAAGGAAAAGAGACATACATGAAGGGAAGAGAAAGGCAAGATGACATTTTTCCCTGGGAAGTATTATGTTTTCGTTAAGTTAGAAGAGAAATTTACTGAACAAAATTAATAACTGAATGATATCATTACAAATAAATCCTATAAGCCATTTTCATTCCATTGTACAATTTCATCCAACTTACAGTAGACGATGACAACTCAAGCAGCTGTAGAGATTTCTGACAAGATTCAAATGTAAATAACTGAAGCAAAATAATCAGGACAGATGTGATTTTAGACAGATTTAGTGTGGTGAAAATTTGAGACAGAGTTAGGATTAAGTTTTAAATGAGAGACAATTTAGTTCTTAGCAAGAATTCTAACACAGAGGAAACAGTGAGATTCGATCTTCTGGGGGATATTTATGTTCTGTTGAACAGAAGAACTCAAACCATATTGGTCTGTTTGGAGAATTTAGTTGTAACTGAATATAACCAAATCATTCCCGTTTTATACCAGACCCAGAAGGAAGATAATGCGTGGAATTCAGACCTGGATTTACTTCCCCTGCCTGTGTAACCACACACAGATTTGGAAAACATTTAAACATCAAACTCCAATGAAATAAAGAGAATTAGTCTGGGCTTTAGTTTCTCTGGATGCAATGTGGGCTGAGTAAATGCAGATGTCTATAATGTGATAAACACTTCTTCACAGTCAATGGAGAGGAGAAGCCATTTTGTAGGTCACAATTCAAGTTTCCTTAAAGTTGATGTTTAAAATAGGTCAGATGAATCACTGAATAAAATTGTTTCTCTCTTTTGTCTCTAAAAGTAGCCGAGGGCTCTTAGCTCAATTACGGGAGAATGGAACTTTCCTGTTTTGGAAAGGTAGTTTACAGCTAAAACTGTTAAATTTGGAAGGTGTTCAGATGCTGGTCTAGCAACATCAAAGTACTATAGATTTGAAAGGTCAGCCTGGAACACACTTTGTTTCCTCTTAAAATTCAAAGAGATTTGAGTCAGATGTGATCTCCACAGCATGTCATTAGGGCTTCTACTCATCTCTGAGAATTGTTCTGATTTTCTGGGATCCAGTGAAACACTAGTCACCAGGCAGACCTGTGATGGACCCCAGCACAGTCACTCCTATCCTTTTGACACTTGACTTAGTGTGCCACAAGCCAAATAAATTAAGAAAACTCTAACTGGATGCAGTACAGAAAAAAAAATTAAAATTGAAATTGTGCCCAGTTGACCATGACTAACTCTGCACATTTACAGGGTTTCGTATCTATTAGTTGTATTTTATAAGGTTACTTTTGATTCCCCCTTTCAATACTTTCTCCCTTTCTTCTTTTCAAGGAGTGTTTGTTTTATGCTGCATACATCCTGCTGGGCACATGGTTCAGCATCACATCACCTGGTCTGGAAACCGTCTTGAAGTCAGGAAACCTGTGCTTCAAATCTTATTCCATATTTAGTATTGATCTGATCCTCTGACCACATCAAATGCAAGCAAAAACCCACCACATTCACAAGATGCCTACTTTCACCAAATCTCTTCTGTATTGCTTCAGGAACAGGAAAATTGATTCGACCTTCACCATTTGTAGGTTCCCTGCCCCTGTCCCCAATCCCTGTGACCTTTATAAAGGCATCTGTCCCTTCCTGTCTACTCATTTCCTCTCAAACGCTTTCTGCAGCATTTAGCTACTAAACACCTTTTCCCTTTATGTTTGACCTTTCCAAAGCCATGCAAGATTTTATAGCACAAATCTCAAAGCCATAGTATATTCTACCCTGTCAGCTCACAGCACTAAGTTCTCCCTCTGTGGCTTCTTCTCCTTTACCTTACACAGTTCAGTTTGCTTTTTGTCATACTGGCTCATCTGGTGCTGATGCAGTGTGCTGTTTGAACATGCTGTGAAGTCCCAGGTTCCACAGGGAAGTGGTCATAGTACTAAGCCAGTCTGAGTTCAAGAAGTTTCTGGTCAATGCTTTCAGGCATACGGTGTGATTCTTGGGGCGTCCTGCATAAGGCCAGGAGTTGGACATTATCATTCTGGTAGGTCCCTTCCAACTCAGCATATTGTATGATTCCATGATTAAAGGTGTGGATTCAGGATAGCACTGTAGCACCAAGCAAGATCTGATTCTGTGTTTGTGGGTGGAGAAATTTCCCCACCACTACCTTCAACAAAACCAAATCATGGTTGTTCACGGTACTTTTCACAGTGTTGCAAGATCATTGAGGGGAAATGCAGAGCTGTTCTTTTTTTTTTTTTTTTTGCAACTCTTCAACTTTCTTGAGGATCCTCATGTGCAGAAAAACTGTGATATCTGGGTGACTCTTGTTCCAGGAGTTTGGGCAATAGGATCCTGTTTGCCTCCACAGACACCACCTTCCCATCCAAGACTTTCAAAAGTCACTTATCTATTTTCACTTCTTTCTACAGGTTTGCACCTCTTGAGGTCTGAGGACAGCTCCACTCCCTCTCTTCCACTGTTTTCTCCATGTTTACACATCTCCCTTTGCCAAAAATTTCTTCTTGAAAGTTTCCTTCACACTCATTGAGCACTGTTGGCTGTAATTCACCTCTTCTTACCTGTTAAAAATCAAGACTTATTTCATCTTTTTGATTACCTCACTTATTGTAAGGAAGAAAGATGACAGTAAGATGCTCTGGTACATGCTGAATGAAAATTCCTACAAGCCAGAGAGAGAGCATAGAGCTTCAGAGGAGCCCCAGACTGTTTTTCTGTAATAAACTCACCAAAATGATCCAAAAGTCTTTTGAATGTAAGTTTTGTTAGAGCATGAACACCAGGCCATGAGAAAAGGCTCCTATGTCCCTGCTGGCACCTCGTGGCATATCTGGAAGAAAGGTGTCAGCTCACTCAGGGACTTTCTGAGCTGCAGCAAATGATACAGAGCCCTTGGTCATGCTTTCCTTTTCCTTCCTACTTCTGCCCCTCTCACCTGCCTCACAGTTTCTCTGTGGTTCTGCAGGACTTCTGTTCTGAGCTGGGACACTCTCCTTGTCCTACATCTCCTCCCCTTGCCATCTGGAGACACTCAGTTCCCTTCAGGCAATGGATAATTTTCCATCTACCTGCCCTGGTCACTGAAAATATGACATGAACAGAAGCAAGCAGACCAGAGCTATGATTTTGTCCTCTAAGTGGGAGATTTACCTTTCCAGCACCTTGGTTGCTCCTGTGAATGGCAGCTCCCAATGGTTGTGAATGGCAGCTCCCAAGAATTTTCTCCCTTTGCAGGCTGTCACTTGGTTATTCTGTCCTTTTTGTGGTGGTTTGGGGAATTCTAAAAACTCATGGAATTGCTATATAGTGTGAACTACACAGCGTGTGCCAGCAGGCCTGGCAGTGCCTTTGGCTTTTACAATTACTGGATTTTTTTGGTGGTTTTCTTCAACACAAGTCTTATAAGAGTCTGATAAGTCTCTCATGCTATCAGGTCCTTAGTAGCACTCGGATATCAGAGACAGTAATGGCAAAAAAAATTTATTCCACCATCTAGTTCATCCCTCTGCTGTTGCACAATTATTCCCGGGAGAGCACTTCAGGCTCCCATCCAAGAAGTTTTTATGTTTAGCTTCAATCTCAAAAGCAGCTCTGCGAGCATGATAGTGCAAGGCTCATTGTCTGCCTTTCAGCCATTTCAAAAATTAATTTGCCCAATGTACAAATAAAAGGTTATTTTTTCCCCTTCCAGCAATCAGACCCATAAACTATTTGAAACATCAAAGCCAAACTGCATTTCTTCTGGCTCTAACTTCATTAGCCAGAAAGCATCTGCAACTGGAAATGAATCTGCAGCTGTGTTGATAGTTTGCAATCCAGAGTTGAAAATCACTTCACTTTCCTATGGCTCTGTTAGCACTTTATTGCAGGCAGAAGGGGAAAGGAAAGAAATATTGTAATTAATATGGGTAATAATTTTAGAAGAGTGCTCTTTACTGAGCGATGTTTGTATGTATCAGTATTTCAAGGAACCTCATTTTTAAAAGGCTGCTTGACTCTGACAGTCACTTTAGGTAAGATATGAATCATAATTCACTAAGATCTAGTTTGATTAGAGGCACTGACTTCATTAGCGGTAAGAGGGAACAGGGACAGGTGATTAACACAAGTCGGTGAGTCAGCAGAGAGATTTCTTCTCTTGAGCTACCATGGGGGAAGAACCTACTTTTTCTTGTCTGTGCCTCTGTGACCCTTCTCTGGGGAAATACCATTTACTGATTTTTGTCTTTTGCCTTATAAATGACACAGGTCTTATGAGGCACCCACGGGGGCATAGGTAGCCCCCAAATCCTCATTTTGTTGAATACACAGAAAATGCACAGCACTGCCTGCATGCCAGGCACCCACCCTGTTCCTGAAATATGAGACATTTTATGGGATAGTCACCCACACTCAGTCACTGGGCTACTATGAGGATTAGTTCATCCATACTGAATGTGTTTTCGAGAGCTCCAGCCATGTAGTGACAAAGCTCACATGGCCAGAAATAGTAAAAACTACTGCAGATGCAATGTGTTTTTCAGACCCTTAAGACAGATTAACCTACAGATAAATAAATGCCATGTGGAGTCTTTCCCATTGCTTTGATCAAAGAACAGGTTTTTTTATTGCTTAATTAAAACCCACAGGTCTGTTATTCCTCTCATCCACCCATCATCACACACAGTTCAGCTAAAAAGGCACTGAACCTTGAAGGTCAGATTTCCCACTTTCCCTCTTTCCATTGCTTGCACCAAGCTTGTTGCTATGGGGGTCACCCTCATCAGAGGGTTTTAAGCTGGGAAAGTCCCTTGTTAAGGTTCAGCTTTTGGGTCATAGCTGGCATGGCAGGGCTGGGCATTTGTACCAAGGTTGGAAGATTTGGCTTGCATGGTGGGATTGCACAGAGAGGTTCACAATCCTGTGGTCCTGTTTGCTGTTAGACACATGATGTGGGCAGTTTGGGAGGCCTGGCTGCATCCTTGGGATACCTGTGTAGAATTTCTGTTGCAGAGGGAGAGGAGGAGAACCCAGATGGGGTCTTGGACTGCTCTGTCAAGGCTGATGCCCAAGCTGTGGGCTGCAGGCAGCTGCTGTTCACCTGCAAGCAGCTCTCAGTTCTGCTCAGGTCCTGACGATGCAGAAGATGGGAACCTGAGACTGAAAAACCAATTTTGTTCTAAAAGAGTCTGTGCCCCTCAGTATGTACTCTCTCCTTCTGGGCTGAGCATTTGCAAAATGTTACTTAATAGAGATATAATGTAAAATCCCAGCTCCAGATGCACATGGCTTTTGGTCCAAAAATAATCAAAATCTGAGGCTGGAACCATATGCCAGTTTTGCAACTGGCTCTGTGACAGCAGTTGAACTATAACCACAGAATCAATCAGCCTAGCTCTTTGGGAGGTTGAAATTCAGGCTAGGTTTTGAAATCTGGGACATCTCTTTAGTAATTTACAGCATACAAAAAGAAATTCAATAATAAGCCTGGTTTAGCTTCCCTAAAACCTTTGGACTGACAAAGAAGCACTTCCACATGTTCAGATCTATTGGGTCCCTCTGCTCTGTTTAAAGTGAAACCTTTGCATAGCATGAATTGACACAAGTTAGTATTTTCCAGACTTTTTGCATGGATTTTAAGCTAGTTCCCCTCCTTCTCTCTAAGTAGGGGGGTTTTGATGGGCAAAGAGGCAGCTCTATACACTAACTGCAGTGACACAGTGGAGTGAGTGACATTTCTTTGCTGATCTCATTGACGAGCTGTTTCATTCTGGATTTGTTTCTGCAGTAGTGGATCTCTCTCCTCGTCTGGGATTTCTGGGACCTTTGTTCTGCAAATATCTCAGAACTGTAAAAAGTTTGAAAAACAAGAGGGACTGCAGGATATTAAATGCTTGTTGCTTTTAAATAAGCAGATGATACTTTTACCAAATGCTATCATTTTGGCCATATTTTTCTTCCGTTGTCATTTTTTGATGGCTTGTTTTTACTGTAGAAAAAGTCTGTGAAGCAGCTGCCAGCGAAGTGATGGTAACTGGATAGCATCTGTACATTTGAAAATCCTGTTAAATGATATGTGAGGGAAGTCTATTAAAGCATGTTTGTCCAGAGTTCAAAGTTATTTCACGCAGGGCATTGTTCTGTTGCAGCCTACATCTGCCTTTTTTATTAAAACACAAAATTAAGTTATTGTTAAGAGGAGTACTTGAAATATTGTTGGAACAAATATCATGAGATATCCTGAGTGATGTGGTAGCTGTGCAGTATGGCACAGACCTGCATGCTCTACACATCTCAGCCTGTGGAGAACAGGCTGCCTTGAAGCTGCATCTCAGTGTATATGCTCATGAAATGGAGATGAACATTTATATCTGCATGGGATAAAAGTGATAACAAGGACTAGCTTTTTGAGGTCGAACAGGCTCCATGTGGAAACACAAAGGATGCCATGTGGAATACTTAATTTCAGATATTCTTAGCAACTACCACTTTTCAGCACCATGTGTTTCGTTGCCTGGATGTAAGAGCTAGGAAGTCCCTCTGCAACTCCTTTGAGAGGTCATAAATCTTCCTGTTGGTAAGAACAGCTACCAAGAGTTTCCCATACATCTTTTGATTGCCACTAGCACTTTCTCAATTTTTTTTCAGCCTTATCAAAACAAAGTAATATTTAATAATGGTTTGCTATTGGGACACACTTTCAGGTGATGATCTACCTGCACATCATACCAAGTGAGTATCAATCTGAGTTGTACACATATTTTGTAAACAAAAATGTGCTAAAACTGACAGCAGGTCTGAGAAATGGGCCATTACAACCTTACCTAATTGCTGGATACCTTAGGCCTTAAATGATATATCCAGATTTCCCAAATCTGAATTTGAGATCAAATGATAAGAATGCCCATGTCCTTTAGTCTGAGCTGAGTTAGAAAACAACATGGAAGTGTAAGGATGTGTGCAATGGAGCTGATTTTTTTGTTTTGTTTTGGTTTGGTTTTTTTTTTGTTGTTGTTGTTGTTTTTGTTTGTTTGTTTGTTTTGCTAGTTTTTTTTTTAGTTTGTTCTAGTTTGGTTTTTTTTTTTTTTTAGTTTTTATACAACATACAATTTACTGTGACATAACACTTTATTTTTAAACTAATTATATCTATATGCAAACTCAACCTTTCACTTAACCCCTTTCTTCAGAGTTTAAAATTGGATGGAGTATTGAGTTGGCTGGCTTGGAAACTAAATCCCTCTTTGTCCAGAGAACAGCCAATGTCTTCAAGGTGCCCTTGAAGGTCAGCTGTCTAGATTTGACTTGCAAGTGAGGAGACTTGTGCCTTCTGCCTTGCTCATATGAAAGCTGTTCACTTGCCAAAGCCGGAAAGGTCAGTGAAGCAGAGTATGGAAAGCACTTTTGGGTGACTGCAAGAGCTACTCCTGGGGTCCTCATTCATGGGCTGGGTGCATGGTATTGAAGTGCCTGCTCAGCTGCAGTAAGAGTGGGGTAGCTCCTTGAGAGAGGACAAGTTGGAAGCTGAGGATGATCTCAGCACAGGCAGTGCCATCCCTAACGGGGCAAAGTCACAGGTGGACCAGGAGCAGTGACTAGCTCTGCTGACCATCAAGTGGCCATTGGACAAGGCAAAATCTGGGATCTATTCAGGCAGCCTGCTCAGGAGCATCTGGACATGGAACCAGAGACAGGACTGGAGACGAGGCTACTTACAGCATGAGTGCAGAGAGGGCAGGTTGGTCAGGTCAGTTAATTCAGGGCTATAACTGGTCTCAGGGTCCTGGCACTGCTTAGCAACAGCTCACTTATTATCAAGATGGTGTGGTGGAGGCAGACCCTGCTCTGGAGGAGGGCTGTGCAATGGGTGCTCTCTCTCCCTGACCTTCACACCTGCTCTGCTCCTATGACTTCTAGTCCTGTCGTCTTGGCCCAAAATCTCAAAAGCCCGAAGCCAGTGTCCTAGAAAGTCATTTGGATTCTTTCCACTGGCTTCAGTTTTGTTTGAGCCAGCCAGTTACCAGGACAGGCTCTTCCTGGTCTCCCAGCACTGCTGCAGAGCATGCTGCTTTTCCCATCCACGAGAAAGGCAGTCATCAGTGGAGAGGTTTAGGTCGGGTGACAGCCAGGAAAGTTTGCTTGCAAATGGTTGGAGGGACCTCAATTATTAGAAATTAAAACCACACCATGGAGAGATGAAAACAATTCTATCTGCAAGTGCAATAGGGTCTGTTAGCCAGAAAGTACTGCTCTGCTTTTGATTAATTCTTGCTCTTTAATTAATCCTTTCAGTTTATTATCCTTCTTGGAACTTTTCTGGAATAACAAAATGACAAATCTAGGCAATCAAATATGTTTTCACAGGGATTAACCTGCATCTGATTGCACTTGGCTTTGCGTGACTCCAGGGAGAGCAGTAGCAGCTGTGCCCAGAGCCATTGGAGCACTGCCTGCATGCCAGGGACTGCCCAGGGCGGCCCATGCCCCAAGGGAAATGCCATGCCCTGTGGAAATAATTAATATTCTCTCTTTCAGGTTTCCCATGGGGAGAAGGCTTACCTGTGGCTGGACTGGAGCTTCACCCCATGTTTGTAAGGGAGAGGGTTTGGGTCTCTATGGTGCCTGTTGACTTTGCTGCTGGGGTTCCTTTGCTCAGGAAAGTCCCCTCTCTGTCCTTGAGCCTGATAAGTAGAAGGGACGGGTTTTCTTTAACAGGAAAAAGCCACTTGGCTCTATTTGTCATTCTTCATTAACCTTATCTTAGTCCCTCTTTATCCTCCTCTCTCCCATGTTGCCTGGTCACTGTAGCTCTTAAAACTTCCTCTCTTGATAAAGATGTCTTGTTCAAAGTGTATTTATATCATTAGTTACAACTGCCTTACTTGGCGGTGTGACCCTTTGTCCCTTTGTCATTGGCTTGGTTGTTGTTTTCTCAGTCTCAGTCCGAGGGGCAGGGTTGTAAAAGTGCCCTGTACATATGGTGAGGCCCATCTCTTCCCTGGAAACATCTCCAGGCTTCAGTCTGTGCTTCTGCAGATTGTCCTTTCAGGATCACAGGAAGTTGATGAGGCTGGGCTGCATGAGGGACACAACACCTAGTGCTCAGCTCTTCAGTCCTGGCTCCCAGAGAAGCTGGACCCCAGAAATGGCAGCACAAAAAGCAGAGCCAAGGAGCCCTGAGCACCAGTTTTTCCCCCCAATACCTTTATATAGTTTCATTTTTCAGCACATTGCCTGAGTGTGCTCTGTTGAACACGTTTGTCATAGTCTTTAATGTCCTTTGCAGTCATGGTGACACAGAGTGCTCTGGCTGTTTCCAATTACCAGGACAGCCTTGCTTAAGCATTGCACTTGCAGCACCACTGCAGTCTCTTGCTAGGCTGCAGCACATACCTCCCCTCTGTCAGCATTCCTCACCCTTTTGGACCTTTAACTCTGAGGACTTTGAGGCTGATTTTCCTTCTCTTCCTGTCCTTTGTTATATAGATTAGATACGGCATGGAGCTTTATGAACATAAGAAACCCTTGGTTTCCAGTGTCGCCCTGAAGAGATTTAAAGGTCCATGAAACAAGAGCCTGTGATAAGGCTTCTGTTACCATTTTCTGTAGAAAAAAAAGGTTGTGAATATTTATAAATAAAAATCAAGGAAAAAAATAAAGAAAAATAAACAAAACCTGAAGAATTCTTAAAAATATTTGGAAATTCGGGTCAGTTCTGAGATGTGCCAGGGCAGTCTGCAAAGACCGGTACAACAATGTTTATGTATGTTTGGTTTCCAAGACTGGCTTTCATGGAAACAGCATGATACAAAGTGGTTTTGGTCAGCAATCTCAATACCTTTCACACCAGCACAGTGCAAAATAGACAGCTTAGGCTGTCAGTGTTAGTGTCAACTCTGTATTCCTGTGGTTGAAGTTCAAACTTCACACTCAGGTTTCAAGCCTGTTACCCACAGACAGAAGGCGTGGCAAGGTAAGTTTTGCAGCTTGAGGATAGGTTGTGTTGTCCATGGGGGCAGAACTAGAATCTCTTCTGGCATTTTGCTTTGGGCCAGGGTGCTCATCTCTGGGGGTTTGGTTCAGGGGTTCTTTGAGAACCTCAGTGTTCTTGTTGTGAAGAGACAGATGTGCAAGGGTAAGAGTGTGGTGTACACCAAGGAGTAAGCTCTGTGTGGAGTGGGTGTACTTGAGCCAAACTGGTTTAGACATAGCTTGAGACATCTGGACTGCAGTTACACAGATGGTCCGTATTTTAACATCTGGTATGGGATTAAGTTGCATGCTAAAACATGTACATACCAGTGTGTAGATGAGGTCCGAGTGTCTATAGCCCCTTTCTAGTCAATAGAGATAGAGTTAACCACCATGGAGCCTTCAGTATAATTTAGTGTGCCCTGAGTCACCTGGTAGATAGTCAGGTGAGTAATTTCCAGACTCCATTCACTTTATCTTTTTTTGAGGCACCATCCACATTTACTGTGAGAGCATAGTCCCTAGTTCACATGCAGACACCTACAAGTAGGTGCTTGAGCCTCACCCCAGTTTCCTTTGCAACGCACACCTCCAGTGCCTGTAAGATTTTAGGAAATTTTGTAGATGTCAAAATTGACTAATGACATTGTCTTTTACCAAAGGCCCCCAGAACAGAATTATCTCTTAGGCACCTGAGTTCAAAAATCTCGACCACTGTTGTTATTCTCAGATTTCACCCTCTAGTCAGTTGCGTTTGTCTGATTCTGGATATGGAACAGAAACCTAACACCAAAATATTTCTTCAAGCTTTGCTGGCTTCTCCATGAATACTATAATGTGTGACTCATGCTCTTTGGCAAGGATAAGAAGCTGGATTTAAAATATGGTTTTGTACTTATTTTGATTTCCAAATAAAGCCTAATGGAAAAATATTATTTATCCCTGCACTTTATGCACTAAACAATGCAGTGACTTGACTGCAATAAAAAAACCCTTTAATTTGCCATATCAAAAAAACCTCCCACAACGTTTTTACCAAGGATTTTTGAGTCTGAAAAATCTGATTGTTTGTCATTACAGCAACCTTTTCTGATTAGTCCCTGGCAGGAGAATACTTTTCTGCTGTCCTGGTGTCTTAAAACAAGGCTTGTGCTACCTGACAGGGTGTTTGGGATGCATCTCACTGGAGATTAGCAGGAGCTGTAAAGCTTCTGACCTTTTAAACAGAAGAGCAAAATCCAAAATCTCCACTTCCAAGTATTCACAGCTTTAAATCTCAGGCTGTGTCTTTAACCTTGTCTTTAATTAGACACCCGGATAATATCACAGCAGAAATAACCCGGTGTGTCAGCACCAGTGTAGCCTCCAGCAGCAGACGCAGATGCTGTTTGGCAGCCTGGCTTCCTCCGACACTCGCATTCCTTCTGTGTGCACTCACCTTCCCCGTTGGTATCCAGCACTTCACCCGGGGCTCCATGGTGGAACAGAGAAAATCCTAAAGAAAGTCACGAAGAAAATTGCAGCTTGGTTCAGCTGCAGCCAGCACAGTCAGAAAGAAAAGGAGATGAATGCTTTGTCTGTACAACATGTTTTCCAAAACCAGGTCAGACAATGTTGGGTTGCTCATGCTCCAGAAAACAAGATTTGTCTTGTTCTTCACTCCTGTGCCCAGCTGCCAGCCCAGTCAGTGCCTCTAAGTGACCTCAGGGATGTCACTTAAACACTCTCTTCCTCAATTCTTTCTAACTACAGATTTATCCTTCCCCTCGCTCTCTTCTCTTCCCACTGTGTTACACCAGCCAGGCAGAGGGACATAACCTCAGCACCATGGTGACACAGCCTTTGGCTCAAAGTTGGCTTATATCTCATCTGTCCTTGAGCCCTGGCAAGTGAGTTCACACCTGCCCAAGGTCTCCCAGGCAGATTTATCCACAGTGACCTTGCCTGAAGACTGAAAGTCATAAGTGCAGTGCACCGTGCAGACTAATTTATCCTCCTTCACTGGAGGCAAATGGAGTGTGAAAGAAAAGCTTATTGTCCAACTTTACTGAACAGGACATTCACCTACGAAATACTTCAATCTCTTCAACATTAATCTCCTTGCTATTATGGGGATTGCCTCCTACTGAAAGGACTTCGCACAAAGCTTATCTCAGGGAAATTCTAATCCGAAATTCTCTGTATAGGTGCTACTGTAAGAGTGACAATTACAATACAAAACTTTGGAAAGAATAGCAACCTAAAAACCCTTGTTTTCCGTATATAAGGGCATTTCCGTCATTTTCTAGTGCTTGGGGAAGTTCAGGTTTTTTCCTAGTAGCTGATTTTAGCTTTACTTAGGAAGTTCAGTTTGTGACAGTGTCCCAGAGGAAGGACTATTTAGATCTGTGCAAACTGTGAATGTTCTAAAGAAAAATAAAGAGCCTTTCTCATTTGCCTTCAGATGGTGCATATTCATCAAAAGTAAACTGGAAATATTTTAATCCAGACATGACCTTGCAGCTGAAACAGAAACAACAATTACTTGCAGTGATGTGGGGCTGAGTCACATTTTGACAGAGCTGATCCAGACAGGAAGGGCTTACCTAATTTCCTAAAGGTGTTCAGGGAATCAATTTGTCCAGGATCCTCTAATAGCCGGAATCCAGTGAGGAGAAAAAAATACTTCTTTTATTGTCATGAGCTTTATCCTAGTTTTTTTTTATTCCCGAGCTAACACCACTGTCTCAGGAAACAAAAATGGGCTTGATCACTGCTACCAGCAGCTGCCTGGGAGCTGGTGGAGACTTCATTGTTCGTGGAGACCCAAAGCGTAGAAAAAGCAAGCTGAGCTGGACTTGTATTGTCTTTACTTTCAGATTCAAAGAGAGGATCACAGCAAGTCAATGGAAGATCACAAAGGTATGGGGCACTGAGACCTCATCCAGGGGAAAAGAAGGGAATTTCTTAGCTTGCCAGAGATTATATAATCATAGAATCATAGAAAGACTATCTAGTTCCCACTCCCCTGCAATGGGCAGGGACACCTTCCACTAGACAAGGTTAGCTCAAAGCGCTATCCAACCCGGTCTTGAACAATTGCAGTGATGGGGTATTCAAAACTTTTATGGGTTACATGTTCCAGTGTCTTACCAGCCTCTGAGTAAAGAATTTCTAACTATCATCTAAAGATGAAAGAAGATGCTTTGAGACAGTGTTGTCCTGCAAGTTCTGAGGACTCCAAGTTTCTTCAGCATGGGAATAGCAGGCAGACGTGTGCTATGGATTAATGCAAGATCAGTGTCCAAGTGAGCTCTCTAAAACATTTCACCTTTTTGACCAGCACCACTTTAGTTTTGCTTGGGTTTATTTAAGCCATTGTTGCCTGCAAGGTGATTTGCAGCCATGCTTAGAGGTGCTTGCTAAAGAATCACCACTTCTTGTCTCTGGACCTGCTGTCTCAAATGTTGTAACACTGATATGAAGGTGATGTACAACCAATGTGAATATTTCCCAGACACCCTCCAGGCAGAAGCCATGGTTTCAGGTGTCACCTCACTGAGGCATCCCAGAAGGGCAGAGGAAGGCCCTTGGAAAGGGCATGCAGGTCTTAGAAGAGGCTACAGCCATACAAAGATGTTTTTTCTTATGCCAACAGAGAAGTCCCTGTGTTCCTGATGAAGTATTACATGTTTCCAGTTCGTTTTGCTACTCTTACTCTCTGACAAATCAGCTTCCACACCCAGCAAAAGAAGTAATAAAACTAAAAACCATAGCCTGCAAAGTGTCTCAAGATGTCTGAATATGTTATTTGCTGATCCTGGAAGAGACACTGCAGTCACAGCTGTAGAAAGAAAAGAAGCACAGCAAAAAGCCACATTGCAATTCGTAAACAGGAATTTGCCACACACAGGGCAAGGCAAGGAAAAGAAGAACCCACCACTTTGAAGACGGGAATGGGCTATCTTACAATGTTTGTGAGAATTAGAGGTTCAGATAGAAGCTGAACCAGCCACACAAAGAGCCAGGACTGAGCAAACATTTACTATTGCATACCCAGGAAAATTTTGCATAGCTACTATTCTTTTGAGACCAAGATATCAGCTAAAGCTAGGAAAGTCTTAATTGGAGAAGGATGAAGACTAGGATCCAGGTGGAGTTTTGTTCATCTGAAAGCATGCAGAACTTAGGGAGTTTGTATATGGTGGCTATTAAGTGACTATGGAAACATGTAAATGTCTGGCCCTTGCTTATGCAGCCAACTGAATTCCTGCATGTACACAGGACCTCACCATCTGACTTAGGTGTCTAAAATAGACTTGCCCTGCTTCTTCTCCTGGAGAACTATGCAGGGACATGTGCAGAAGTGGGTTTCTGGTTTATGGGTTATAAACACAATTTTTCTCCCCTCCCCTCCCCTCTTCTCCCCTGCTATCCCCTCCTCTCCCCTCCCCTCTCTTCCCCTCTTTCTCCTCCCCTCCCTTTTCCTTTCTTCTTGTAAGAAGCATATATGGGAATAACCATATCCGGACGGGCTGCCTGATGCCAATACCTCATTCTGTAAGACAGGTCAAAATTATTTTCTTCAAAATGTTGGCTTTGAGTTTTTCTGAAACTCGATGTTATGATGCCTTCTGAAACTAATAAATTTCCCTTTATTTACAGCAATCTCGTCTTGGATTGTATTTTGAATTTGATTATGTTAGAAATGACTCTTTGTAAGGACTCATCTCCATGTGACTCCTGGCCCTGCTTCCATCAAGCCTTCAGCAATCTCGTGGCTTTCCTGGGATGCTTCTACACAAACTGCTTTGACTTACCCCATTCTGTATGGCTTTAATTCAGTCCAATGGTGTTTCACACTGGTTTCACTGCAAGAATTAAATATGCCTTGTGTCATTTGTGGCTTCATCAGAATTATTTTTCCAGTGCCAGTGAAAAAGGAGACAAGGGAGTGGTAGGGAATAAAGGGGAGGGAGTGTTTACTGACAGCTGAATGCCTTCTTGGCCTTGTCTTGGCTTTTCCTCAGACATTGCTTTTGTTAATATTGTCTCTCCAGAAACATGTTGCTTTTTGGAAGTTGATTTGCCTGTATAGAGCAATACAGACCTTTGAATGACTGTGGAGCTGAGAGATATCTTTTTTGGGATTATTGTTTCACACTCTTGTACCATATGTAATTTACTGAATGAGGATCAGGGTATGTAGAGTAGAAGGAACTGCTATAAAACATATAGTTATTGTCGGAGTCCCACAGAACTACATGAAAAATACTCTAGACTGGATTTAGTGGCATTTTTCCCCAAGTCCTGTTAGTGCTGACACTGTCCCAGTCTTGGTATTTTGTTTTGTGCTTTTCCACTGTTGGAGAGGGAATGAAAACTTGTCTGAAGAGTGAGTGCACTGGGAAGAGGAGGGAAGGGCTATGAGGGCAGCAGGGCTGTGTCACTACAAGCGCTGTGTCACTACAAGAAAGAGCAGTCCCTGCTTTCACCACCACGACCTGAGTATCCATTTAACTGCAATACTTTACGCTACAGGGCAGGAAAGAAGAAAAGTGGCTTGGATCCATATTCTCTCCCCACCTCTTTCCAGATTCCTGGTGAACACAGCATGGCTGGCATCAAGAACTACAACTTTCACAACTGCTAACAGAAAAGTTAGTGTCTTATCTGATGGAGACATGGAGAGGCAGTGCTAATATTTAGATTTCTAATAATATTAGTAGTGCTTCAAAAGACTTGCCCTTCACCTTGACTACAACTGACAGCAGACTAGAGGTGACTGGCAGACAGCATTGAGAACCTACTTGACATTTTCTTCTTCATTCTTAATGTTTGACTTTCTATGGAGAAAATATTTTTAAAATAAATACGTTAGATTTGCAAAGGACCTTTTTGATATGAAAAAAACAAGCCTCATAGATCTGACCTACTTGTCTCCTGTCACAGGACCGAAGTTACCTGCTGTCATCCCAGATGTTTTCTCCAACCCAATAATGAAAGGTGAACTCACCAGCAGCCACTCATTGCAGAGAGCAGCAGAGAGGGATGCCTGACAGCTGGGGCCCAGTTATCTGGCTCCAAAAGGGAAAGCACAGTGGGCAGAGGGCATTGCACAGAAGCTCATCAGCTGTGCTTATGACAGGGCTTGTCAGTTAAAAAATTACACTGATGCCAAAGTAGTGTTCTGTGCTGCTCTGCACCCTGTGGATGTAGGGGCTCAGTGGGTGTTAAATCATGGTCTTCCTGCAGGAATTCATTGCACCAAAAACCTTCATCTTGGGATAAGACTAACAAGACCTCCATGGTGAGGTAACCACCACTGAAAATGGCCTGACAGTAGATACCCCCTGGATATGCTTGAAAGAAATGAAAAAAGGAAAGGGATGTAAGAACATTACTTTAGATATCACAGAATCATTGAATCATCTAATCAAAGAATAATAGAATAATAGAATGGTTTGGGTTGCAAGGGGACCCTGAAGATCATTTAATTCCAACCCCCCTGCCATGGACAGTGACATCTTCCACTAGACCAGGTTGCCCAGAGCCCCATCCAACCAGGCCTTGAACACTAGGGATATCTACAGATCGGTAGCACCCCATTAAAAAACTGGAGATCTTTACATTTCTCTGATAGTTTTAAATCAGTACTAACAGCCCAGAAGGTCAAGACTGGCAAAGCAAATGTACGTTGAAAGTAACAGTCCTGCTTTCACCCCTGCTAATGCACTGATCAGCCGTCTCCTGCAGTAGCTGAAGTGATTTTTCAAGGATAACCTAGGCAGGGCATTTCATGCTAATCTAATCTTCGAGTGAGGGCTATCAGACACCCCCATTTGCCAAATTCAGACTGACTAATGCTTCCCTGACCTTGGCTCCTGTTACCATATGAATCTGCACAGTACAGGAGTATTGGCAGAGTGACAGCAACACAGGCACTTCATCTTCAAGGCATTTTATTTACCATTCCTGTGAAAAGTGGGGGTATTAAGATGCCTGGTTTACAGAGAGGGGAGAGGTGACAAAGGACTGTGCCCTGGGCTGGGGGCCGATTGCTTTTGGGGCTGGAATTCCAGCTCAGGAATGTCCTAAGGCAAAACTCTCTCTGCACCTCCTTCTTGCGATCACAGAAAAAACAGCCTTGTCCTTTTCTAATATTGCAATGCCTTTTTTTTTTTTTAACTGGAAAATAATCTCATCAAGGCAGGAATCACCTTCATTTAATGTCTTCTCACAGCCTCTTCGTGCCTTTAGCCAGGAATTGTGTCAAAGCACATAGCTCGGATTAACTCCTTGTGCTCCTTTATCCTGGTATAACTCAGAATTTGGATTGAGGTTTCCAGCAGGGTGGAATGTTGTTTCTTAAATTTCTATTAGGAACTGTTCAAGACTCTAGGACACCCAGGAGATGCAACTAAAAGAAAAAATTCAAAAGGTCTAAAATGGCATTCTTAATCTGGGATATTTCCACAATGGCTTGATATCACTGTGATCCTTTGCCTGCTTTCTGGGGCAGATGGAGGCAAGAATTTGACTTTTTTTTTTTCCTTTGTAAAGGGTTAGTACACACTGTTTTCCTCTGCTTAAAATAGTTTTAATGTGAATTGGACAAAAGATCTCAGAGGTAGAACTCCATGTTGAATCAGAGATTTATTCTGTATTCTGGATAGAGAAGTGTCATCATGTTTTTGTTTTCTCTTTTGGAGGCAGAGCCAGGATCCATCCAGAGCAGCTGCCATTGCTGTCAGAGGCAGCCTCATCAAAAACTCTTCCTGAGTGGAAGCAATAGGGTTTGCTTCCAAGGCTTCCTCCCTGGGCCTCCCAGAAATGGGGCTGGCCCTGGCTTAGCTTTTTTTCTGACAAGTGAACCAGTGAGGGAAAAATAAAAGCCGAGGTGTAAACAGAGTCTTTTCTTTTCCTCATATGATCCTGCAAAGCACTGAGTATTTTGACCCCGCTCTAATAAAACATTTGCTTAATGCTGTGCACAGAGCAATTCCTTAGAGTTCACTGAGTATTCACTTAAGATTATGCAGATTTGGGTCAGTACTTTGCTGAATTCAGCCAAGGATCTTGATCAGAAGCTGCCTGTCTGTCCTGGGGAGCCCACAGGCTGCTCTTCTCAGCTGCTGTATAACCATTTATATCTCAGACTGGGCTTGATGCATTCATGGAACTCCCTCTGGTGGATACCTTCTCGGGATTTTTTTGTTAATGCAGCAGCTTTGCTGGGGCTTTTTTCTAAGGATAGATTGTTAGCGGGGAAGGAAGAGTCACGTTTTGCAAGATGGTTTTAAAAAATTAGGATTAAGGGGTTAGATTTCCCTGTAAACCACTGAGACTTTTCAGCTCTGAAATCCAAGTCTTTTTGCTAACTTCCCCCAATATTCTTCCAACTTTTGTGATGCTCAGCACTGCTGTCACATACTGTATAAAAGTATTAACAATTAATCAGGCCCATATTTTTCTGGCTGAGCAGGCTGTCCTCGTGTGCTCCCAGTTACGGCTTCTTTTCTGAAGGTCAATGGCAAATACAGATGTAAATCCCAAGGAAAGGGAGCAGTGCCTATGTCTCTTGATGCCCAGGGCAGTACCCTAATCACTAAGCTGTTTCTTGTCCTCCTCTGGTTAACTCATGTTAAATTACCAGTTCGGTAGAAGAAAGGATGAAAACTGAAGCCAGAGCTGCAGTAGTGGTGGATTCAGCAGGAATTGCTGGTGTGGCTTCCTCCAAGCTGCGCTGACGCTGGGCAGATATGGAGGTCCTTGAAGGTGTTAGAGAACAACTGGTGAAAGAAATCCAAGTGTCTCAAGTCTGTGAGGATGGTGAGACATTGGAACTTGTAGCCTATAGAAGTTGTAGATGCTCTATCCCTGGAAGTGTTCAAAGCCAGATTGGTTGGGGCTCTGAGCTACCTGGTCTAGTGGAAGGTGTTCCTGCCCATGGCAGGGGGGCTGGAACTAGATGATCTTTAAGATCTTTTCTGACCCAAACCATTCTTGGTTTCTATGAATCTATGAATTCCAGCCTATGCAGAGGAACTTCCTTGTTCCCAGACAGAAGAGCCCCAGCAGCAGGTTGATTATGTGTTGAAACAAACCTTCCTTTTTGTAAAACCAGGATACCAGAGGTACCTAGAATGGAAATAACCAAACCAAACAGGTCAATGATGAAGAGGAATCAGAGTTATGCATTTTCTGTCTTTATTAAGGGTTATCAATTAGAAACAGTTAAGGTGTGAGAAAAGGTTTTAGTGAAAACAAAATACAAAACACAAAACACAAAATATCATAGATATTTCTCCTCAAAACTTTTCTGTTGTTTTCACTATTACAGTAACTCACTTCATTGATCTACGGACTAAGGTGATGACATACTATTTAGACACCAGACCTAAAATTAAGCTGTATTCATTTAAGAGTGGCATTAGTCTATATTTCAGCAATTTTAAAATACAAAACAACAGCACACGAAGGAGAAAATGAAATATGTTTTTCCAGACAAACTTTGGAAAAAAATGCAAAGCTGATCCTGAGGACAAAAACAAGGAAGAGATCCCAAATGACAAACATAGATGGAAAGAAGGCTTATACAAATAAACATTAAGAATTTTACAGTGAACAGGCAGGAGACAAAATGTAGGTAAATTTCTGTATAGCAATATTATAAGTGAATTCTTCCTTTCAGGGGTCTCATCTTTCTTTGGCTTCTTTTTGGTACAAGATGACTTCTTAGAGAACTGAGCTGCATAGTTGCAAGTAGCAGAGTTCTAAGGACCTTCATCAGGTGTATTTAAGTGAGAATTCTTCTTTAATGTGGGAAGAATTGCTTTATATTTTACAAGAAAAGATGAAGAACACTGTATAAATGCCATTTGAAGCCTTTTTTTATACGGTTATTTAGTTTGTGTTTCGTTTCTATAGTGTTCCCTACAACATTTAGTGAACAATTACAGGAACAATAATTTCTGGCAGATAGAATTGAAATAACCCAGAAGTGGCAACAGTAATAAGGGTTGTGCACTGGGGCATGAGTAATGGGAATGTCACAGGAAATATGGAGTGGATGGGAGGAGAAATATTAAAAAACCAATATTTAGGCAGGTAAATAAGGAGAATGAATGGGCTACATTCATAGTCTTGACTGTGATGGGGACTTAGGACCATGGAAGAGATTGAAGATATCTTTGGAAATGGCTGGAGGAGTCAAGATCTGCAGAAGAAAGATGAGGAAATGGGAACACAAGTTAGAGAGCAGTTGGGGTTACCTCTGCACCCACCTCTGAATGAATGATAATACACTGTGGGAAGGATCTTTGATCGCCCACATATTTTCTTGACTTCTCTTCCAATTCTTTTCTCTACACTTTATCCCTTTTACTATCACTATATTGGTACACTTTATAACATTATTATCTGATTCTGCAGCTGTCATTGGTTTAAGAGACAACAATCATCCTATAATTGCAAAGAAAAGATATTCAGGAACAAGTTTGGGGTGCCAACTCTCCCAGAGCTAGCATGGAAGCCACTGGCCTGAAATATGCTAGACCTGTTCAGTGAAATGCTAGGAACTACAATTTAAATGAACGTAATATATTAAAAGAAATGCTGTCACATATGGCTGTAATGAATGTGATCATTTCTCTCCTGATTTAGGTCTGAAGATTTTCTAGATGGCTTAATTCTGAAACAAATTACCTAAGTGGCTATCAAATACACTGCTGTTTTATTACATGGTTGATTTGCCAAGGGCAGTCTTTCATCTGATAGAAATCAGCTCTTCAGTTAGTTTACTTGTGACACAGATACACAGAGATACTGAAATACATATTTAAGAGGAAAAACATCGTATATAGCTTTGAATTGGCAAAATAAACATATCAGTTTTTAGCACAAGTACTGCTGATCCATTGCAGGGAAATTTGGCTAAGAATATTGGATTTTATTTGCTCAGTGACATCCAGGTCTTCATATAGAGCTGAACTGCTTTTTGTTGGCCCTCTCCCAGAATTGAAGTGGTCCTGGATCTTGTATTTCTTCTTTGTTGTTGGATTAGGAGCACTAGATGCCCAAGGGACACAGATGAGATCCAAAACCTGCCTAGCATGAACTGCTGGCAACACAGCTCTTCAAAATAATGTGAGTTGGCTCTTCCCACACAGACAAATTTGTAAAAATAAGAGTTTCTCTTTCAAATTTTCCTCACAAGCATTTCAAATATTCCATCTCCAAGCTTTTTTGCTGTAAAAACATAGATCAGAACTGTTTGGGTTTTGTTTTAAAGCACAAGAGAAGAGGTTGACGTAAAACCAATGTCTACAGGAGAGATATGTTTGTAAGAGCGCAAATACAGCTGGAGTTTGTTGCCTCAGCCAAGTGCCACTGGTAAACAAGACACGTCCCAAAGACTTGGCGCAGGTAGGTCTCAAACAGGCTGTCTCTGGATGTTTGCCTTTGTTTATCTGTACTTTGTTTGCTTTGGGACCTGCAGACCAAACCCCAAAATCAGCCGTTCCAAAAAAGCTTTTTCAGCTCTTCCCAGTCTATCTTAAGCCAAAACGACCCAAGAAGAGCCATTCCATGACATTTCTTCTGAACTTCATTTTCTCAGCTGATCCCTCAAAAATACCTGCTGTTGGAAATCTTCAGAATAATTTTTTTTAATTTCATCCAGATGGGGGTGGTGGGGGTGGTCCACACAGCTAACATGGTTTTAACATGGTACACTCACTGTCTAGGACATATAACTGGAAGAATATCACTTGCATAACCAGAATTATAAGAGCTGAGTGGTTTTCTTAAACAGTTAATATAATTTTGGTTCTGATAGATGCCAAATAGCAGCTTGGTTATATGGCAAAAACCAAATGTTTCAACAGCAAAGAAAAAGTGACACATGGACTTGAAAGATCCATCAGTAACAGGAATGTGAGCACTTGTTGGCATTAAGATCCGAAGATCAGTTCAAGATTAGAAGGTCAGAAGATTGCTAGGTCACTTATTTTGACCTCTGATATGATGCAAGATGTAATGTATCATTTAGATTTCTGTGTATGGAGAGCAAAGGCTTGCCTTTGGAGTTCTAAAAGTGTGTCCAGTTTGTCTTTACAATTTCAAAAGATGACAAATTCAGACAATTCCCAGGGTCCTGGGTTCTTTCTGTCTCACCAAGAGAGAACACTTGGTAACAATGGGAGAACTCCAAATCCATTATTAACTGTGAAAGTAGAGAAGTGTCAACAAAAATGCAGTAGATCAAATGTTAACAGACAAAATGAAAAATATTTCAGGGAGAGCCAAATGCTACTAGAAACTGATGCCTATAGTAGCATTTCATCAGAAAACTTCGGAAGACAATCAGTTAAAGATACAGAATGTACAGTAATGCAAAACCCTGAGATTGAATAGGGGTCTGCTGCTAAATATTATTTGCTGAATAGCATGTCTCTATGGTCTGGCACTTCTTCTTACAGATATTTCTTAACAGAGCTCAGTAAATCACCTGATGAGCTTAGACTTGTTCTTCAAACCTGATGGGATCACATCTTCTGTCTGGCTCTACTTGGGTTGCTTTGCAGCATCCAGAGCAGATGTACTTCAGGAAACACAAGTAAGCACTCACCGATATGACAATGGTGACAATGATAATGACTGTAGCACTAAGAGCTGGCGGGACCATGTCTTCCAAAATGGAGTAGTGTCCTCCTGCTGTGGAGAAGGGAGGCAACTCTGTTCTCACCTAGTGATGATAGTCACAAATCAGGAATTACATCAAGAGCTGAACTAAATGCACAACACTGGTGGCACTTAAAAAGAAAAAAAAAAAAACAACAAAAAAAGCACACAAAATTATCTCAGTTAACTTTAGACGTTTTCAGTGTACATGGGAACATCTGAACTAGTGTCTCTCAGGTTGCTTGCAAGACAAAGGAAGAAATATGCTTTTTTAGGGCACAGTTAGGCTAATTTTAACTGTCTTTAACATGAGACACAGTGGCTCAGAATGTTTTTTTTCTCTGTAGACAGTCTAAAGGAAGTTAGAGGATGACTAGCTTGAAAACAGATGGCTGTATTTGGTCAAACGATTCTCACACATTATGTTTTTCATTCTTGGAAAAAAGTAAACATAAACCAGACATTTAACTTGGTTCTCTGGAAAAGTCTTTACGGGTGACAGAGGAATTAAAAAAAAAAATTAAATTATTGCAGTGAATATGAGCATACACAGTCATAATATTTGACCCATGAGGGCCTGAAAATTACTTTGGAGTAATTAAATTCCTGAGAGATATGATGTTTGACACACTTTGACCTTGATTTAGTTTAATCGATTAGTCTGGACTCTATTCTTGACAGTGATGCTTACCCTGGGGTTAGATACCTGTTACATGTGTGCAAACTTCTCTAGAACTATGGACACCCAAGATCTGTCACTTGGCAAATCCACTCCTGACAAAAGATATTATTTAACTGGCAGTTTTTGATGATCAATTTACAAGGTTTTTTTCTGAAAAAAATACTTGTCCAGCAGCACTGACTATGTCACTCTTTTCCACTGAGTTGGAAAACCCATGTCAGGTACCCTCTGCTTCAGAGTTCTACAGTACTGTCCCCCACCGTGGGCCACAGTCAGGAGTGTGCTGAGCATGTTAAACACATATGTGCTTAACATGAAATTCTGTGCTTGGGTTAAGAATACGACCAGATTGCTTTAAAATCTATCCCTGACCCTACTTTCTGTTTACCTTCCCAGATCCTGGCTTATTGACATTCTTGAGTAATTCACCCTTACTTTCTAGGCATGTCTCACACTGGAGTTATTTTCTAAGTTATTTGATCACCATCAAAGAAAGCTCATGTTCGATGCAGTATGTTTACCCCCCTGCCTAACCAGTCGTATGTCTTTTTTGCATAGAAAGTCATATTGTCTCCACAGAGGTGGGATGATTTTGCTGGACCTGACATTGCAGAATCATACTCTCAAAGTAAGAGCAGAAACAAGACACACACTCCATTTTTCCTCGTCGTCTTTTACCCCGAGCTTGTTTCCTATCCTTCAGCGCAGATGACTATTTACATATATATATCTATAAATATATGTGTATTGTGTTCTGCGTAGGTATAACTTTCTGTTGATCCTGTCAGCAAAAAAAATACCAAGCTGTTATATTTTCCATGCCGAATTTCATCTAAGTTCAAAGGACAGCACACTGTGTTTTCTAAAGGAGATGTGCTTTTCCCAGGGGAATCTATTAAAATGAGGAAACAGAAGCTTTAAATAGGATTTTCCTTTGGAAGCTGTACAAAAATCACCATTTTAATGCAGACCTTTTTTTTTAATCGGGGCTAGATTTTTCCATTCTTGTTCTTGTGAGTAGAACAGTGATTCTGATTAAAGTTTTTAGAACTCTGAAATATGCTGTGGGTTTTATTAGTGTTTCTCTTCTAAGACTTCTTTCTTCAGGTCTCAGGCTACTTTAAATGGGAGGTCTTGAACTGTAGCCACTACTCCTACTGTGCCAATATCCCACTGATTTCAAGATCATACTAATTAGAGATTCACCTCTGTTATGATGCCAGACAAAACACCCCCTAGCAAAGCCAGGCTGTGAGAATGCTGGCCTTGATTCTTGCTACATTTAGTATGCTTGTAACTAGCTAGATTTATGATAATTTTACTGTTACTTTGTCCTTTTCACCTATTTGGCTTTTCCTTGCCCTTTTGTCTTGCCTTGTGAACGGGCTGTGAGCTCTGCCATACAGGCACTCATTCAGTGGGTGCCCAGTGCCTCAGAGTGGGGAGGGTGGATGGTGAACTGGGCTACTTGTTGCTCCTCAATACAAACAAGCAGCAGCACAATCATGGAGATCAGCCCTTGTATTCAAATCACTGGGAAAGCAAGGTCAGTGCAAGACACAAAGTGCTGCCGAGGAACCTGGACGGTAACACAAGAGTGAGTAGCACCTCTGAGTGCCACTGTGAGGTCTTTGTTCCCCTTTGTACCATTCTCAGCGGACCCCAGTACATGTTCATTTTTCTTCTAACTTATCTGTTTGCTTCTGCATCTCAGCAACTGTAGAAACGAATGCATGGCAACACCTCTGAAAGAGGGAATGCAACTGCCCTGTGATCATGTCCCTCTGAGCTGCTGCTGACATATAAGCCCTCTTTCAAGGTGAATAAATGACATGTTAATAGCACACTAGCCCTCTCCACACAGAGGTGAGAAGCGGCAGGGCCAATCCCTGTGCAAAAGCAGAAGAGAGAGCTGTGCAAGCTTCTTTCTCTGCTAGACTGACTCTTCCCGTTGTTATGCTGTCTCAAATTTTAATGACAGAGGGATTGCCAGCCCAGATAGCCAAAGTGCTGGCCCTGCCCTTCTTTGTCAGCAAACGGATGGGGAGCAAGACTGTGCAGGAGAGGGAACAAGGCTGACATCTCTGCATTCAGGCTTCACTTCACATCAAGCTTCAGCTATATGTCCTCACATTCAAAGACCTTCATACCTCTGCTCTGTCTGGCCAGCTCTTGTCCTTCTTCAAGCTGCTTCTGATAAAGCCAATTTTATCCTGTATTTGTTTATATTTCCCATGTTCCTATTTACACTTTATATCTCAGTCTTAAACTTACAATCTTTCTCTGAAATTCCTCTTGAAGACTTAATTCTCTCTTCTTTTGTAAGACATCACAGAATCATAGAATATGCTGCTTTGGAAGGGACCCACAAGGATCATCGAGTCCAACCTCTAGCCCTGCACAGGACTACCCTCAAGAGTCACACCATGTGCCTGACAGTATCATTCAAATGCTTCTTGAACTCTGTCAGACTTGGTGCTGTGACCACTTCCCTGGGGAGCCTGTTCCAGTGCCCAACCTCACTCTGGGTGAAGAACCTTTTTCTAATATCCAACCTAAACCTCCCCTGACACAGCTTCAGGCCATTCCCTCAGGTCCTGTCATTGGTCACCACAGAGAAGAGATCAGTTCCTGGTCCTCCTCTTCCCCTCACGAAGAAGTTGTACCAGCCAGCACATCCTGGATGCAGTGAAGGGCAGTTCTGTTTTGTTTACAGCATTTAAAATGAAGGAGTCCACGAATGTCCTGATTTACCCACCTTTTCACATAGCTGAATAAAACCAGCCAGCTCTCACACCTTTGAAAAAACAGACCATTTCACAGAACACAGAATTGTGTGTTCTTTGACTGTCTCCTTCTTACCTACTCAAAATATGCTGTAAAAATTTTCAGGAGAAAACTGTCTTAGTGTATTTGATGTGTTACCATCACGCAAGAGTACATGTATGCAGAATTGCTTACGGGATTTTTGCTATTTTTTTTCATTTATACAAGCAGTGCATTAAAACTAATCTTCCCCATGAGTATATGGAATGATTTGGAAAGAAGCTGAAATCAGCATTTGAAGGCATTTTTATAGCAAGTCACTGAGAGTACTGTCTACAATGGGCAGGATCAAAATGTCATTTTCAGGTCTGAATGCAGGAGAGTCTTGCTCAGATTGAGGTTAAGTGCTTGTCCTCTTAAAAGATGTCACTTCTGTCAGGAAAATTGTCTTGAATAACCCAAGTCCAGAAAAGTTCAATACTTGGCACTTCACAAAGCAGAATAAACAATGATCATCCCATGCAAGCGTGCTGCTGGAACACAGCTACAGTGTGTGCAAACAATCTGGGCACCTCAGGATTTTTCTCTTCTCTAGTGGCTTAAAGTACCAGTCTGACCTGATATTTAGATCTTCCTGACCACAGAGTTGTAGAAGTGAACGCCTGCTTGTTGTCTCTATGAGAACTGGATCTCGTTGCTCGGACTTCACTGAAATAGCCATGGGGTAACAAACACAGAGTTCATACCCCAGCCCTAGGGAAAAGATTCTGGGATGTTGTCTTGAAAATAATCTAGTGATGAATCACTGCTTAAATTCTGATTGAGAATTATACTAAACTCACTGACTCTGGTAACATGCTTTTTCTGGGATATAAAAAATACTGGTGTTCCCCATTAAATAACATTCAGTAATCATGTAGGACAGAGCACATGGTCCAGACCTCACCAGCCCAGTTCCTTTCACTCCCTGTAGGTGCCAGAGAGTGTGAAGAAGAGGTGGAGTCCAGGAAAAGGCTGTGCAAATTCATCATTCATCTTGCAGCATGAAATATAGTATTGGCCCTAAGAAAACAGGTCTGGAAAACTCACTAGACTCATTTTGGAGGTGTATGTCTTTCAGTTGGGAATCATTTCACACATTGAATAAACCAAGGAGGATTGGCAATTCGTAAAAAACAGATTGGCTGAATATACACACAAAGATACTGCTGTATTTGTATACATTTTTATATGTGTACTTAGCTGAGGATTGCAGATTTTCTAGCTTTTTTTTCTGTGTGAGGACAAATGTACCATATTTATTGAACATTTTTTTTGGAAACCTTTCTGAGCACAAAGACTGTACACAAAGTCCTTCACTGTAGAAGCAGAAACAAAGACAAACTATTAGCCATTGTTCAAAGACAATTAAACCCATTTGTTCAAAAAATCAAGTACTCAGCCCACAAGAAGTTTGGCTTTCAGCTGCATGCTAAGGTCAGGTTCTTTGCTGCTCCCTTCTTCTTGGCTTTATTTTTCCTTAGGGACTGCAGCTTTCCAAGGCAAAGCCAAACACACCAGTTGCGTTCATGCCAACCCTTTCCTTGTGCTGATACTGATATGGTGCTGGCACAGACTGGAGCTTTGGAGTGGGATGAGTACCAATGAATGTACAAGTGGCATACATTATCCAACTGCATGCTGTACCAGGCTCAGGGGTCATTCTTTGAGGACAGGCAGATGTCTCTAGACCTGGACTGTCACCTTCTTGAGTCTTGCCATTAAACAAAGATCCAATTTATCTTCCAGATCAGAGATGGGTATTGCAGCTCTCTGCTCTTCCTTAGACTGGAAGAGGAAAAAGAAACAAAACTCTGGGTGTTGGTAAATATCTGCAAGGTCTTGAAGGACTGAATTAGCAGACTTGCATGCCCAGAGGACAGGGTTACGTGTCAAGTGAAATCTGACAACCACATTTACTACAAATTATGTAATTTTTCATTATTAAGAAATGAGCTTCAGGAGATCTTTTAAGAATACACAAAGTCTTTTCAAAATTCTTTTAGTGCTCAGTGGAAACACACAGTCTACAGTATGTTCTTTACTCAGATGTGATAATGCAAAGACCAGGAATTACCTCCTCCCTTGAATGCAGGAAAGATATATGGCCCTGGAGAGCACGTACTGAGATCATGTGGCCCCCTGTAAACAATTCTGTGTGCCTCCTAGCCCTGTTCCCACACAGGGGGCCTACGAGTCTCCCATTTCCTCAGACAAGGTGGATTTTATCCTTTGGCATTTCTGGCTGGTAATCAGGCACTGTAATTCCTTCTGTCATGAAGCTGTGTGCCAAGAACATCTCACTAGATTGGGCAATTAGCGGTAAAGTCTCCAGCTGTTCTCAAAGGTTTCTGCCTGCAATTTGCTTTCTCCAGCCCTGAAATTCACCCTGCAAATCGTCAGCGCCAAACACAGCCATCTGTTCGTCGAATCCTACACAGCAGCATGGAACCATTTCTTGGCCTGGGGAGATGATCGTCCCCAGTCACTGATAATTTCACAATGCCTGTGGTCTGTGAGAATGTACTAGAGGAAAAAAATACAGTAACCTCAAGGTAGCAGTGCCCAGAACTTCTCCATCCCTCGCTGCTATAAGAACAAAGCTCTCTATGGGTGTGAGGCGTTCCGCACGTGTAAAGGCAGAAAAATAAAGGGCTTTGTCTCAGATGGGATTCAGCTGGATCTGGGAGAATGAACTCAGCAAGCTGGAAATCAAGACATGTCATTAAGTGACAGTGGAAACACAGAAGGGAGAGAAAATTCTGGACATACTTGAAGAAGTACCAAGTACTGTTTGTGAAACGAAAATGTAACCTTAGGGCCCATGTACCATCAGGCTGAAGGTACTAATACTAAAGAAATGCAAAGGTATTTAGCTGCACTGAGCCACAATTAGTGATTGATGTCTAAGCATGTTACTGCAGAAGTAGGACCTGTGTTCATTACTCTAGTTAGCACTGAAATGCAAATGTAGAGCAGTCACACAGAACTCCTCACAAATCTTTTGCATTTTACTTAGGAGGGTAAAGTCTATATTTTTCATGAAAGACATTAAACACCTTATCCCAACTGATTATTTCTGTTGGTGCTAGTGTTGTGCTAGAAGAGCTGTGAAGAACTTTTACATTGAAGCCTGGTACCACAATGGTTCGCAGAAGGTATTCTATAAGACTGACTCTCCACAGCTGTTATAGAAGTAACGGGAAGAACAGAAGCCCCTCCACATACCTGAATGAAGTGGAATTTACCCATAACACTGAGTAAGTCACCACAGCTTTATACCCATGAGAAGCACTACTGTATTTTAATGGCTGGTAGGCAAACAGCAGAGATGCCAGAACAAATACTGGATAGCAATAGATTTTCCATCTTTTTCTCTGCAGCCATCTGTGACACAAGAGCTCTCAATCCCATGGACCTATTTCAGAAAGCCAGAAATACAGCTTAATACTTTATTTTTCAAATCTGAACCAAAGAGAATGTCAAAATCTCAGAAAGTGGCTGTGCTTTGAATAAATTCCATAGATTTCCTGTCATGAGTGATAGCCTTCAGTAACTGAAGAAAATAACTTGATGTATCTTCAAACCAACTCTAACTTCCATGAAATATCTCTTTAACTCCCTACTATTAACTGGAAGAGTGAGTCTGCCTTTAAAGCAAAAACAAACAAAAAATTTCCTCCAAGGGAGAACTGGATACAAAAGAAATTTACTGTCCAAATGTATATTATTTACTTTAGATGTTAGCCTAAGAATCCAAATAAGAACATGGATTTCTGTAAATTAAATGAGAATTCAATGTACGGGATTGTTGCAGCCAAGCAGTTGTCTTTGAAGGGTGTGATTTTGCTGCTTTTTGCCTTTTGACTTCATCTTTAAGGCCAAATTTACTTGTGATAGGATTACTCATGCTCAGACAAGCTGCACTTGTAGAATAATCATTTAGAAACATAAGTACCAGGTAGATTTGCCAGCTTCAAAAGACCAAGTAGCACCAGGAAAGCCTAAGCTCTGTACTGTCCTTCATGAGCCTGTGTATAAGCAGAAACCTGTTATCATAGCAAGTCAGGACTGTTTTTCCAGCTTGTATGACCCCTCATGCCAACTAAGAGTACTGAAGAAGAGCAGAGGAATCCTAATCCAAGCTCCAGCAGTATCTTGCTTCATCCTTGGGTAAGAGAGGGAAAGGTATGGCTGTGTAGATGACACATTAGGTTGTCAATAGCTGCCTTCCAGTTCTTTGAGCACTTTTCAGCACCTAAAGGGAATAAAAAAGAGCTGGAAAAGGACTTTTTGCAAGGGCATGTAGTGACAGAACAAGGGGGAATGGCTTCAAACTGAAGGAAAGTAGGTTTACATTAGATATTAGGAAAAAATTCATTACTGTGAGTGCTGCGTGGTGAGGCACTGGAAAAAGCTGCCCAGAGAAGTTGTGGATGTCTCATTCCTGGAAGTGTTCAAGGGTGGATTGGATGGGACTTCAAGCAACCTGGTCCAGTGGAAGGTGGCCATGGCCATGGCCAAGTCCTGCCCATGAAGCTGAAACTTTAAGGTCCTTTTTAACCCAAAGCGTTCTGTGGTTTCGTGATTTTTTGGTAGTCTGTTCCTGGTGCAGTTTGAATAATCAATGTTATATATTAGTAAGCTGTGTAGTCAACTGCATTCAAGCTTCATTAAAATATAGCTAATTTGTAATTTTTGAAATCCATTACATTAGCCAAGAATTTTATGGTTGGTGTTTTAAAGTAAAAAATACATTTCAAGTTAGATTTGTTGAGTTCTTTTGCTTTATGGGCTGTTTTTACTTGTCCATGAAACTCAAGATTCAGTGTTTTTAAGCTTTTGTTCTCAAACCCATGGACCCAGATATGAAACAGGAAAACTCAGATTGTCGTGTATTATCACTCCAGCACTTGGGGCTTCAAAAAGATACCATATTTCACAAGGCACATAGGACAAATCTGACTGCCATCCTTCTCTGACTCTTGCCTTACATTTTTGTTTTGCCACCACAGCAAACACAAGGTGTCTGGAAAATCTTGTTTCTCATCAGCTGCCATCTGAACACAATACATTGATAGGTTTGCATTTTATGAAAAAAGGTTATTTAAACTGCTGAAATCCTGATATTAAAATTGATAAGCTATCTAGCGATAAGGTTTTGTTTTATTTGGTCCTTCCTCAGTGCCTGTTTGAAATCCTATAATTCAGCATTATCAGTGCTGATGAATAAAATATGTATTTTTACAGTGTAGTGAAGTAGTTTCAGTCACTTATCCATGGAGCATTTTTCAGGGAAGTTAGCCACAGTTACAGCAAAAAGGCACACTGTATTCTCCTCCAGGCTTCACCCTCTGTGTCAAATGCTACAATCTGTAGTAGATATTCAGATGCACAAGGCTGATGTCTTGCACTGTGTGGTAGGGCTCACCAAATGCAGATGGCAACCAGAAGGCGTTTGATTGCTACTAGATTGGACATTTTTTTCCTTCCAACACAAAGATATCCTTTTTTGACTCCTATCTCTGGGAATGAAGAATCACCTAAAGAAGAAATTTTGCAGGTCATGAACCTCCCATAGCTGTTTTAGAACCCTTTTCTTTCTTTCCAGTGTTATTTTTTTCCTGACGCTATATACAAGTTGCTATTAATTTTACAAAATCACACCCCATAAATTGAAAAATGAGCTGATGTCAAAACATAAATTTCCACATAAGTATTCAAACCTCAGGACTGCTTTCAGCTGTTCAGTCTCGTGTCAAAATGCCAAACCTTTCCAGTTATTCACTCCGTATAATAATCATTCTGCTTAGCCTAGCACATAAAATAGTTCACTAATAAACTTTCTTGTCCTTTTTCTACCATTCTAAGCTTGTAAACATATGGCCCAAAACATTTAATACAAGCAAGGAAGAAACTCTCTTTGTGTTTCATTTTGTGTGGGCAAGCCGTGTCCCCCAAATGCGACCCTCTGTCACGCACTATCTCTACTCCAGAACCATTGGAAATGGGTTCTCCAGCACCCAGGTGGGACTGACTCATCTCCTTCATTTTAGCAACTAAAAAGGGTGTTACACAGGTACTGAGCAGCCTAGATCAGCACACAATTTTTAGATTAGTAAGGTCAGGTGAGACAAATACCAGCTGTAAGACCACATTTAAAAAGATAAACCAAAGGATTACCAAGCAATGGCATTAAAATGTGCAGAGGCTCTTAGGAAATTTAAGCCTGAAGTGAGTTACTCACTCCACATTTGTATGTGATTCATGTTTCTAGCTGTGCAGGCTTGCAAGCTCCCTCTGCCCTACACCTCAGGTTCAGAGCCGCAGAACTCTCAAAATGTATTCCTTATACCAGAAAGCCAGGACCACACATTGCTCATCCCCATGAGAACCCACACTCCGTGTGGCTTTACAAAAATTATCTAGCTCTTTCTATAGTGTAAAAGGGAAGCATTATTTTTCCTTACATGTTTTTCTATCACATAAGCTCAAGAGAAAGACATCAGATCATATCTTAGTGAAAATAAAACAAGGTGCAAGCAGTGGAGAATCAGGGCCAACACAATGACAGACTTTTATGGCATGTGAATACGTTTCAGCACCAAGAATATAAATGAACTCCAGTAGAAACATTCATCAGTGAAATGAAGGTAGTGTCTCTTCGACTTGTTTTTGGATGCAATTATGATGAAAAGGGGTGAGGTTGCACGGCCACTGTCATGGGGTTCACTGTGTCATAATATCAAAACAGAATAGTCGTTATAGGGTCCAAGAATAAGCAAAGAAATGAGTTCATGTGGAGCTCAGCCTTCCTAAGAGGTGAGGCAGGTGTCCTCTATCTCCAGTAGTGGACCAAATTAATTTAGCTGGAGAAAATCGCTAATTTTGGACATCAGTTCTTTTAAAGAAGCAACAGCAGCCAAAGAAACAAACAGGCTTTATCTGACACTCTTTAGACTTCATCTGTCCCCCTTCAGATTTCTGCATCATAAGATACAGAACTGAATGGATCAGTGAGTTTATCGTGGTGGCAAAGAGAGGAGTATATGTGCTTTGTCAGGTGGGAGTCACTTCATCCTAAGATTGGTTTTTTATAACACAACAGACGCAAGCACAATAAGTTGAGTCTGAATGACCAGCACAGAAACAAACATCTACAGTAGGGCTGTCTGAAATTGAGATAAACACCATCCTTACTAATACAGAGGTACAAGAGCTAAAAATTGATTTTACAACGGTAGCAAGTATTATCATCAAATTGTTTGGGTTGGAAGGGACCTTTAAAGGTCATCTAGTCCAATATCCCTGCAATAAGCAGGGACATCAGCTAGATCAGATTGCTCAGAGCACCATAAATGCCTGAGGCATGAACATACTCTTTATTCAGAGTTATAGCAGAATTTCAAAGATACAATGAAAGAAAGAGGAAGAGCTCTTTTATTTAGGGCTGCTCATGAAAGGGACAAAAAGGAAAGACACTTGGGTATGCTCTGACTGACAGTATCAATTGCATTTACCTCTCCTGTCAAGTAGGTGGCTATTAGAGTTGCACATTGAACTGTGGATCTAAAAATAATGCACTCGGCCATCTTTGCAGTAAATACATTTCAAATTCACATTTTATTTTTCATGTATGGCCAGACACCAAAATACATACTTTTGGCACCATTGAGTAGTACCAGCCATGATTCTTCAGTAAGTGTATTTAGATTATAAGTAACCTTTGGATAAATACCTTTTGTTCACCACCTTATTACAGGAATAGAAGGGAATCAACTTGCAGTGAGCAAAGTTATTGAAAGATGCAACAAATGTCCCTGCTACTTAAAGAAGAGAGAGACCAAAGCTCTTTGAGTCCCTTTTTTTGAACACTAAGATTTTATTTTTGTTTTGTTTGTAATAATTAATGCACACTGGAAAAAGCCAAAAGAAAAAAAATCAGATGTATTTCTTGGTCACCATTACAATTTGTTCCTATTTCAGTGAGTCCACGCTTTTTCAGACTCCCTAAGAGTCTACCTTAAAGAGTTTGGGGAACTCTTTAATATTGAGCTGTGTTTCCTAATCCCACAAAACTGTAGAAAGTGTAACATATTGTCTAATGTTGTCAGATGAGTACCACTGAAAATGACTGACTTCCCTCATAAAACTTATTTTATGAGATTATCACCACGTGGATGGATTTTATTGCCTGAGCTATAAACCTCCAAAAGGAGTTTGACTTTTTATATTTCCTTGAATTTAAGTCATTCAAATTATTAAAGAACACAAATAAGAAAACATATTTTAAGATGATAGCTTTTATCTTGGAGATATCCCTCATGATTACAGGGTTTTTTAAGGTTCCTGTGCCTTATTTTTGCTGGTTAAAAAGCTGAAATGGAAAGTATTTGACAAAAAAAATGAATGTAATGGAACTGCTAATGGTCAAAATAGATAAAATAATTGCCCTTGATTTATCATCTCCATTATTATCCCTTCTTGTAAAACAAGTAGCAATTCTCATTCCTCCAAGTCACTGGCAAATAATTCATCCTGGATCACGAGGTAATGCAATAGCTGGAGGATTTAGAGTAGTCAGACCACTTACCAGTGGTCAAATTGCCAAGACCAACCTTGATGCCAAGCGCACCAAGACACAGCTCTGCTTGTACTTTCTTGGACAGCTATCGCAGAAGCCCGAGGAGCTAACAGCTACCAGTTTTCCAGAGTCCAGGAAAGAGGCTCTTTCCCCTTTTATTGCACAGTCAACAAAATGAGTGGCTTAGTTCAGAAACCAGCTTTTGGCTCTTAATACAGGTTCTAGTCCTGAGATTTATTTTACCAAAATCTGGAGGTCACATTTCCTGGGTGCTTTTTGGGTTGGTAATTTAGGTCTGTCCTTCTGCAGATTCTGTTGGCCATTCTCAAGCCTCATGTCATTTTCTCAGCTTTAGCTGTAAGTTTGTGCTCATCCTACCTCTGAAAAAGGGCTCGGACACGAAAAGTGAGAAGAGAAATGGATGCAGAAGCCAGGAGGCAAATATAAGGATAAAAACGTTCTTATGATTCTTTTAGGCATTTGCCTGAACACTGCAAGTGGGAAGCAGGTGATGTGGTGGCCTTATCCTGCATGGATTCTGTTCCAGTTCCTCCTCTAGCATATACACTGTACTACACCACAGTCTCACTAAGTAAGCAGCACAACCTGTGTCATGATAACTGTACTCTCTGAGGAAATTCTTAAAACCTAGTGAAGGAAAAGATGCCGCAGCGGCTTTCATCTCCTGCCATTACAGAGGTGGGAGGAAATGCTGTGTTCTAGCTGTAGGAGTTTACTGGCTTTGAGAGAGGTCCAGAGGTACCTGAATTAGCCCTCCTATATGGTTCCAAGAGTGCCAGATATGTGCAAAATAAACTTGTCAAATCCTTCACAAGTTAAACTTAACTCTCTCACTTTTCTACCAGTCCTGTCTGTAGAGTGTCTCAGCACTTATTTCTTGCATATTATCTCCTCTGCCCTCTTTACTGAAATGGACATTCTACTATTATATCTGTGTGTCCCTCAATATCAAAATAGAGGGTTTAAAGCACTGATAGCTGTTTTCTGTTATTTTTCACTTTCCTTTTAAATGTAAAATTCTGCAGAACCTATTCACTCAATTTGAATGAAGATTCTGCTTCTATTTCACATTTAAACAGATGTGAAGGAAAGAAATGACATGCAAAAGGAAAGGTAATGACCTCATGTTAGAAGACTCAGATAGATGGAGTCTAGGAAGAGGTATAGGTTGATTTGCCCCTTTTAACCCAAATATAGACCAACAATATGTTTGTTTAGAATTGTATGGATTTATATTGCAGTTTTGTTGCAGCACTGATTTAGTGAGCAGTCCAGGTTAATTCACTGTTTGAGTGTGTTGTAACTGAGCAACACAAAGGTATTAATGAACCGCCAGAAATATAAACAAGTAATTAATTAAACCTAAATGACACAATAGTGGTTATGTTAAAAATATTTTTGAAATTTAGCCAAGTATAATGTAAACTAATGACAGTGCTAGGGGACATAGAAAGTATCTATGTGTGTATTACATACACAGCATATGTAATTTTAAATTTCAGAGGGACCACAGGCCATGAGGTAAGACTATGAGTAATAGGATGAAGTTATTTAAGGGAAATTTTACAATGAATTACAGGAAAAATTAATTAACTCTGCTAAGGTGGTTTAGACTCATGGGTTCCCAAAGGAAGCAGGAAAATCCCAATTTATTTATTTCCTAAAACCAATGTGTTATATATTCTAGATAGTAGATGTTTGAGACCAGCCCCTTACTGGCCTCTATGGATTACAGTAGATATCTAATAGCATGTTTTATTTAACTCAGCTCTCCATGAGCCTGTTTATCTAAAGCCTCAGACTTTCTAGTGTTCTGCATGCCTAAAGAAACATGGAATTGCCTAGTGACACTTTTAAAAGCAATTTAGAAAAAAAATTATTTGTCCTTTTTGCCTTATTTTTGGAGTATAATCTCTAGTGCAACAGAGAAGAGTGCATGAGTATCATTAAACCAAAATTCCAACGAATAAAATTATCTTGGGGCAAACATTGCTAAGGAAATGATGAACAAGACACTGTGGTGATGTATCGCCCACCCCTTCTCAGATCTGCTCTATGGTCTTGGGGATTCCTGTTTGATCCTGGCCTTTGTCTAATGAGTTGGGTGGTGAAGCGTCTCTTGACCGTATCAGGTACTTCTGATGCCTGGCTAAGGTGAAGGACAAGAGCAGGAATAATCAGTCATCCTCTGACAGCCTTGGAACATTCCCTACTTGAATCATAGCCTCCAGTACCACTGTTACAGGTGTTCCCAAAACTCCAGTAATTACCGACCTGGATTGTGGCTGGGATGGAAATTTCCTGATGAGTAAAGCCAGTCACCTTGCAATCCCGAGTGAGGACCTTTGCACTAGACTGCCAGCATCTCCCTCTAAGTGGGATGTCTCTCAGAGCCTGCAGGCTCTCAAGTTTGCAATACTCAGAGGACCCATCCCATGCCTTGAGGCTCAACCCTTGCCCTTTGAGAGATGTCAAGGCATTTGAAGCGAATATCTCACTGAATTTGTAGTGATTATTCAAGGATTAATTGCTGCTAAACCCTTCTGCACCCTTACCCTTTGCACTCTCACCTTTTTTTCATCCCTGATCACTGTGTAAATGATTCTAAATTGATTCTGATCTGATGTTGCTCTGTATGTTTCATTGATGAAATAAGAAATGGAGTCACCCTTGCCATCGAACTCTCTTAAGTCACGCTTTCACAGATTTATATTAAAACTTGCTTTTGCTAATACCTTTGATGGTGATTCTTTAAGTGGCCTAAACCACTCATAACAAATTAGTGTAGTCAGCAGGATCCTAAATCAGAATTTGTGACAGATATTACACTTCAAATGTAACTTCGGAATTCGTGGTATGATATTTTATTGCTATCATATACAATAGTAAACAAAAAAATTCAACAGAAATTGAAAAAGACTCTTTTCCAGCTTTTCATCTCAGGTATGTGAGATTAACAAGTAGACAGTTATTGCTTTGGAAATATTTCTAGTGATCATCTTAGTGGTGAATGATGGAACAGACAACATTTTCCACTGAATAGAGTGAGAAAAACTACTCTATGTCAGAAATCTGAAAGTTATTTTTGCAATATCAATCGAAAAAATTACGAACAAAGTCTAAAATTATGAACAAAAAAGCACCTCCAGCAACTACCAGCAGATTAGAGATGGCTTTATTTCTTCCTTAGGCTGTCTGCAGAAACCATCACTAAATTACACCATTACCATGATGGCACTGAGGGAAATAAAGTAACTTTTGATACTGCCTTTCCTTTCCCATTCCAATACCAGGAGAAGTAGAAAGTGCAGGAACAGCTCCCAGTCTCTTTGCAGACCTCACAGTGACAGCCCCTCTGAGTGAAATGCTTTCTTCTTCTTCTTCCTGTAACAACTCATTTCTGACTCCTGCTTTCTCAGCAGCTGACTTCCAACACCAAGGAGATATAAAAATATTCCTTCTTATTCCTATTTCTGGTACCATCTATTCCTGCTGCTGCCCCATTACCTTTGGCATGGCCAGGAGCTCAGATTGCAGGGTACACTTGCAACAGCCTTTTTAAATTCTGATGGCATTTGTGTTTATTGATTCCCAATTGATTCCAAAATCATAGCCTTGAAAGTATGTTTGTGGAGATCAATGTCTTCACTAACCAAGTTATTCTCCCTCTGGTGGTTTAAGTCACTATGCAAAGCGCGTGGGCACTTTCTGGGCTCAGCTCAGTTGTGGTAAACCAGCAGAAGCCTTATCATTTTCTATTCGGTTTAGATTCCTATGTACTCAACCACTTTTGAGAATATAGTATGAAAAATGAAGTCATTCAAAGGCTTAGAAAATTTATCTCTGTATAGTTCGTGGACAGCTTTGAAAGTCTCAAGACCTTCAAAAACTACTCTTAAAATTTTTACAAGTCACAGGAATTCACAAGATCACTGAGGTATGATGGCAAATTTCAAATGGATTAGATTTGATTTAGGTAATTATTTGTAAATTATTTCCATGTATTTAATTTTCGGTTTTTTTTCATGATCAGAGAAAGTTATTATCATGCTTATCTTATCAAACATCCTCCAACCTGATAAGCTTGGTTTATTTTGCTTTGGAGCCATTTAGGCTGTTAATAATTTGAATTCCAGATGACTGAGAATAAAATTACAAATAAAGATTCTCAGGAATAAGTCCTCCCATTAGATTTTGTGTAAAGTTATACATTATTTCGATTTAGGATATAAGGGTTATAGTATTTCATTCTTCTAACAATCAAAATTTTAATAACTCCTGAAGGAGTGCTGAACATTGCTTACGCTCTGATCTCAATTCTAATTAGGAAAACAAATTAAATATAGGGATAGGTATGATATCCTTAGCTGGTATAAATCAACATAATTGTACTGAGTACAGTGGGATTACATCATTTTACATAAATGAGGATTTGACCCAAGTTTGCAGGATGGTTAACCTTCCTCACATGCTCCGAAATTGCTGCACACTACATTTTTTATGTGTAAGTCCTCCCTTCAGCTCCTGCCAAAAAGGTTAACAAATAGGTTCATCGTGCTATGACTGTAATGTTCCTTTTTCCTAACATTCGTAAAACATCTGGTGTGATATGTCATTCTTAACATCTGTCACCCATATTTACTAATACTAAACAAAGATACACTTTCTCCACTATGTCTTTTTCTAACTATTTCCTCTCACGTGCTTCTTCCAAACTATTGTTTCCAGGTCCAGTTCCAAAGAGAAAAGTGAAATTTACCAAACAGGATAAAAGCCATGGCAAGTCTAGCGTAACCCTAGAAGCACTCCTGCCAATGGGGAGTGAAAAAATGAAGCAAAGGGTCCCTTTGCTCCAACAGGGAATCAGTAGAAGCGAGATGTCTGAACAGCATTATTATTACAGTGAGCTCTTTAGAAACATCTAACACTTTGTTGCTTGTATTAAGATTGTTGTGAGTGTGGCTGTCCACTGTCTGGAGTTTATATGGGCCTGTGTTCATCTCACTGTCCTGGTTTCAGCTGAGATAGAGTTAATTTTCTTCCTAGTACCTGGCATAGAGTTGTGTTTGGGATTTAGGATGAGAATCTAAATCTAATGACTCTGATGGAACAAAGGTTCCCAGTAATTACTTCTTGGAGGTTAGAAAATATGAATAAACAGTAAGGCAGGCTGAGGGTGATCAGAGGCTTTGCAGTTATCTCAAGTTAATCTGTGAAAAGTCATTTGTTATAAATTTCCTTGCTCAGCTGAAGTCTCTAATGCTGTCTCATATCTGTCTAGCTAAGTTTCTTCCCAGCCAAGAAAGTCATCTGCTAGAATGTGATTTCTTTTTTTACCCAGACTTTTTTTTTTTTTGCTTAGCCCGGTATTTAGTTTATTTGATAACTTCCTTATCCAAAATGAGAATTTTTTTTTCCATTTCCTGAATGCAAACTGAAGAAGATTAAATATCTATGGCTGACTCTGAATGCTTTTTGTTCTTAAAATGTATAAGGAACAAAAAAGATAACTGTACAAAAATTTATACAAAAACTATACAAATTTCTTACAAAAATTCATCTATCTTTTCATAGTTTTAAAATGTATGATAGTTTTTAAAAATACTGAATTTATTTCTGAATCTACAGTGGTCATCAAAATAAACATCAAACCTTGTGATGAATTCAAGATATACTGCTACAATTCTTAATCATACTAAATAGCAGCTTAGAAGACATCCTTAAAAAGCAAGGACAGGCCAGGGACAGAAGTACCAGATAAGCAGTGTGGCTGACTGAGTGGCTAGTGCTTGAGCCTGAGATCTGGTCCTCCTTTGTTCAGGACTGTTGGTGCACCCTCATACTCCACAAACTTCTAATATGACTTTGGACATATCACTGAGGAAAATGAGATACCAAGTTTCTCACATGACAGTTCTCCTTTCGTTGCAAGGAATGTTGTGGCTTACAAGTCACACATAAAAAGTTGTGGCAGCTGAGATGGCCTATACTTAGGAATAGAAGATGGTTACACTCTTGGCTTGCTTACCTAAGTAAGAGAGCTCAATTTATGCTTGAGTCAGACCAGCTAAGGATTGACTCAAGGTATTATATAAAATACTTTGGCTACTCAAAATTATGGTTCAAATACAGTTTAAAAGCAATGAGAGAATCTTGTCTGTGTGATGTCCTTCAGCAGATGACTGGATGTGAGAAACTCTTCCATTTTTAAGATGTTAGCGCCCAGCCTTGACACATAAGAAAATAGCATCCTGGCTTGTATCAGAAATAGGACCAGGACAGTGATCATACCCCTGTATTCAGCAATGCTGAGGCCACACATTAAATCCTGTGTTCAGTTTTGGGCCCTTCACTCCAAGAAAGACATTGAAGTGCTAGAGCATGTCCAGAGAAGAGCAACAGAGCTGGGGAAAGGGTCTGGAGCACAAATGTTATGAGGGAGCTGGGATTGTTTAGCCTGGAGAAAGGGAGGGTGACAGGAGATCTCATCACTCTCCACAAGTACATGAAAGGAGGTTTTAGCCAGGTGGCAGTTGGTCTCTTCTCCCAAGTAACAAGTGATAGGACAAGAGGAAATGGCCTCAAGTTGCACCAGGTTTGGATACTAGGAAAGATTTCTTCAGGGAGAGGGTGGTTGAGTACTGAAACAGACTGCCCAGTGTAGTGGAGTCGCTATCCACAGAGGTGTTCAAAAGATTTGTAAATGTGACATTTAGAGACATAGTTTAGCAATGGACTTGGATTAACAGTTGAACTGAATGATCTTAGAAGTTTTTTGCAACCTAAATGATTCCATGATTCTAAAACTCATTGTTTTTACAGCTCACAGAGTACTATCTTTATCCAGAATAAACTAACTAGTTCATTACATATAGATTACATGATACATAAATACCTAAAGTTATTTCTGTGAGTCATGGTGCAAATAAATGAGTAAAAAGTTTTTGCATTAAAAAAACCCTCTGATTATGAAACTGAGTACAACAAACCTCTGTGTGTCATGGATGGCAGCACAGACAAGCTGGCCCTGGCTCCAGGATCAGCACAACTCTGTCACTGTGATTCTGTAACTGAGCTAAGTAGCTTTGCTGTGGGCAGCTTAAGTCTTTCAATGGATGGACTAGTGCCATTTCTGCTCAGTGCTTCCCTGGGTCATGTAGAAATACCACTGAATTATGTTCTGTACTTTCAACTGTACTCATATGTCTGGAAAGAGTCATCCAGTTAATATAATAGGGTGAAATCCTGGCCCCAGTGAAATCACTGAACGTGTCATCATGGGTTTAGAAGAGTATAAAAAGTCAGAGTAGTCCTTTCCACTCAGATCTGCTACACTAGAATGAACTGCAGAATCCTGAGCTAACTTCTTGTCCAAAAAAAAGTGGATTATGACAGGAAATTTATTTTAAAATAAATACGTATCAGGATTTATTTTTTTTAAGTAGTAAGAGCCTTTAATGTGCTGGTAGATCAGAGTACAATAACTGGCACTTCAGTTCCCTGCATGAGTGGGTCCTGGACAATCTCCAGCACAAATTAGTTCAAAAAAGATTTATTTCAATGTAGCAAATTGTTTCTGTGAGTAGCACCGAATAGCCGTGCTTTCTCTAATAGGTACTCTAAATTTCAGCTACTGAGAACACCTGAGCTATAGTTGCAAGGCCCTGTGGAAGGCTCACAGAGCACCAATAATTCTTCTGTACCATTCCCTCATATAGTTTAATAATCCAAGCAGTGTATACAGAATCAAAAATGTGTCCCTCTGACACAAGGTCCAAAGGACTTTTCTCCTTTAACAACTCTCCATAAGCACTTTACAATTAGATGTCATTTGATTTCTTCCTGCTCGAACCACAATGCTTTGACTGTCCTTTGACTATAGAAAACACAAAGTACTTTCTTAAAATAGGCATCAGAGAGAATTGTAAGGGGCTAAACTGGTCTCCTCTTCCACTAGGTTTATTAAGCGGTTTGCACTGAGCTGTTGTCAGTCTGGTGCGCTTATGGTAGGATATAACATATCTTGACAGGCTGATAACTCTGCATAACATACTATTTATGTCTGTACTTTGCTCAGAACCTCTGTTAATGGTAGATTTATTTCTTCTAAATTCTAGGCAGAGGAACATAAATTTAGAATATGATCAACTGAGAGAATACGTGCAAACATACTCAAGACTGATTTGTTACTTTAAATCGTGAGAGATTTCCATGGCAATGTGTCTCATGGGAATTTTTTTTTTCTGCTTTTTTTTTTTCTACTCTGTTTCTGCTATATTCTAGCATGTCACTGATGCTAGTCCTGTCTCATCCTGTAACCAAAGATATTTCATTCAGTAAAAACGCTTCTGATGTGAAGCCATGGCTTAAAGAGTAGCAGAAGGGACCAAATGGGTTTGGGTTTTTTTTTTAGTTCTCTTTTCTCTATCAGCATTATCCCTTTTGGTAGGGTGCTGATAATTTCTTGTAGCAGCTGTATTGTATATTATTTTTATGTTCCTTTCCAGCTAGAATGGTAGCTGTAATGACTTGGAATTGGGAGTTCACAACTCAGTGTTCTAGATAGAAGTTTCGCTTTCAGGCCATTGACATTTTAGCCCTGGAAATAAGTATATAGCTCTTTTTTCCTATATGCTTCCTGAAATACAAGTAAGAATGCATCCACTCCCCCAGCTGCATTTCACAATAATCCTGCCATTTTTTCCTACCTCTTTCTAGGTGGTATATAAGGAACATAAAGACATTTCAGCTGTGCTTTCCTCACCTAAGATCTCATCAAATTTCCTCCAGAAGAGGGAACCCAAACTGACAGTATAGGAGAGATCTAACTCTAGACTAAGACAGAAACAGATTTTGGACATCTTCACAGTACTAGGTATGTGCTTGCAGTTGTGGGGCACCAGAAGGAGAATCTGTGAAGACCTATGGCATTGCTCCCCTCCCCTCGTAGCAGAACATATGGGATTGGGGGAGAAATACATGGTTATAGAATGCTCCTACATCTTGCAAGTGACTTACAGGAACAGAAGAGGAGATGACAATGAAGAAATTCATCCTGAACCTGTTGACGTCACTTTACCTGCCTTTTCTTGCCCTACTTTGAATTTTCTTCTCGATCTAAAATGGCTCAAACAGCTACAGCAGAAGATTGAAAAGCAATGATTGCCAACACCCAGGACCACCTCAGAGGTGTCCTGCATCTCCATGGCTGTCTGTCATCTTGCTAATCCCTCTGCCCAGGTAGGATATGTGGAAAACTCCACCATAAGAGGAGCTGTCCTCCAGACAGGACAGCTTCTGTGTGAGGGTGGGGACAGGAGGGTGCACTGTCACAGAACTGCCCTTGTATCAAGCATAGCATTCCCGGAGTGCTGAGGAGAGGAGACACCAGAATTCCCAGCCCTCCTGCAGAGTACATATCTTTAGATAAAGCTGCAACTACAGGCTGTAATTGAATAGCTGAGGAAAAGGTTGGCAATGTTAGTCAGAGTCCCACAGCCTCATATCTGCTGTAGTGCAGTCCAAGTGGTGGATTTAGCCCTCATGGACATCCCTGGCTTCTGGTTTAGGAGGTCAGGGCTGGTTTGGGAGCTAAAGCAGGTTCACCCTGTGCTGCTTATTTCACCATCGCCTTTTCTCCGGCAGTTCCCCACTCTGATTGCGGGGAATGAGTGGGCAGGGAAGGCATCAAGGACCAGCTGGGAGTGCCTGCATTACACTCGCGCATTAGTGCAGCCTGTAAACGCCTGGTTAATGTGTGTCAGAGCTCAACGAGTGAAAAGGGAAAACCGATCTGAGACGTTGAGCCCTTGCCAAAGAACACGCGAGCATTTCCAAACAAAACAGCCAAATCACAACAGATTTGCTCCCACCCAAGTTCTTCTTTCAGGCTGCTCCAGCAGAAAAGGCTTCGATTTGTACAAAACAGAAAATGAAGAAATAAAATCCCCAAGCCCTCCATTGATTATTCTGTCCATTTATTTTTTTATTTAGTCTCCTGTAATCGCTCCTCCACGGCTCCTCCCTGCCGGCAGCGACGGCTCCGGGACAGGACGGGACGGCACTGGAACCCTATGCCCTGGGGTGCGGGAGCGGCCCCTCCGTCCGCTCCTTCCCTCCCCTCCCCCCACCCCGTTCCCGGTGGGACGCGGTCCGTGCGGTCCCAGCACTCACCCGCCGGCCCCGGGCTGGGCAGCGCCAGCAGCAGCAGCAGCAGCGGGGCCCCGGCCGGTCGCCCCCGACATGACCCGCTCCGGAGAGGGCGCTCGGGGCCCTCGGGGTTAGCGGGGATGCAGCAGCGGCGCTGTGAGCTGCGGGGAGCGCGGCGGGGAGCGCGGGGAGGCGGGAACTGCGGCGGCGGGGGAATGTGTGTGTGTCCCCACGTCCTCACAGACAGCCCACAGGCTCTGGCGTGGGTGTAGTTCCCTCCTCCCCGCCGTGCCCCACAGCCGTGGTGGGTGTTATCACTTCTGCTACTACATGGGGATGCAGGGGGTGCCCCTATTCCTGCCCACCAGGCAGAGGAAGATGGGTGAGTTGTCATCTCCAGCCCCCAGGGGGGCTCCCAGGGAGCCATCCTACTCCGAGGGAGCGGGGAGGGATGTTTGCTACACCTGTTCCCCGCAGTCACTGTCTCGTGTGAGGAGGTAAAGACAGCCACATCCTTCTGCTCCTGCTGCCCCCGGCTCCCTGGCGCTGAGAGGTCTCTTAGAGCTCTAGAGTTGGAGAGCAGCTGTGCTGATGAAGGACAGTGAGGGCTCCCTGCAAAGACACGGTGTCAGGAAAGGTGAGACAGGCTATAATAACATTGGAAGGACCAGGTCACACTGCATTCCTGGGGGGCCCCAAAAGCTGATGGATGGGTAAGTCTTTACAAGAGAGAGACATGTCTCCTCAAGGAGGTCTGTGAAGGGGTTCAGGAGAGAAGACCCTGTATCAGCCCTAGTGCTGTTGATTTTCACAGAATATTGGGAAGACAGGATACCCAAGCTCTGAGAGCAGGTAGCAGGGCAGGATCTACCTGCTTTCCGAGTAGTGGCCACGCAAAGACAAGGAGCTTAATTCCTTGAGAAAATAAATAAAAGATAGCATCTATTGTAGGGATGGAAGGAGTTGGTGGGCAAATGGATCTGAGATCTGATGGCCAGCATCAAATGGAAAACAACCAGAGAGGGCTGTACACATGTGAGTTCAATAAAGCAAACCTTCAGGGATCTTAATGTCCCCCATATTGCAGACCTTGCTTTTCCCCTTTCATCTTCTCACATTTAATAGCGTGTAATGCACTGGCACATCATGAATTACTGACATCTGTATATGATCACATCCTCAGAAGTTTGCCAGTGTTCTACTCATGGTTACATTTTTCTTCAGAGAAAACACTGCAAGCAGTTATAAACCACTGTTAACAAAAGTGGGAAAAAAAAAAAAAGATTGAAATGTCATAGCAAAGTAACCCGACATTTCCTAAGAGTTTTGCAGTCACGTTCAATCCAAGCCAAGAAATCACTGGGGCAAGAGAGTCACAAACAGCTCTCTCTACAGCAGGTTCATGTACTAATGCTTAAAAGCTAACCCCTCTACCACAGCAGGGAAAGTGCAGCTCAATCCCACAGACATACCTAAATCCCTCCCACCTGCTCCTGAAAGACCACGGCTGTGTAGATTTTGTGGAAGAGCCTGAAAAGGTGTTTCCCCCTTGCCGAGGGGTGATCCCTGCAGAGCAGCGTCTCTGCAGCCCCGCGGCAGCCGCCCTACGGCAGCGCCGGGACGCGCCCACGCGGGACGCGGCGGGCGCTGGCCAGAGTGCTGAACCTCCTGAGGGGATGCCGTGCCCTGCCACCGAGGTACTAGCTATTCATAAACAAGAATGAGGTCATTTTTCCTAACATTTTCCAGTGGGTTTTTTTCTCCCCTTTTGTTCCTATGCTTTTTAGATTTCTTTCTTTTTTTTTCTTTTTTTTTCCCCCCCCCCCCCCGGAACCCCCCGTTATTTTCCAGTAAGACACTGGCACAAGTTGACCAGAGAAGATGTGGATGCCCCATCCCTAGAAGTGTTCAAGGACAGGTTGGATGTGTCTTTAATCTGCCTGGTCTAGAGTATGGTGTCCCTGCCCATGTCAGGGGGGTTGGAACTAGATGATCTTTAAGGTCCCTTCAAACCCAAGCCATTCTATGATTCTATTTCAAAATTTTCAACCCTGAGTGTGATTTGTTCATTTGGCTCAAATTTCTGTTAATGCAGGCACAGTTCCAGTGAGGAGACCAAAACACGAAAGTAGGAAAAGTGAAGGAAAATTTGAGTGTTGTTCAATGTCTTGAGGAAGTAGAAGCTTTTCCAGTCAGCACCATATCCACACTAAGAGAGTCCTGTCCCAGTCCTCTGTTGTTCTTTCCTGAACAAACAAGCAGAAGTTTCAACTCATTTATAGCTGTGCTTCCACTGAAGCAATGAAAACTCCCTGAAGTGTAAAGAACAGGAAGACAGGAATGGTAAAAGTTCTGTGTATGAGACATAAAGGCAGAAATGGCAGTAAAGCTGGGGGTTTTGTTGGGGTTTTTGTGTTTGTGGTTTTGATTTTTTTTATCCTCAGGTTGAAGGCTGGTTCTTGGGAGGTAAAATTGACTACTCTTATGTGTATAGTGGTGTGTTCTTCTTGCGAGAGCGTGTACGAGTGGCAGGATGATATTTCAGACAGCAATGGGATTCTCAATGGCTAGATTCAATCATGTGGTCTAGTGGTTAGGGTGCAGGACTCTCACCGCTGCGACCCGGGTTCGATTCCCAGCCCCCCGGGCAGATGGAGCTCGTTAGCCCTGTGAGGCAATCCATCTAAGAGAAGGTCACTCTAAACAAACCTACTTTCTGAGACCCTCACTGCCACTGTCCAAGCTTGCTTGGCCCTGGCAGATGAACCTCAGGATTAAAGGGTGGGCTCAGTTCAGCGCACGCTGTGTCTCACCTAAAAAATCCACTGCGCAGGCTCGAAGGGTTAATGACCTTTCCCAAATCTTCGCTCGCGAAGACTGGCCATTATTATTATTATTATGGAGAAGTTATGTTAGAAAACAAGAAACATAAAGGAATATGAATGATCATCACTTTGCCTCATCTTTCATTTGATTTCCTTTGATGTCTTTTTTTTTTTTTATTTCGAGAGCTGAAAAGGAAGCAAATTATGGATTAATGTCTCAAATCACATGATACTAGGTCCATTAAAAAACATCGTTGATGAGATACAGAGGTAAAAATGTTTAGTTGAAGATACAGCAGCCATGCTTCAAAGTGTCCAGAGTGGTCTTCTAAGGGAAATAGATTGCCTCATTCACAATAAAATCTGAAAGATGAACTCAGTATGTTGCATTAGTACATTATTCATCTAAATGACTCGATGTTTCCTTGGAATAAGATAGTAGAGAAAGGTCATATATATTTTATGGATTTTCCTAGTGTAAACCATTTTTAACTTCCAAGATGATGCAGCTAGGTCTGAGAATGAAGAATAAATGACGGATGTTGTCTACCTTGACTTTATCAAGAGATGTGACACAGTCAGCCACACCATCCTTCTTTTCAAGTTGGCTTATTAAGGTCTGACTAGGTGGGTTACTATGTGAGGCCGAATAACTAGCTGGGCTGTCAGGTTCAAAGAGTTTTAGGCAAGGGTTTGTACTCTTCTTGGAAGCTGGTTACAAGTGGAGATAGCCAGATGTTTATCCTGGGATGTATCCTTTCAAAAATTTCTATCAATGACCCAGAAGAGAAGACAGAATGAATCTTATCAACTTTGCAGGTACACTAAACTATGAGAAGATCAGGGGAAGAGCAATTGGTACTCTTGGGGGCAGGGCTGCCATTCGATAAGTCCTGGAGATGTTGGAGGAACGGGTTGACAGGGACCTTATGAAATCGAACAAATATAGCTGGAAATTCCTGCCCCTGGGAAGGAAGAACTCATTGCAGTGTTGCAGGCTGGGCATGACTAACTGAGAAACATCTCTGCTGAAAAGGTCCTGGGAGGGTTTGGCAGAAAACAACCCAAATGTGAGTTGGTGGTGTGCCCTGGAAGCAACAAAAACTAGCAAGACACTCTGCTGTTCTAAGTTAGATATTAGAGGGAAGTGATTATTGTCGCTTTCTACCCATCACTTATTACATGGTCTATTATGATGTGATGTGACCAGTTTTTGGGCCCCTAGTAAAAGAAAAATATTGATAAACTTGAGCAAGTCAAGTGGAGGTCCATCAAAATCATTAGGGGTATGGAGCATATATTCTGTAAGGGGAGGCAGATGAAAACAGGCTTGACAAGCCCAGAGAAGAGTAGTTTTTGGAGGTACTTAACAGCACCCCTCCCATTGCCATGGGGAGGTCATCAGGAAGACAGAGCCAGACTCTTCACAATGATTCATGGTGGAAGGGCAAGAGAAAGTGAACATCAGATGAAAAAAGAGGAATGGTTTTTTAAGAGTGATTTGGTTGAATATCATTCTCATAACGCAAATTTTTGGGTTAGGGTATCCTGGCATTTGGCACATTTTTTGTTTGGATATGGGATTTTCTTAGTATTGTAAGTCAATATTTCAACATATTGACTTACACTGGAACATAAGACTTGGATTGGATGTTTTCGTTTTCTTTCCTTTTTTCAAAAGTAACAAGCAAAACAAAAATCAGTGATTCCAAGAAAGATGTTTTTATATGAGTTTTGACAATTTGGGCAATCACATAAGTATCAAGTTGCCCCGTCTTCTGCAACAGGATAATTAGAAATGTTCTAGTTTACTAGCTTGAATATTCTGTGCAAAACTGATGACGCACTCACAACATTAACTACCAAATAATCTACCTCATGCATTTGATTTCAACCTATTGATTGATTTCTGCTCAGCACAGAAGTTTATTTTGCAGGAGTACAAAAGTAAATTCTCAGAACACAGTTGGAACTTCTGGTGACCTTTTGGTGTTATTTTTGTTTATTGTAGAAATATGTTGGAGAAAAGTACTCAGCATTCTGGCCTTAGTTCAGCAAAGCATGTAAGTGCCTGTTTAACTTCAATCTCAGACACCAGTGCTTTGCTGGATCAGGGCCAGAGGGGCTGAAAATCCATCCCAAAGGTATACTTACTGTGTAGCTAAACAAAAAATACAGTCTTTTCAGTGGCTCTCCTTGCCTACTTTTTCAATGTCATTTTTAAATAAAAAACCAAACAAATAAAATTAACCATCCTTCTACAGCTATATGGCAAAGATTTTCTCTGTATGGACTTGGAGCAAGCTTGTCATCTCACATGGAGAGACTAAGAAAGGGGTGCACAGGCATGTGATAGTGATGATGTTGGGATTGTGACACTGAGCTTTCATGGCAGTGTCTCATTCCAAGGGGCAACATAATTTTATATGATGTTAGCAGCTATTTAGTCTTAGTTCAGGTTTTTCTGATGCACCCCAGCACTGCAATTTTGTAAGAAAAAAATGAAAAATGAACTTTTTTATACACCCGAATAAGCTTAGTTCATACCTTCATTAAAAGACAAGCTTGTAGGAGATTTCCTCCTCCATATATATATATATATATAAATTATAACTCTCACCTCTAGCCTGTGTATGTTTTTTGTGCAATGCAGGTATATATATTGTAGGGTTGCAAAGAGTAGGAGTACAGATACTTCCTGAAAGCACAGAGAGCACACAGTTGCTTCTGCAGCACTTGAATGCTGGAGCCAGTGGAATGATGAACACGCTCCAGTTTATTCTTATATTTACAGCTAAACACCACTAGATGTCCCCTGTTGCCAGCCCTGATGGGATAGCCACAGCTGGGGTGCTTTTACCAGAGCCTCTCCATGCAGTTATACCCCTACACTGAAAAACACATTATTAATTTCAGATTATTGCTGCCTGGAGAGGGCTCTGGGGAGACTTTATTTTGGCCTTCCAGTACTTACAGGGGGCATATGAGAAAGACAGGGAAAGACATTTTAGTAGAGCCTGATACGAGGACAAGGAGTAAGAGCTTTAAGCTAAAAGAGGGTAGAGTGAGACTAGAGATATGGAAGAAAAGTTTTACATTGAGAGTGGTGCCCAGATTTGTGGTGGATGCCCCATCCCTGGAAACATTGAAAGTCAGATTGGACTACCATTGCACATTAGTGTCATATAGCTTGATTGAATGTGCAGGAAGGTAAATGCAAGATTATCCTGAGAAAACACTGCAAAAACTAGTGATCTGAATTCTTATCATAAGTCATCATCTAGCAGCCCAAGCAACCTTCATTTGTCCTTAAATCTGGGATCATAAGTGAAACAAGTTAATGCAGCTTTCTTTTGATGGGGGTGATTGTCCTGCTCTGCTCTGCACTGGTGTGGCCTCACCTTGAATATTGTGTGCAGTTTTGGGCACCCAAATATGAGAAGGATATTAAGCTATTAGAAAGTGTCCAAAGGAGGGCAATGAAGATGATTAAGGGCCTTAAGGGAAGCTGTATGAGGAATAACTGAAGTCGCTTGGTTCATCCTGGAGAAGAGAAGACTGAGGGGAGACCTCATTGCAGTCTACAACTTCCACATGAGGGGAAGAGGAGGGGCAGACACTGATCTCTGTGGTGACCAGTGAGAGTACCCAAGGGAATGGCCTGAAGTTGCCTCAGGGGAGGTTTAGGTTGGATATCAGAAAAAGGTTCTTCACCCAGAGTGTGGTTGGGCACTGGAACAGGCTTCCCAGGGAAGTGGTCACAGCACCAAGCCTGACAGAGTTCAAGAAGTGTTTGAATGATATTTTCAGGCACATGGTGTGACTCTTGGGGATGTCCTGTGCAGGGCCAAAAGCTGGACTCGATGATCCTTGTGGGTCCCTTCCAAATCAGATTATTCTGTGATTCTATGATTCTGTGTAAACATACTACACAGAAGTGAAGATCTGGTATGGACTTTTTTAACCCTATAATTCTCCTCTTGAAAAATCAACCATAAAACAGTGTAATCAACTTTGCACCTGATGTCTGACTTAGCTGCTTCTTGGTTATCCACCTAAAGAAGGCAAACTCCTCTCCTGTCTTAAATAGCTCAACAACTTCAGCTGGTTCTGTTGAGCTCAACATTCTGGAGTTGATGAGGAGCAGCTGAGGGAGCTGGGGGTGTTTAGCCTGGAGAAAAGGAGGCTGAGGGGAAACCTGATTGGTCTCTACAAAGGAGGTTGTAACCAGGTGGAGGTTACTTCTACCAAATAACAAGTCATAGAACAAGAGGAAGTGGCCTCAGGTTGCACCAGGGGAGGTTTAGATTGGATATTTATCCACTGAAAGAATAGTCAAGCATTGAAACAGGCTGTCTAGGGAAGTGGTGAAACCACTGCCCCTGGAAATGTTAAAAAAATGTGTAGATGTGGTGTTTATGGGCATGGGTTAGAGATGGACTTGCTGGATTAACAGTTGGGCTCAATGATATTAGAAGTCTTTTTCAACCTAAATGATTATTCTATGACCTTCAGGTGAGTTAAGAAGCAATCGACCTCAGCAAGTCCCATCAGCTTATTCATCTCTTTACCAAGCCTGGTCAGCAAATCCTGATGGGGCAGGATGTTTCAGGCAAATACTACCAGGCACAACCACTTTTCAGAATTTCAGAATTTCTCTCTCTGTCCCTTATTGCCTCATAATTAAAACCACAGTGATACAGAAAGTATTTGTATGATCAGGCTTATATTGAGTTAATTTTCAATCTTTCTATACATTTTAATGAAGGTCATATCAGGTCCTGACAATATAAATATTCAACTTTCCAGACTGTTTCAAGCTCTCATGATGTTGGCTTTCTTTTTTCTTATTTACCATTACAAAAACTTATCTACTCAAGTACATCTGAAATGTGAATATTGCCAAATACAAACGAAATCATGAATATCAGCTAGTAACTGCTCTGAGGGCACTAGTCTAATTGATACACAATTTGCAATTACATCCTTTCACCGTATGCCTCTTGCCTTAAAGAAGTGAGTTAGGAAAATAGTTTTCTTATAGTTTATCTAAGCCGCCACTGACATTCCCTTTTTCCCTAATCAACGATGTCATATGAGATAAAGCTTGTCACCGTGCCAACCAACTTAGAAAGGTCTTGGACAGGAAATACAGCCAGTGAGGGACAGAAGTTCATGAGAAAGAGTTTCCAACATTTTTCCATTGACAGGAAACTACAGTTACCACAAAGGATTTCTTGATCTATTCACTCCAAAACATGGGTCAATAGTCAGACATTCAGCTCATGACTCAGGCATGAAAAATGTAAAACATCTGGCTCAAATATATGCTATGTAGATGCTACAGAGAGATTCAGACTTTAACCTAGAAGCTCATTAGATTAACTTTTAAAGACAATCAGTTTTATTTGAAAAACAACGGTGTAGCAATATTTTGCAGTATTCCAGTTGTTAGGATTGATCCTGTGAAATGCCTTCCTTTGATCAAGAGCAAATGAAGGAATAGTAGAACATAACACTATTCTGCATTATTCAAAAATAGAAAATAATCCTTATTTTTTCATTCTATTGTATTAAGGCTCATTTTCTTAATTTTCTTCAAGTTTAGAATATATAATGACAGTACAATAGTCACAACAATTGCATAGAAGCTGAAGCTAATAGGAGGTCTTACTTGCGTGGTGGCTGCTTACTTTATTCACAATCACTGTAATAGCAACCTAGTTCACAATCACATTTCACATGACAGATGTTTTTTTAAACCCCACTTCAAGTGAGGGAATATTTAACCTTATTTTGCAGATAGAAGAATAAATGGCATGTCTGAAAACAGAGCCAGTATTAGGTGCGCTAGGGAATGGACCTAATTCTGTTCAGAGACAGTCCAACATCTGTATAATAGATTCACAAACTAAGCATTGATCTCTCAACACACTGTTTCTCTTGAAAAATCTTTTAAGTAGAAGATAGTCTGAAATGCTGATTGTGCAGTCACAGACAAATTAGTGCCAATATGAAAACTAGACCTGAGAAGATAATCACAGAAATCTGAAGAGATGTATACAAATCTGGAACAACAAAACCACATTCATCTTGTTGATACTTGGCTAGTCGACAGCATAGCAAGGCAAGCTCTCACCAGCCTGTATGTGTCTGTGTAGACATATCCATAAATTCCAGCTTTGTGCCTAATTCTCTCACTTGCACTTCATCAAGAGTGATGCAGAAGTGTGTTACTGCTACTGTTCCTCACCATCACTCAGACACCAAAAAAGGAATGCAATGGAGCAGTTTTATTGGCTGCCTGTGTTCAAGGCTGATTCACATTCACAGATTTGTGATGCAGGCAGCTGGAGGAATGGCTTGAAAAAGTGCCTGTAGAATCTGCCTGCTTATGCTCAGTCCCTATCTCCATTTGTTTTTTGTGGCCATGCATCATAGGAAGAGATGGCTGTAGTGGGGTCTGGGATTCAATGGCGACGTGACTTTTAATTACTGATATATTCTTCTATGCATAATCGACTAGCTTTTCAATAAAGGATTCTCAGTTATGGGAAGAAACACTCATTAAATATCTCTAGGTAGTGAATTTTAGGCCATTACTGTAGCCATCCTGTGAGCCTTTCTTTATGTGGCGTGGCTTTGTTTGGAATTTCAAGGTTCTCAGCCTATTTTTTCAAGCAAATCCGTTTCCCCTTATTCCTGCTTCTCACTAAACCCTTTTTCACAGGAGACTTTTTCAAAGGCTTTCCCAGTCCTGGTGATACTAATGACTTTCTCACATTGGTTACCCTTAATTTTCTTAAAAAAATGAGAGCAGAGCAGAAGTTGGGGCAGGGTAGGTGGGAGAAGTTCTCACTCAGTATCAGGATCTGTGCTGGTTAGAGGACAGCATTTAATGGAAACAATAAATAGAAAAAACTCAGGAAGTGGTTTTAAATGTGTATATTGTTCAAGATGAAAATATTCCCATGGGAACCAGTGCATCAGCTGCTTCAAGGCTGACAGGGAAACATAATTTGGATGGGAACAGGTGCTATTCTTCCCAGTGTGTGAGTCATTTTTTCTCTGGCTCTCCTTACAGACTTTGGTAGAAATCCTAATGCAACACACGCACTATTCTCTTGAGTTCTTTGTTTTGTTTTAAACCCAATCAAATGGGCAACATGCATGATGACTAAGCGGGTGGACAGCACTGTATTTTTCAACATTGTTGATTTTGGCTGAAAATGAACTATCTGGGGTTTGTCTCTTTGCTCAAACAAAATACAGATGGATAACCTGGGCTGAAGATAAACTTTTTTTCCTCCAGAAAAAGAAGAAAAAAGAAAAAAAGACTTATTTCATACCTCTCTGGATCATGAGCGTTTTTCTTACAGACTGCAAGAAGGACCAAAGAAAGATGTAGTAAAAACAATATTATTTGGTCATTCCTGAATAGTCAAAATTTGATAAAAAATTTAAAATTAGATCAGGATCTGAGATCATGAAACAGCAGGAATGTCTGCATTTGATGTTTCATTTCAAATGAATTGTGGGTCCTGGAAAGGCAAATCAATCCTGCTGGAGAAATATTTTAAAAAGGTTAAATGTAGCATACTCCTTTGGCGTGTCTGTCACTGTTCCCCTAATACTGTTTCTGTCAAGGTCCCATCATTGCTACGCAGAAACTGGGAATCATATATAGATGCTACAGCACAGAACAGATGAGATTTAATGAAAAATATCCAACACACTGAGATCCCTGACTGCTACAGCCAGGAGTCTCTCTTCCATTGACTGGCTTGGGTGTTAGCTCTGTAAGAAGTTTGTTTCTTTCTTGAATTTTATATGTGGATTTTTTTTCCCAAGCAAGAGAAGCAAGGAGCATCATATACTCAAGTACTTCTGAGATAAACAGGAGAGGGAGAGCTGCACCGTGAAGTTTCTCATGCTTGTGGCTTCTTCAGCTCTCTGCTGCTGGCTCCCTCCTTCCCTCAGGGTACCTGAAACATAAGAGAGCAAAAGCCCTGAGTCTTCCTATTTAGTGAATTTTCTCCAAGATTTGAAGGGAAGTGGCATATGAGTGGTGAAAGTTCAGAGTGCTACAATGGGTAGTTCCCTCCTTAGGTGGAGCTGGAGGAGCAGGAAGCATTGGTAATGAACATCCCCCTTACGGAACTCTCCAAGAACAGAGCCAATGCTTTTATGGAGCTTCCCCTGACAGACGTTTTTCACAGAAATCACCTTCCCATGAGGAAGGATTTCTCATCTGAGGTTTATGTCATCTGAGGTTTGTGCACAGTGCCTTGAGGCTCTTGTTGCAGTCAAGGTTTTCCTCTGCTTCTAAAGGTGTTTGCTTTGCCTGAGTGAAAGATTGGAAACACTTGTGCACCATGAATATTTTCACTGAGGGCAGGAAAAACATTTCCAGGCCAGCCTTAAATATAACCCATGTCTAGAAGTGAACTCTATCTCAAAAATCCTCTAGTCTGAAAACATCAAAAAAGAAGAAAACAAGCTCTTCTGTCCCAGTTTTATAGGTGACAGGCAGATGAAGATTTCGAAAAACTTACCTGAGATGAAGCATCAATGCAGCATTTTGTAGGCTGCCAGGAGCTTTTGAAGGCTGTCCAAAATTCACATGTAGAACAATTTGGGCATTCTCCAGCCTATCTAATGGGTGATTTGTCAGTAGGTACATGTCAGTCACTCCTCCCATACGGGCATCAGAGGGGGAAATTGCTGGCTGTATTGGGCTTATAGCTGGCCCCATATCTGCCCACGAAGTGTGGTATGGATCCTCCTGTGACAGTCAGAATTTGAACCTCCAGCTCATTCCCATACAATCATCCTTCAGATTGTTAAATATAGCATAACTAGGTGTATGGATGTATATTTAAAATTCAGTGGGAAAAGATTTTTTCCAACTTACAAAAAAGTTCACAGTTTCACCAATGCTCAGGATGAAACCAACACCTTCAAAGGTATAATAGAGATAAATAAAAGCAACTACCATGGAAAGCCTTGAATTTCTTGAGTCTTCTATTGTGTATGTGGGAAATCTTTCTTCTTTATTTGAAAAATACAGAGCGAAAATATGTATTTATGTGTATACATTTGTATTTATAAACATAAGTCTTTTTCTGAACACAACTGAAGTTACATTTGCAGGGATGCTTATGTCTAAACCTAGGGCTGTTTTGACAGGGAATATTATCTCTGGATACAAACGTTCTCAATGAACTTTTTTTTTCCAAAATAAGTGTACAAAGCAGATAAATCACTGATGAAACTCCCCAGAAATTAAATAAGAGATTAAATTTTGTCCCATTTTCTTCTTTATTAACAGCTTTCTTCCAGCAGAGTTGGCTTCTTTTAAAGGTTGAAAGACAGAAAATCCTATTATGCTGAGTGCTGCTTGTGCTTCTCTATGCATTCAGTTTATATAGGCTGGCATTGGAAGGGTTTGCTCTCAGAACAGTGCATCCTGGTCTGGGTTTGGTGATCCTTGTGTCTATTGTGCAACTTTCTCAGGAGCATTGTGGAAAAATCCCACAGACAGGGAGGTAATATGGCTATATTAATGAAAATATAGTTATAATGGAAGAAGGCACAAAGCCTGTGAAAGGCTCCCATTTGACATTTCTATTATAGCAAGTTGTCTAGCAACACTGCCTGAACTGCCTGGAAAAGAGGTTTCTGTCCAATCTCCTCTATAGTCACGGTTGCCAAACGGCAACTAAGACCTTCGGATAATGAAAAGATTACCCATAAGTGTTGTGGTGTGGTGTAAAATCTCTGCTGTTGCCTGAGTTCTTTCTCACCTGGCTGTATCCTTCAGCTCTGACCTCGGACAGCTCATTAAATAGGTCTTCTCAATTGAGAAGCTCACAAGAAGTACATTCATTTGAAGCCTTGAGGTCTTATTCCCTTGGCAAGGCTTCTCCCACCGCAGCAGTCCTACCAGTGCATCTTGAGCATGATCTGCCAGCCTGCTTTTCTCTCACAAGCAGTAGATATTCAAATATTAGTTCTACTTCTCATTCTTACAAGGAGTGAGGCCAATCCACGTTATGTCAGACTATAAAACAGACTCTCCAGAAGTTTGCACCCACATGGCTCCTAGCCAAACGTTATACAGTTCCAGCTTTTAAAAATGCTCTTAGACCTCATTTTGTAGGCAATTTTGCTTTTCCTATGTTATGGGCCTTATTTATCCAGGCTGCATTTTAATTTTTCTGTTTTAAAGATTATAGGGGGACGTTGGTTATGACAATTTGTATCTGGTATTCTGGTATGTTTGCTTTTATGGTATGTGGATGGGAGCTGGTTGCATTTTAGAGAGCTATTTGTAAAATTGTGAGGTATAAATAGGATTGAGGGAAAAGGTATGCCAGTCTCTTCTGCTTTATTCCCCACACTGTACAACAGTGCCATGGATGGGAAATGTATGCCTTAGGATCCCTAACAGATTGTGGGATTTCCAATCATAATTAATATATATTTGTGATTGACTGGGTTGATCCTTCAGAGTTAGCTTTGAAGGTTTTCTCCTCAAAGGCAACTTCAGTGTTACCTGTCTAATTCCAATGATATGGTTTTTCTATATAGAGAGACTGAAATCTCTCAGTTGATGAAACATTGGCAAGGCTTGACAGGTGTCTCCTCTAGACATAGAACAGTATTCTGTTTGGCTTGCAGCGTAAGTGGGAGCTATGGAGATATAGAAGCTTGAATTTTGTGGGATATATTTCCAGGAAATATATTTTTGTAGCAAACATTTCAATGTTTGAACTCAGTAGTAAAAAATTCAGAGTCAGCATCTCAATTACATTCCCATCCTATGAATTCTGATGAACTAAAATTTTTTTTAGTTAATAATGCCCTATCAGGGATAAAGTTAACATCTTCTGGAGTTTGTAATGAGAAATATGAGACAGATCATCAGAATAATCAATAACCTGGGAACGAGGACACTTTCCTCTGACTTAATGAAGCAACCTAAAGTTAAGCTTTTGATCTGAATTAGGCAGAGTTGGAGCTTACAAGATACTCTTCACGTCCGAGATGCATAGTATGACCCTGTTGTTCTGGGTCAAAAGTCAATCAGTTTTGACCAGTGAAGTTGAGGAGAAGTTTACAAAAACATTTGAGATGCCTTTGGAGTTTGATTCAAAGATATGAAAAAAAGTTCATACCAGCAGCTTTTTCCAGTTCTCAGATTATAACCCACTGGGTAATTGTGGACTTGTTTGAGTTCTGTCCCTGGGTGCTATCTAAAAAAAAAATAAAATGTTTGTTTTACTCGCTTCATGTCCTCAGCTTTGGAAGTGGAATTCAATTTACTAAACAATCTGTTGAAGTTAGCAACACAAACATACACCTGATTTCCAGGAAGAGTACAGGCTCTTACCTAATTATATTCTTTGTGCTGAGTCAGAGAGCTCCTGAGCCTTTCAACAAGTAGCTTTGCTTAGTGATATTTGGCACTGAGTCTTGATGGATAGGATTTTGCTGTCCTACAAATAGCACAGGGACTTGAGACCAGCAATGATAAAAACTCATGAACAGACTGGCTGCCCACACAGGAGTACAACACCCTGCAGAGAGCTCGAGCATTTGTATGTTGTATTTTTCATTATGCTTACTTAATGTTAGGACCAGCTGCCTTTAAATAGCATAATTAATTTCTAAAGGTGTAATGCTATGCTGGTTAAGCTACATTGTCACAAAATTAATAAACACAGTCCACATACAAAACTAATTTCTTCCAAAGTATTTTGTTCAGTTTTCTTGTAGACAGGCATGTCAAGCATCACCAGTGCCCTCACTTCTGCTTTTTAAATAATTTCTTAAAGCTTCATCTCGTATAAATAAGTAAAATGGACTGTATGACTCATAAGTGAAAAGAAAGAAACACAGGTATATTTATGTAGCAAAATTCAACAGACTTCAATTTTAGCTGTCAAGGGCTCCATATAGAAAGCAACCTTATCCCAGAAGGCTTCCTTCTGCAAGTTTAATTGCAGACTTCTGACAATTTATTCCCTAATTGGAGTACAGCAAGTTTTGTTCATTTCTCCTGTCCTTTTAATGCTGACTTCTGTGCACTTCCCATGTGAAGTCATCCAAATAGATTTGCAAACTCTTGTTTTCACACAAAGATAGTGCTCTGGGACCTGGCACCTACATGAGACAAATACCCACCAGTGCTTCCAAATCAGAGGAGCTTGCTATGCTCTCTATCAGATCACTGCTGTACTTGGTGGCCTTAACTGAAAGGCAGAAAGGAAAAGACAGCGTGCCATATAAAAAGGTGGTGTAAAGGAGGAGTGATGTTGAGATGCAGTGAGATTAAATGGCTGATGGTCACTCCATAACAGGATTATGAACCACAACCAAACTGGTATTCCATTCTGGAATAAAGACCTCATCTCACACTAGCAAAACTCTTGACAAAATGCCATAAATGCAAGCACAAGTTATTGAAGCTGAATGCAACTCTTGCTTGCATCGTAAAATGACAGCCTTCTCTCTTATTTTGTTACGTGCTTCCTGTCCTTGTATGCCAAATCACAGTGAACCATAGCAGTGAGCCCACTTAGTTTCTCTCAGAGTGAAAATCAAAATGATATTTCATTTCATTAAACTGTTAGAAAGAGACAGAAAAGCTATTAGGCTGTCTGAAGGCTTATGCCAGGAAGCAGCACGCTGTGAGCTCCCTGTGCTGACTTCAGTTTTCTGAACACAGTCTGATAAGCGAATGGGCTCAGGAGCTCCCTCTGAAATGATGGGAGGATGGGAACAAGTGATACTCAGGCATGTCAAGCTCATCTGCTATTGTTATCATTATTTCTCTGGTGCCAAGTCTGTCTGATGTTAGACAATAGAGCTTAAATTCACCCATGATGTAACTCTGCCAAAGGCCAACACAGCTCTGCCACTGGAGGGATTAGTCCCTCCTAAATCTTTTTCAGAGTGTTAGATGTGCTGCAGCTGATGTGTTAATGACTTCTGACATATGCTGCAGGACTGTCCTTGCAGAGCAGCTTGCAGGGAATCTCTCAAACAGCTCAGTTGCTATTAATTTACATTACTGGGAGGTGGTGTGCATTTCCCACATGTCATCTTGAAAACAGACCGCAAAAAAAGCTTTACTAATGAAGTGTATCACAATGGGAAGCAGCTGATCCACACAGCCTCCCAGGGAGGGTAATCCCAGGTCCAGCAGTAGAAAAGTAAACAGAGGGGCTGTCTGAATGTGGGCATGTGGACTGTGTTAAAAGAGAACAGGAGACTTGCAGAGTGCTTGGTATCATGGAAGAGGATGCTTCAGGGATGGAAGTAAATGTTTGAGCTGCCTCCTTTCTCACTGATGCAGCCTAGATGTATGAAATCTCCATCATAATCCTGGCTGAACACAATATAAACTCATAGCAATGCTCTTAAGGACCATTTCTCCGAAATGCTGGATTAATGATCTGTGTGGAAATTACAGTATGTAAAGTATTTATCACTTTTCCTTTTGTGGAGAAGCCAAGAAACCTGGTTTAACTCCAGCCGGCAGCTCGGCCTGACATAGCTGTTTGCTCACCCTCCACTGGTGGGATGAGGAAGAGAATTGGAAGAGTAAAAGTGAGAAAACTCATGGGTTGAGATAAAGACAGTTTAATAGGCAAAGCAAAAGTAAAACAAGGAATTCATTTGCCACTTTCCATGAGCGGGTAGATGTTCAGCTATCCTCAGGACATCAGGATTCCATCAAGTAATGATGACTTGGGAAGACAAACGCCATAACTCTGAATGTTCCCCACTTCCTTCTTCTCCAGCCTTATCTGCTGAACATGATGCCATATGGTCTGGAATATCCACTGGGGGCGGCTGTCCTGGCTGTGTCCCCTTCCCAACTCCTTGCGCACCTTCAGCTCCCTTGCTGGTGAGGTGGGTTGAGGAGCAGAAAAGGCCTTGATGCTGTGTAAGCATTGCTCAGCAATAGCTAAGCTATCCCTGAGTTATCAACACTGTTTCCAGCACAAATCCAAACCATGCTCCATTATTAACTATTATGGAAAACATTAACTGTATCCCAGCCCAAACCAGCACACAGTGCTTAAAACATGAATTAGGGAAGCCCACTTTTGGAAAATATACCACAGAAAGGGAAAAGGTTTGAGACTCTTAATAACATCATTGAAGGATATGTGTGAAACTTAACCAGAAGCGCTGGCTACAACACCCATTAGGCATATGAGAGAAATATAAAATTTTCCTGTAGAATGTGCACAGACTGTACAGAGACACCTGGGGAATATGGATGCTGTATATGAGATGTTTTGCCTTATGAATATACTTTTTCAAGTGAATCTGAAAAGTCAATCCTGCAACTCCAATCTCCTGCCCTTGGCACGCTGTGCTGAGCCAGGCCATGGCTCTGGTGACATCTGGAATTGTCCCACCTTCGGTCCTCTCCATGGAGGCAGGGTACAGCCAGGCACGGGCTCTGCCTCCTCCCCAGGGTTTTGTCAGGACTGTATGGTTTCTGGCAGCTGCCAAAAGCAAGGGACTCTCGTTGCTCCCTGGGCTGTGGGACAGGGTGGCTTCTGTGGGACAGCTGTGACACCTAGTGGTGACACATGCGAGGTCCCGGGCAGCCAGCAGCTGCTCCCACAGCACTCGGAGATCACCTCACAGATCTTCAGAGCCCACCAGGTATAGGGGAAAGGGCATCAGCTTTTTGTAAGAACACCAATGAGAGCATCAGAACATATTTTCAAAGGATCTCCGCATATTTAGGAAGTTTTGCTCTGCTTGGACACCCTGCCAGCCTTTTGAGGAATCCTGTTTCCTGGTGTCACCCTCCTGATCCACACACTGACAATCCCTGTGAGCCAGCCCCCCTGCAGCAGGCACACAGCAACCACTCGGAAAACCATCTGCACACCTTGAAACCAGTCTAGATGATGGTGGTAGGTGCTGGGTTTGGATCTAACATCCACACTAGCCTCTGTGCAATAACCTGTGGTCTTCATCTCACTTGAGTCAAAAAACTTGTGCTCAGGTTTAATCTAAGCAAGTTTGGGATGTTCTGCATTGTTTTTGGATTTGGTGTCCATGTGCCCTCGAGTCTCTGCAGTCCACCTGTAGTTTTGTCAGGCAATGAGTGCTGTGATAATACTTCTGACCTATAACTTAATCCTAGGCTCAAAATGGTGTGGACAATAAACTCATGAACTTGTACTGGTAGGTTTGCCCTTTCACTCGGCAAACAGTTTGTGTATCACAGTGGGTGGTTTACTTTGCAGAATCTTATCCCTAATATTATACTAATTTTTCCAGCAATGAGATAAGCTGCTGGTCTTGATTATTCTCCTAAAATATTATTTTAATATCCTAAATTCCACTACAGAGTGTAATAGTAGACATTTCTGTTGGCAATCTCATCCAGGCATTCAAAAACAAGGAAAAATACTCGGGGACTTAGATGCAGCAGTACTGGGAAGTGAAACATTAAACTTCTAGTTTGCAGGCATTCAGAGTGGGTTCTAAATGCCTGTTTTAGGTCAGAGGCTGTGGTGATCCTGTGATTACAAAATCATAAAATCATAGAATGGTTTGGGTTGAGAGGAATCTTAAGGATCATCTTGTTCCCCTCCCACTGCCATGGGCAGGGATAGCTTCCGCTAGACCAGGTTGCTCCAAGCCCCATCCAGCCTGGCCTTGAACACTTCCAGGGATGGGGCACCAACAACTTCTCTGGACAACCTGTTCCAGTGCCTCACTATCCTCTGAGTAAAGAACTTCTTCATAATACCTATCTAAATCTCTCCTCTTTTAGTTTGTCAGCTGACTGAAGACATGCACATGAGCCATGGACAGAGACAGGACATTCTCTCTAGGTCTGGTTGTGTTTCTCACCATAGGTCTATTTGGATCACAACAACCTCAGGCAGTGCTACAGGCTTGGGGCAGGGTGGCTGGGGGTACTGGTCAACAGTGACATGAGCCAGCAGTGTGCCTGGGTGACAAAGAAGGCCAATGGCATCCTGGCTTGGATTAGCAATAGTGTGGCCAGCAGGATCAGGGCAGTGATCGTTTAGTGTACTTGGCACTGGTGAGGCTGCACCTCAAATCCTGTGTTCAGATTTGGGCTCCTCACTACAAGAAAGACATTGAGGTGCTGGAGTGAGTCCAGAGAAGGGTAATGGAGCTGGGGAAGGGTCTGCAGCACAAGTGAGGAGCAACTGAGGGAGTTGGGGTTGTTTAGCCCGGAGAAAGGAGGGTGAGGGGGGAACCTTATCACTCTCCACAACCATCTGAAAGGAGGTTGTATCCAGGTAGAGGTTGGCCTCCTCCCAGGTGACAAGAAGTGGCCTAAAGTTGTTCCGGGGGAGTTTTAGACTGGCTATTAGGCCAAATTTCATCAAAAGGGTGGTCAAGCATTGGAACAGGCTGCCCAGGGAAGTGGTGGAGTCACCATCCCTGGAGTTACTTAAGAAGTATAGTTGCGCTGCTTAGGGACATGGTTTAATGATGGACTTGCAGTGCTGGGTCAGTGTTGGACCTGATGATTTTAAAGTTCTTTTCCAACTTGAATGATTCTAAGATCCTATGATACTACCTAGGGCAGTCTTCCAGAACTGTGTGCCAGTGATCTACACTCCTCCATCCACATGAGCTACTGCCAACTGTGCATTTATACGTACCACAGTTCATGTCCAGAACCTTCCCAATGCAGCCAATCACCTGCTATACTGAAGATGAGAAGCAAGTGCTGATGCAGCCAATGGCAAGGAGATGTGTGTGAGATGCCAGAAAATCTCAGAAGCCTAAACCAGAACAGAACTGCAAGTGAGCTGTGCATGCCTCGAGGGATACACTCAGTGCTCTGCAAGTGCTGGGTGAATCATTTACAGCCAATGGCAGTGTGATGGAGGTGCTGGGGCAGGTGGGAAGAGACAAATTAGACCACGGGAATGATGGACTACAGGTAAAGGTCACAAAACTCTGTAAACGTATGGTAGAGACTGAGTTAATGTGGTGAAAGATTTACAAGGCCTGATTAAGCACAGGAAGAGGGCTGGGGTGGCAAATTTTGGACCAGTATAAAAGTTGACGGCCATTTATTGGCAGGAGATGATCAAGCCTGGCAGATCCTCAGTAGCAAAGAACCAGACCTTAGCCTCCAGTGTGAGATGGAAGTGACACCTTTGGAAGCCCCAGTTTGGATGGTCTATGGAAGTCTTCATGTCACAGATTGTCACAGTCTTAAATAACTTTTATAGCATTTCCTTCTGGCTCTCTGTGTAGGATGGCCCTGCTAAGGAGGTGCCTCAGAACCTACTCTCAAAATGCCCAGAAATTGCATAAAGTAACACAGTTGAAAAGCATGAGGGAAAAAGTGAGGAAGAACAGCTTGGGAACAAACTTTCATACAGGCATTGTGAAAATGCCAGCAAATGGAGGAATTAGCTGAGGCATAATTCACACTACTGAGAGCAAAATGCAAATAAAATGAGTTGGTTGTGAGCATGGCAGCTTGCTGAAGTGAGCCATGTGCAGCTGACATGCCAGACTCCTTATCAAAGGCCCTTTATCTGCCCAGAGCCAAGGCAGTGGGTGCATTTGTGCTACTGGGACAGAACAAGTAGAGGAATAAGTTTCAGCTCACCCATCAGTTGGTCCCACCTGTCAGTGGAGCATATGCAGGTTTTAGAGCTGAACACACTTTTGCCAGTAACCAAGTGAGCTCCTGTGTGCCTGGGGCAGGGTATTTGCAGCACTAATCTACAAAATGCTCATCCCTTAGACTTAAACCAGGAGAAAATAGTTCCAAACCTATCCTGAATCAAGATATGTTAGAGATTTCTATTCTCCAAATACCATTTTCTTTTAGTTGTGTCAGGAGCAAGAAAAATTTCTCTTGACAATTTTTGTGGCAATAAGACTTACAAGTCATCTTTCCATGTCAGAACTTACACCAAATATTTTTACTTCTAAGCAGTGTAAATTGTCTTTGTAATTTCAAAAGTGTCAAGAGAACAGGGACCCAAAGTGTGGCTGGAAATGAATGCCACTGAGCTGGGATTATAGAAAGCAGAGAGGCAGAGAGAGTGGCATCTCTGAGCAGTCCCTCTCTGTTTGAAGACTTCATTTGCATACCCTGAAACTAGGTGAAATTCCAGGCATTCTTGCTTTATTTGGCAAATTTTTTCCTCTTTCCAAGTAGTCAGCCCTGTGCCTTGGAATAAGGCTGTCCTTTTACTCCTGAGGGTCAACCTCTTCAGTTGCTTCAACAGAAAAGCTCTTGAAAGCTGTAGAAAAGCTACACAATCCATCAAACTGAACACTTAAAACATTTAATATAAGTCTGAGCACCCTAGGACTTGGAGAAACGCATCTCTTGGTTCCCTCTGTAGAGGGGATGGGATAAGGTTGCTGTGTTCCTGCCTGTAGGACAACACTGCTTATGTGTAGCTGACCACAGAATTGGTTCATTATTCCTCATTCTTGGATTAATGTATAGCCAAAAAGGATCATGACAGATGCTAACTGGAACACAGGCTTTAATCTCATTTTCAGTTTTCAGATCCCCACAGATTTTCAAGACATGATGCAGGCTGCCGATGAACAAACAGTAGACTTGTTTTCCTGTACTTGCTCTTGCAGGCATGGTGGAGGTTACATACAGAACTGAACCAGTCTGTGGCCACCAAAGGAAAGGGGCTGCTCAGAAATTAGAAGCTCCTCTTGAATTTGCAGCTCTTATACTCTGATTTGGTGAGAAAAAAAAAGAAAAAAAGTGTTTCCTCATATTCAGGTGACACTTACTGTGTTTCAGCTTTATGCTCTGGTACTGGGCACCACTGAAAAAAGTCTGAGTTCACATTCTCTTTGCACCTTTCTTCAGGTATTTATATACATGGATGAGGTTCCTCCTGAGCCTTCTCATCTCCAGGCTGAACAGTCCCAGCTCTCTCAGTTTTTCCTTACAAGAGAGAGGCTCCAGTTCCTAGCATCACGTTTGTGGCCCTTTGCTGGACTATCTCCCAGCGCAGGGACATACTGGAGAGAGTCCAGTGGTGGTTGATGGCATGGGACTGCCTTGGCTCTGCTGCAGAATGTTGAATGCAGATTCAGAGGAGTTGTTTTCTCCAGACTGATGTTCCCAGAAGGGAAAAGAAATCATTCCTTTCCCTTTCACTGAAACTGCCTTGATGAATGAGCGATAGCGAGTTAGTGGGCAATGAGGTCTGTCAAGCCCACATGCTGGTTTCTCACGTTTCAGTCAGTTGTTTTCACCTTTCGGCCAAATATAAATAACATGTTTCCAAGGGGCTTTGAGTCTGGTGATGTGGGAAGAACCACCTGTTAAAAAAACACCAGGGAAGTTTTCCTGCTAATTTGTCAAAGGCAGAATTGTAATCTATCTTTGTGGAAAAAGGACCCTTGAAATCATTGAACCAACTCCTTGCTGGGGGGCTCAACATGTGACAAAAGTTACAGGAGCAGTCAGGAAACTGTGGCAGTTTATTAATGAGGGTTTGCAGCAGTTCACTGAGGGCTCTGCTAAGGTCAGAGATGGTTTTCACCTCTTACTCCAAGGGAGTGACATCATGGGTTACAGTAAAATAAAGCTTTCCCTAGCTCTGATATCTTTGGTGGAAAGATCCATCCCAGACTGGGCAGGCTGGTGTTATTTAGCTGTGCAGGGTACACCAGCAGGACAACCCAAGCTTTTGGCTTTTGCTGCTTTGGGACACCCTTTTCCATCCATGGGTAGGTGGTCCAGCATGGGGGATGCACCTGTGTATGGGCTGTGCCTGGAAGGACCATGTGGGAAAGTGGGGAGAGAGAAATGCTGCCACAGCAGTAATATCCTCTGTCCCCTGGACACCCCCTCAACACCATGTGGGTCTGAGCAGCCCACTCACATTGCATACTGGGAGAGTCCAACCCACAGCCTTCCCTAAGCAGTGAACAGGGCCAAAGTCCTGCACCCCAAAGGAACTCAGGGCCTTTTACTTAATTTAGTAGCAGAAGCACAACTATCCTGCTTTTTCTCAACAGAAGAAATGGAGGATGGGAAATGGTTGAGCTCCATAGTGGATCTCTAGAATACCCAAAGTCTCAGCCCCAGTCTGGGAAGCATTCTGCTGGTCTTCAGGATCTAAAACTGAGTTTTCAGGGCTCACTGTTAGAAAAGACTTTCTGTTTAGAAATAGACAGAAATTAAAAGTCCAGCTATAGCACTGGTGGGACATCAGTGGGGTTTCAGGTCTCACCCAGTTATTTGCAGTGGTGATGTGACATCTCCAGGTGCTGGCAGAACTCAGGCAGTGTTGCTCAGCCAAGCAGCCACAGTTCCCACTAGCACAAGTGCAAGCAGGTCCGTATCCTCGTAGAATGATGTTCCATTAGAGCTTTTGCAGTTAGAGGTTTTGCTGTCTTTGAAGAGAATATGGCAATTCTGAACAAGGTTATCATTAGGAGAACTTTTAAATTAAAAATACAAATATATACATATTTGTATACATATGTACCCTGCACTTGCTACTTACCAGCTTACGATGTTTGTCCTCAGAAACAGAGGCTTCCATATCCAACTATTTCTCATGATAGATCTGGCCTATATCATCTTAACCTCAAAATCATTATGTTAAACAGCAAATTGTAGGGAAAATTTCATGGCATAGATAAAGACGACACTAAAAATAACACATACAAAACATACAGATGCCAGATGCTGGACATTTGGAACACTCTGCTTATTTACACACATAAAAATGGTATTTCTTTGCTTAATCCAGTGCATGCTTTCTATTATTTTTTATCAACCCCAAAATCTGTTGCAAATGTTTCATGTGTCTTTCCAAGGACACACAAACTGTCATTTGAATAAGCAAAGTGCATTTTCCTTCATCCCTGCCTCTCCCATAGTCTTTGTCTGGAAATGCCCATGAGGAACTTCTGTTTGCAAAACTAGTCACAGAAAGATAGCGGTGTGAATTCTGTCCAGCAGTGTTTGCACAAGCACTGGTGGCAGAACTAACACAAACACTCTTGGGAATTTGTTTCTACAAGGTTAATGTCAGAAATGATTTATTGAGGCCTTCCTCCTGCTCACCAGTACAGCATCCATCAAGTGAGTAAACAGCCCCCCCCATGATTTCAGATTGCTCTAAGACTGGTCAGTGAGCAAACACTTCATTTCAGAGTCAACATTTTGGGAATAATCAATCAGATTATACTTATTGCCACAAAATTTAGGTTAAAATACTTTGAATCAAGAGTTAAAATCAGAACATTTTGAAGATAAATTGAAGGTAAATCCATTTTTTCTGGTTGATGCGGTAAAGTTGTTTAGCAAAGTTGGTGAGATAGTTGATCCAACTAAAGTCACAGTCACATTATGCGGAATAATTTAAAATCCCCCATTTTTTAATTTATTTTTTGTGAAATGACAGAAATGAATATGTCTGTCCTCATGTGTTCCCATTTCAAAAAGAAATAGGATTTGCATGGTTTTGCCACACATTTGTGACATGAAAGTGCCCCCTCTAATGTCTTCACCATTACTTCTTGTTCCAGAGAGTTTGATACTTCTTTTTCTTTGTTTGTTTGTTTCTCTTTCTTCCTTTCTTTCTTTTTTCTTTTTCTTTCTTTCTTTCTTTCTTTCTTTCTCTTTCTTTCTTTCTCTTTCTTTCCTTCTTTCTCTTTCTTTCCTTCTTTCTTTCTTGCTTTCTTTTTCTTCCTTTCTTCCTTTCTTTCCTTTCTTTTCTCTATTTTCTTTATGAAGTGTACACTGAAATGAATTCTTCCGTTTCCATCATGTGATAAGTATAGAAATCAGGATTCATAGGGCCCTGCTGAATTGCAGGTAGAGCTCCCAAAAGCAAAGTAGCCCTCAGAGAATTTAATTTATACATTCTAGTCACAGCCAAAACCGCTTTCCCTCACCCTCAGCAGATTGTAGGTGGTTTAAAGTATCAAAGAGGAACCTGAGATAGTGGCCTAAAACTGGCAAGTACTTTTGAGTCAGTATTCATCTCAGATTGAAATTAAATGCTAATTTTGCCCTGTTCAGATGCCAGTTTAAAGTGTTCTTGTTAGTGTGATAACATGATTAGAGCATGTTAAGCCATAAATAAGAAAGGGATAAAGGGTGTTAAGTGTATGGTTGGACTTGATAATCTTAAGGATCTCTTCCAACCCAAATGATTCTATGATTCTCTGATCAACTGTGCACAGACATGCACTTGGCAAATGGCTGCATTTATGGAAAACCTTTCAGTTTTTGGCCCTGCTGGCAGCTCCTGACCCTTCAGCTCTGCCAAGACCTGGGTGCTGCTCCATCTGCTTTGTGCAGTGATTCCCAGATCAGTTTAAACACCCCACGCCCCGGAGGTGTCCTGCGCTGTCCCTTTGCTGGCAGCCCTGCGGGAGTGCTGAGCAGCCACAGCTTGCCTGGGACAGACCTGCCCACACTCTGGGGCACCTTGGAGCTCTCCTTCCATGCTGTTCTAGTTTGCATCTCTCTGGTGTCTTCCTGCCTCCTTCCTCTGCTCTACAGGGCTCAAGTCCAGTTTGCTTTCCAACTCCTGAGACAGGAGTTTCTAAGGGTTGTCTATGTGCATGTCTGCTTGAGTTAAAAAAAAACTCTCAATCAAATTTGTGTTTAAATTCATAGACGAACTAGAGAAGTTAGATGGAGAAAGGACTTTGCAGTATTTTTTCTTTAATAAGGCAGATTCTTAACCTCATCTTGTGGAACAATTCTCCTTCCTTAAGTGTAAGGTAATGAGCCAACAGGTGCAGTAGGGAATGGGATGTGAAGTACCAGGTTTTATTTTTGCTGGGAAACTATTCACATGGAGATTCTTCTCCTGCTCACCCTACTCTGTGTGCCTCTTTGGATCAACAGATCCTCAGACCTCTTAGTCTTTGTTCTGTTGCCTGAAGGTTAGTTAAGTTCTTCTACACATCTTTTAAACACCCCCAGGGATGGTGACTCCACCACTTCCCTGGGAAGCCTCTTTCACTGCTTGATAATCCTTTACAGGAAGAATTTTTTACTAATGTCCAATCTAAACCTCCCTTGCTGCAATTTAAGGCCATTTCCTCTTGTCTTATCATCACTCATGTCCCAACAGCCCTGACAGCTCCTGGACCCTACTCTGTCTATCCTAGTTCACCATGGCTGGGTCATCTCTTTTGTGACACAAGACAATGGCTTACCAGCAGATTTGGGAATAGAGTTGCAAACTCCTGGCAGGAGTCCAGGCTGTCAGAGGGAGTTGTGGGGCTAGAGAGTACAGCTACTGGAAAGGCCACCCAAGAGAAGAGGACTGGGCTGGTGGTTGTGTCTCTTAGACTTGACTTTTCACAGCCAAAATAAGAAAAAGTACCTGATATCCGGAGGGGAGAGAGAGGAAGGGATATGGCCCTGTGCAGCCTCCTGGTGTATTCCAAAGGTAGCAGGGCTCTGGCAGAAGCAGATGCTGGTCTCAGGCATTTTGGAGAGTGAGGGACCTTGAGAGCTCACAAAAGTGAAACCCAGCTCATCCCATGACAAACAAAGGGCTGGCTTTGCTGATGCTGACAGGGTGAATTACTGGTGCTTCAGGATAAGGCCTGCCCCTTTCCCTGCTTTGGTTATAAAACCATTCTCCAGGGAGGCAGGGATGGCTCCTCCCTTCTTTTGGCTCTTCTCGGGCCACAGCTGTAGAAACACGATTGTTTTGTGAGGGGAATGGTATTATTGTTTGTCATAACTTTCATATGCTGGGGCCTCTGCAGCTGATTTTTTTTCAGTGTTTTTTATATATATATATTCCTTCCTCCTCTAAGAAGCCTCTTCTGCATCTCCAGGCCTCTCCCACACCCCTACCTTTAAAGATGCTACAGTTGTATTGTGGTTCTTTTGTGCATGCTTTTTGCTTTCTTCCTTAGGCTGACAGCCTTTTGCACAACTGCCAAATGGCAACAGAAAGAAGAAAGGCTGTCATTCCAGGCTGGAGGCTTTCTTTTCTGCTGTGCTCACCCAGGTCTTTTTTTTTATAAAAATAAATAGTGTGAGGCCAAGGAAGAGGTCCTGTTAAGTCTTTCAAATGACCTTTTTGGACTACATATGCTGCTGGCTTCTGCCAAGAGCAGCTTTCCTCACCACAGCAGGGGACAGATGTCTCATTGACCCTTTTGCCATTCTACTTTACCAGGTCTTTTTTTTTGTCCATGAGCACTGTTATCAACCCTCCAGTAACCACGTCAGTCTTGATCTCAGGGCTGAGAGAGAAGGAGAGATTAGGAGAATCATAGAATCATAGAACAGTTTGGGTTGGAAGGGACCTTAAAAATCATCTTGTTCCACTCCCCCGGCCATAGGCAGGGACACCTTCCACTAGACCAGGTTGCTCAAAGCCCCATCTAGCCTGGCCTTGAACACTTGTACAGCTTCTCTGAGCAACATGTTCCAGTGCCTCACCACGTTACTGTGCCTCACAGTAAAGAATTTCTCCCTAATATTCAATCTAATCTCTTTCAATTTATTAAACAGAGGGTGAGCTTGTGATTTCCTTAGCTAATGCACTTAGTACAAACCATCCCGTATAGCCCAGAGCTGGTAGATGTGCTGCTGGACAAAGCCTTCACCACCAGCAGCTCAGGTACCTGCCTTGCTTTGCCCTCACTTTTCCATGGGCTCTTTTGGAGCTTTGATGGAGGGAGGGGTGGATGGTCCACCTGTTCCTGTACACCATTGCCTCTGAACACCTGAGTAAGGGGTTCAATATCAGGAGCCAGGAAGAAAGCCAGAGTGGTAAGGCATTGGCACAGGCTGTTCAGAGAGGGGGTGGATGCCCCATCCCTGGAAACAGCCAAGGCCAGGTTGGACACAGTTCTGAGCGACCTGACCTAGCTGAAGCTGTCCCTGCTCATTGCAGGGGTGTTGGACTAATGACCTTTAAAGGTTCCTTCCAACCCAAACAGTTCTATGATTCTATGAAAGTCTATGGTGATGTTGATTTTACCAAGGAGACAACCAGCCCTCCCAGGAGAATGCAGTGGGAGTTGGAGTGCAGCCTGGCAGGGCTAGGGAGCAGGCAGAGGTGAGGAGCCCCACTCCGGCAGCTGCTCCCACTTTATGCCCCAGCCCCTCAGTTCAACGAAAATCAAATCCGTCCAGGAATGGCAGAACACAAGGGGAGCAGGGTTGTGAGCGGCATCCAGCAGCTGGGGCCAGGGTGCAGCTGCCACTAGATGTCAGCCATTCCTTGCTGCAAAGCAAAAGACTTTAGAATGCAAGAAAAATCCCTGAAAAGACCTAATTGCTGCTTTTCCATGGCACTCCTTTTATCATCCCTTACCACATACCTGAGTGAGAGTGTCTCTGAGTTGCTTCGGAAGAAAACACTTAATCCGTTAAGACATTTACTGTCAGGCTGTTTCTCTGCATAAGAGTATTTTAAAACTTAATATTATAGAAGCAGAAGCAGATTGACGAATGGTTGCACCTATTTTGCAGGAAGGATGTTTTTCCCTTTCTCAGAATAAACTCAGGAAATGAAAGAACCAGACAGGAAACTAGCTAAATGCTGATGGAAATATGAAATGAAGATATTTATATTGCCAGTGTATCAACAAGCCACGGGTAATTGTTTGGGGTATTTGGTTTGGTTGGGTTTTTTGTTTGTTTGTTTGTTTTTGGTTTGGGGTTTTTATGTTTTAAACCACTGATTTAAAAATGGACAAAATTAAAATCTCCCTTCCCTGAGCACTCTGAAGTTGGTCTAATTAATAAGCATTTTTGCTTCCGGCAAGAAAACACACCAAAAAAATCAAAGTTACAAATTACAGTAAACTTTGTGTACAATAATACTTGCCTTTGGAGTTTAACCTGTTTCCTCTGGTGTTGTACCTAATATCTGGCACATATGAGTTCCCTGCTCCCCCCAAAGCTAGGAAAAGAGAACAACATTTTCTGAGTGATACCTTAGTGTGCGAGTCCTCATTTGCTGCCACTGCCCTCTCAGCCACCTTTGTGCTCTTTCAGCCCCGTGATGACTGTTTGGTAGGCTGTTCCCAGAGCATAAAACAAAACATCTGGTTGCTAACAACACAAAGCTGTTACAACAGCTGGAGTCTGCCAGGATGTGCAGGACCTCTGGCCAGAAATCATTTCCCAGCTGCAAGAAATAGCAGTGATACAGGATCTATTGTACCAGCTTGGCATCAGATGGGAGCTGCCTGGCCTGCACCCATCCTCTCGTCCATTCCTCTTGGAGAGGTGCAGCAAGATGGCAGGATGCAGCTCCAGCCTGGACTGTGCTCTACCTCATTTCTGTTGCAGTCAGCGTTGGCTTTGCAAACATGAAGAGATGCTCTGCTTTGCACTCATGCTACATTAATATTGGAAACATCCTAGGCTGAGAAAGAGGCTGCAAACTCCTGGCCTATATTATGAGCCAATTAGTCTGAGTGTGTTGAAAAGGGTACTGTGGAGTATAAGTGTGACACAGCTGCTATGGGGCTGCTGTGAGGGCGTTCACCTATAGGTGAGCAGTTCAAAGCTGGACTCAGTCATCCCAGTTAAAGAATCACACTTAGGGAGTTACCAACAGCCCTACTGAAGGCTTTGTTATTTTAGCCAAGGCTGGGGAAGCTGGAAGCGGTCAGGTAGTTGTCACTTCTCTCTCTTCCATTCCTACAACCTTGCAGGTAGACACAGCTCTGGCCTGATGGGGATTATGGTGCAAGAGGGCTTGAGGAGCAGCTCCATAGGATAATGCCTGCAGGACTTAAAGCAGTGTAGGTCAGACCACTGCTCCCCCTGCAAATCCTGATGCCTCACTTGCAACAGTACAGCCCTAGGTGTGTCTGCCACAAGACCCCTGACATGATCCAAGTTAAAATTAAACCTCCATCATAAAACAAAACAAAGACCTTTGGTGTTTATTTTTATCCCAGATCTTCCTGCTGATCTGCTTTGCAGCACCACACAAGTCATTGTACTGGCAAAGTGAAGGAGCTGAAATGCAGCACCATTATGGGGATGAGCGGCTGAGGACAGAGGAGGTGTGGTGGAAACTCCACCACTGAAGCCAGGGTCTCATGACACCATATTTTCACATTACTGGAGCTTAGGCTGCTCCTGATTTCTGGCAGCAGAAGTCTGGTCTCCTTTGCTATGAACTCCCTAATATTTGCCTTCTTTAAAAGATAGATTTAAAAAAAAAAAAAAAAGACAAAACCAACCAATCAAAAAAGCCAAGGCTAAATAGCAAAACAACCACAGAAAGGCCTTATAAAGGCTGATTTTTTTAGTTTTGTATGCAGATACATACTCCCCCCAATAGGTAAACCTGGGCTGATTTGTCATCCCAGTGGTTTGAGGAGGTTGTTCACCATTCAAAGCCAATCCAGAAATCTCCTGTCACTTCATAGGTGATGCTCGGAGACACCTTCTGTGAAGGACATGTGTAAAGGCAAGCAGCCATAAGAGACCTGGAGCAGCCAACACCGTCTGGTATGCCACACCTGAGATTCTCTCGTGGTGCGAAAAAGAGGGAGATCCTGCTCCCTTTCCCAGAAGCTCTTTTATGTTTGCTACAGTTAACAGTAGCTTTATTAAAGATTCCTTACGATAAGTTTCAGAGATCTCATTAATCACCAACCTGAGAACATTACAATGATGAGCTGCAAAAGGCATGAGCAAATCACTCATAATTACCAGTTTTAGGTGCTGCTCTCCAAAACTTGATTAGCTACAGATGCACAGGTGATATTTCCTACTGTCTTCTTTATAGCACACCCTCGCTATTATCCACTCTAGTCTGATTTAGGTTCTTATTAGAATAACATTGTGCTAATTAAGTTATCGCACACACAGAATGTTTCATGATGGAGATGATTAAGTGGGTTAGATGACTAATATTGCAAACTGTCCTATCAGTGTCAGAGAAACTGGTGAGGGATGCACACAAAAATGAACTCCTTGCTGTCATCATACATCCCAACTGTGAACAGAAATGAAAAAAAGCAATGAAAAGCGGAGCAATAATAAACCTATTTTTTAGAAAACCATTGCTAGAAAATGTAAACATTCCATTGAAACTGTTCTCTGAATGGCTGAAATCACTGAAATTGCCCATAGGAGTGAACTCATTTCAAGTACATTATTAAGATTAAAATTTGCCCCTACTAATATTTCTGATGTATATATTGAACAGGCAGGTGGTGACGCTGCCCTCCTCTACCATATACCTTAAATTTGAATGCTCAGTGCATCTCTGGATGCACATATTCCATAATACCTGAAACAAAAGAGAGCCTTAGAGGAGGTGCTGCTCTTCTCAAGAGCCACACCACAGCAGTGCTAGAGCAGCAGATGGCTATGCTTTCATCTTGCCATCCCATTGGGATCCAGGGACATACTCAGACAAGCCTAAAGTTCCAGGTGCATCCCCAGCCAGAACCTGGGACATGTGCACTGTCTTTGAAAGGGTTTCTGTCCACACCATGTGCAGAAGCATGAACATACTTTCACTGTTGCCCAATGATGTCTTGTTCTCTTATTCCTCACATTGCACATTTAGATCCAAATCATGCTTGATCAACCCATTCAAAGCATCATTTCATTCCAGCATGAGCATTTCAGCCCTTCTTCCTTCAGGGGAAAAAAGCACTTCCAAAAAAATGCTGAAGTTAATTTAAGAAACAAACTTACCAAAAACGTGAGGGCTGCCAGGAATTCTTAGTTATCCACAGAGGTTAAAGTTTTATTTTTATATAAAAATTAAATAGCAAACTTGCTTTGGGTTTTTTTTACAGTGATAAATTAGAAATTTACAGTACATACATTGAAGTAGATATATTTTTTGTACACCCCAAAATAATCAGTGTCTATTTCCTTAAAATTCAGAAAAAGGAACTAACATGTCTGTTTAATGTAAGAGCTAAGCTTGTACCTCTCAGGCAGACACTTCCAGAACCTGCAGTGAGAAGAGCACATGCTGAGGGGGGAGATGGGAGCAGGGACTGCGTAATCCAAGGAAATGCCTGTAAAGTTTCTAGTTGTATAACCACAGCAACTGCGTTTCCAAGACAGGATTAGTCACACTGGTTTTGGCTTTAAATTCATAACAACGCTGAGATAAGAGAACCCAAGAGTTGCTGGTACCTACCCTATAACCACCGGTTTTTCGGCTACCTGCTGTGACTTCCCACTCATACAGACATAAAGTGGAGCAAGGTAAATGCACATGGATGAATGCATTTATGGAATGGTTTAATTGCTGCAACAACTAATTTCACTTTGGGTCAGTACAGCTTGCCCCCGACTGCTGGGGGAAGATCTTTCTTCAGGAATAGCAGCTGGTGTCTCCCCCCAGCCCACCTCCTTCCCATCGCATTTGAGTTGCTCACATGCTTTAAATGGGATAATCCCCCAGGTCCCTCATAGGGCTACTCAGTGCCATCCTCATCCAACTCACATTGTCTCACAATACCAGGGGCATCCCTCTGTCACAGTTCACAGGGTCACAGGCAGAGATGCAAGGATTTGACAACAAGGTACTACTTAACATTCACTTCTGTATAAATAATGTGGATAAAACTTCATTTATTGAATCAGTCTGGTCAAACACGGGTCATATCAGCCAGGAAAGTATCCAAAGTGTTTCAGAGTGAGGGACACTTGAGTGAACATGACACCTTGGCACAGCCCAATACCACTTTACCAAAAAAGACTCATACTGCATCCTCCCTCTTTGAAAGCCAACATATAGCTGCTGACTTTACATTCCTTGCTGCACCAGCACAAAGACTGCATGATGGAGAAGCTCAGCCACCTGAAGATCTCATACTTGCAGAACTCCTTGTCCACAAAGGCATAACCAGACCCAAATACAACACTAATAGCGAGAGACTTTATGGAGAGGATGAAAAGGCCTGGCTGGAATGGAGCGTTGACCAAGACAACGCTTATGAGTCTTGAGTAGAATGTGCCAAGTTGTCACTTGTTCTGCTGGAGAGGGAGCTCAGCCATTAGGGTTTGGTTTTTAGTTTAAAAAAAGAAGTACTCTAGCACATGTTTTGACACTGACACTGAAACAATACATGCTTGGACATATTAGCGTTCACTTCCAGCGCTGGAGTGAACTGTGGTTTGGGAAGCACATGGGCACCTGTGTGAAAAGCAAGTACTTTAATAAAGCAACATCTGTTCTCAGCTGCCCTTGAAGGTCGTGTGAGTTGGGACACCAGAGGGAATGCTCTGCAGCAGATCAGGTTCACACAAAGAAATTAAGTAAAACTTTAGAGCACACACATAAAACCAAAGGTCTTTCAAAGGGATAGAACATCAGAACAGTGTTCTCTTCAGTGCTTCTGGGGTATTTCTATTTGTATCATCTTTCTTATTAGCCAAACAAGTCCCTGACACTAGGTTCAATCTCCCAATAAGAACAAGCTGATGCCTCCTCAAACAAAAGGGTAAGAAAACTCAACAGTTGCTTTGAAACAACATTATTCACCAAGAAGTTGGATCCCTTTACAAAAACTGGAAAGGTCTTTGTTGTTCCTGAGGACTGAATGCCTGCTCACATTCTGTGTGTAAATATACATTAAAAAAACCCCTCTCCATAGCCACCAGTGAGCAACTGAAGCATCATTGTGAGGCAGTCAGCTGTACTGCAATGTCATGGGCTGAGAATGTTCTTTTAATTGGAACTGACACACATAATTATACAACTGATCTGTGTGAACATGAGGTTGCCAAGGAACTTAGCATTTTGATTCTCCCCAGACTGGTGTCTGCAGAGATACCATCACACTGAACAAAATATATTAAGACTTAATTGCTTTATGCAATGGGTCTCCAGAGAGAGACAGGTAAGTTTACTTGGAGAAAACTGGCATTGTTTAAAGGTAGCCTCAACTCCTTTTTTCTCTTTCCTTGAGGAAGGAACACTATATTGTAAGACTTTATTTAAAGTTATTAAATGCAGCGGAATAAAGTAGTCTTCTGGAAATAGCAGGAGCACTTGAAGGGACAGGAATGGAGGCAGATGGATAATAATAATTGATGTAGAAGACCATACACAGTTTCTCACTTTCTGCTGAGTCCTCTACATCTGACATTGGCCTTGAGTAAAGCTTTTAAAAAATTAGAAATATTCATAGAATCACAGAATAAATCAAATGTGAAGGGATGCAGGGAGGTCCAAATTCCCATGTGGCAGAATCAACACTCAATTCAGACCAGGTTACAAATGGTAAAAAAAATGAGTTGAAATTATTATTAGGCCATCAGATGACTTCAAGAATAATCCTCACTAATACCTCACTAAATCCTACTCATCATGGGTAAAGCTCAGACCTGGAAAGCCCACTTGCTATTTGTTGGAGGACTGATCCTTGGCTGACTTGTGCAGTGTATGGGAACAACAGAATTCCCCAGCGCATAAAGACATAATCCTCATCAAATGCTTCCTTCTCAATGCTGAACTAGGAAAGAAGACATCTGACTGAGGTCCTGGGTACTCCACCTTCTGGTAACTGGACCCTAAATAAGCCCAGAATTTGGCCCTGGACTGCCTTTCCTCCATCAGCTATAAGACGATGAAAGAAAAACATCATCCCACAGCTGTGGGCTACAGCCCCTCAGCTTCTAAAGACTTCAAGACTTCAGTAATTGCATCCTGCTTTAAAAAATAATAAAAAAAAAGGAAGATAACACGTTTGTGTATTTCACAGCTTTTAAAGCCTCCCTGGGCTCTCCTATTTTGGGCAGCATGGTTTATGGCTATTGTATCTGCAGCGTGATCTTTTTGCTGTTTATTCTTTAAGGCTTTTTTTTTTTTTTTTTAATCCCCCAGAGAAAGGTTGTGTAACCGTCTCCCTATTCTATTCCCAAAATTTACATGGCAATGCTTACACACCATCAGTCCTTCACAGGAGAGAAGTCAGACCATTGGGGTGTCGTCTTTTCTCAGACCACAGTCTCGTTCCCTTTTCCGGGTTTCACCCAACCATCTCCTCTCTTCTCCCGTTTCACTTTCCCTGAGTTCACCAGTCTGTTCGAGCACTTCTGCCACGTGTGCAGAGTTTTGGCTGACCAGATCCACATACCTGATGTAATACCCACCAGAAGGGACATGAAAATTTTGAGCATCTCCACTGCCATATTGGAATCATCTGCTGAATAGCGGAAAATGGCCCAGTTGGAGATTTCATAGAAATAACAGGCGATGACACATGTTGCTGGGACGGTGTACAGCACTGAAAAGACACCAATTTTGACCATTAGTCTTTCCAGTTTGTCAGTTTTAGTTCCATCTTTCTGGAGATTAGACCTGATTTTAAATAAGGCCACGAGTCCCGCTGCAATGAATAAAGTCCCAATGACCAGGTAGGTAAAAAGCGGAGCGACGACAAAGCCTGTCAGCGCGTCCAGGTTCTGGTTCCCAACATAGCAAAGGCCGGTGAGCTCATCTGCATCTACTAGTCTCATAATTAAAATGACGATGGTCTTCACCGCCGGGATAGCCCAGGCTGCAATGTGGAAATACGAGCTGTGCATTTCAATAGCTTCGTGGCCCCACTTGAGTCCTGCAGCCAGAAACCACGTCAGTGTCAGAATAACCCACCAGATGGAGCTAGCCATCCCGAAAAAGTACATCAGCAAGAAAATTATAGCACATCCTGTGTTCTTAAGACCTTCTTGGATAAGAACAGGTTCTGCTGCCTCTTCAAAATCACAGGATATCCTTTCCCGGCCCACAGTTAGCCTCACAATATAAGCAATGCTATAAATATTGTAGCACATGCTCAAAAATATGATTGGGCGCTCCGGGTAGGAAAATCTGGATGAATCAATCAGGAAGGTCAGGACCGTGAAGGCAGTTGAGATGAAGCAAAGACTGGCCCACACAGCCATCCAGATATCTGTGAATTCTTTAGCTGACCTGCTGTAGAGACCAGCATCGTAGCCACATTTCAGGACACAGTTCAAGCTTCTCTTCACCCAAATGTACTGATCTGAGTTAGACCCCATGCTGTGGCACTCTTCTCCAGGCTGCAAGGAGGTCTTGCTGTGAAGGGGAACCTCTTCATCTCCTGGGCCCTCCATGCACATGTGGTTGTGATCATTCTGGGGTGGGAATTTGCTGCAGTTTAGGCTGTCTGGCCAGGCAAATCCAAATTCTTTTAAAACGGGTTCACATCTTCTTTTGACAGAGAGGCACATGCCACCACAGGGACCTATGGGGATGTTAATCTTCTCTGTGCACATTGGGACGTAGACTGAACACAGGAAGAACTGGAAGAGAAAAACAAAAATCACAAGTGTGTCCAAGGAAAATTAGACAAGTTGATATATAACAAGTTTTCTTTTTTTGACTTTTTAGCAGTAATATTTGGTCTTTTGCCTTAAAAAACAGGAAGCAGCATAAAACAAATAAACTAAGAACAATAAAAACAAAAGAGAAAAAAATAACAATGTTGTCTTCTTCAGTTCAAATGTGGTCCGAAGCCAAAGCCTGAAAGTTTTACTCCCTAGATTAGCTCTATGTAAATTTAGCCCATCAGTTTCAATGAAACAAGTCGGATTTAGCCAGACTTGAAGCTCAAGGGTGCAATTTAAGAAAGTAGAAAAAAACAAATTAAAGCGGCTTAAACAAATACATATATTTGTTCTGGGCATTGTCTGGATATTCCAGTTAAGAAACAAATAGAAAAAAAAAAAAAGGCATTTGTTGAACTACTTTGATTCGCGATCCTCCTAGAAGAATGTATTTCTTTTACGATCAGTTCACGCATGTATTTACAACGGTAATGAAACATTGTAGTTTTCTCCTCTTTTGAATAATCGCAATTCAGCGACGCGACACCGTGAGAGGAATTGCGTGCGGACTCGGGAACTCTGCCCCATGAAACAAGTTGGGTTTTGTTTGATGAAATCCATGCCCGTGGGGAGGACAGCGATCTCGCTATTCGCTTGGGAAAGAAATTTCCGCGGTGAAGTTCCCGGGGGGTAGGGGGGGGTCCCAAGTCGCCACAGCTTCCTGCAGCCAGCTCCGCTCGTTCCGCGTGGAAGCGGGCGCGGCACCTGGGGCACGGCCGGGACAGAGGGCAGAGCCTGGGAAAGCTCTGGGAGCCGCTGCAGCCTCCGCGGGAGGGGGGCACCGCGCTGCGCTCCTTGCCGCGGGCAGCCGGGACAACGCCAGCTCCCTGTCCCTCCACCCAACGTGAGCCGTGCTCTCCCCAGCCAGCCAGGAGCGGCACTGCGAGCCGGCGGGACTTTCAGGTTGGTTTTGTACTGAGTCGAGGGGATGGGGATGAGGATGGGGATGCTGGGGGACAGCAGCCGGCCCGGGGACCACACAGTCCCGCTGCGCGTCTCCCCCACCTCGCCCGCGCACCCAGGTCCCCTCGGAGCCCCGACCCACCTGGAGCTGGCTGGAGCAGCCGTACTGGATGAGGGGGGTGAAGGTGGTGAGCTGCAGCTCCGCGTCCGCCTGCAGCTCGTGCCCCACCAGGTTGGGCATCTTGGTGACATTGTATCCCAGGTTCTGGCACATGGCGATGCGGATGGCGTCGCAGCGCCGCTCCTCCTCGTCGCCGAAGCCCCGCGCCCCGCCGAGCAGCCCTGCCAGCAGCACGGCCAGCAGCCGGGCGCGGCCGGCCGGCCCCCCGCCGCCCCCCGCCATGGCCCGCGCTGCGGCCCCGGCCCCGGCCCCGGCCGCGCCGTGCCGCACGGGCCGGCTCCAACGGGGCGGGCCGGGGGCGGCCCCGCTATTAAACAGCCTCGCCGAGAAACGGCCCAGGGGAGGGACGCGCCGCCCGGCCCGGCCCGCCCCGCGCCACCGCCCCCGCCGAGGGAGCCCGCCCCGCCGCAGCGCCCCCGCGGCACGGCGCGGCAGGGGAGGGCAGGGAAGGGGGTTTTACCTGCGCCCCTTATCCCAGCACCGAGGCGTTCGCCTCCATGGGGAACGCCGACCCGCACCGCCAGCCCCGAAAAGCGCACTTTCACCGTCTGCATCCCACCGCTCCTCGCAAGGACCCCCTCTCTTCCTTCCTGGAAACCCCCTACCTGCACCCCCCATCCTTCATTCCTTCATCCCTCAGAAACTCCGGGAAGCCTTGCCTTCTCTCCCCACAACAGGTCCCCCCTTCCTTCCGTCCCGCCCCTGGGGGACGTCGTCACTGTCCCCAGTGTTCCCACCATGCCTCCCCACCATGGGTGCTGGTCCCAGGGGTCCCGAAGTCCGGCTCCCCAGGGAATAGGGTGGGCTGAGCCCCTCGCAGATCTGTTGAGGCTCACCGTACCACAGCCCTCCCTTCACGTCTGCCCTTTCTTCAGCCCAAAGTGATCAGCTTCTTCACTCAGGTTAAAAATACACGAGGTGGCTTTCTAAGCTGCCACTTTGTCTTCCTAATGGCTTAAACTGCACTGCTGGGTCACATCTGAGCTTTAGCATTGTTTGTTTTTTCACTGGGGCCATGAAACCCATAGAGCACTGCTAGGTACCTCCTGGATTTGTATAAATCCCCGTAAAACAAGTAAGTGTGGATGAAGCATTTGTGAATTTTGGAGGAAAGGGCTGGATGATCAAGCAGACCTTTAACGTGTCAGCAGAAGGAGGGATTAAGAGGAAAGAAATGAGACTCACACTTAAATTCTCTTGCTATTATTTACACCTGTAATAAAATCTGGTTGAGCTGGTTGTGCCTTTAGCAAAAATATGTCATCTATTAATGAATTGTTTGTAAAGCACTTTGAAAATATTTGTAAAGCCCTGGTTAAGCGACCTCTTTACTGTGTGCTTACGGCATGTGGCATGTACATGTGCTCCTGAGCGTGTCTGTCCCGGGCAGCTATGCCTCCGAACGCACCTTGGGGCCTTCGCTTTTCCCCGACATCCCCTGGCCGCATCGCTCAACTAAGACTAAGATTTACAGACTAAGGCAGCTCTCAGCTATGGCTCCTTACAGAGCACGAGATTGTAAATCACAGCAAAGCCCATGCTATGAAGTGCTCTGTGCTCACTCACTGCGGGTTTCCCCTCTGAGGCTCCGTCACCATTGGGGTTTTCTTCACCTCTGAAAGGGGGGAAACGTGTGTGAGTTGTACCATGATGTTGTGGGGACTGATGGGCATTAAGTGTGCTTTCCTCTGACAAGATGGATAGTGCTATAACTGAGGTTTCATGAGCATAGGTATTTACACAGCTCTCATCGCTTTACAGCTAACTCCAATAAACAGTGCCTCTAACCTCACAAAATCCTTGTGAGGCAGACAAGTAAAATTATCTTAACTTTTTAAACACAGAGGCAGACAGTGCTCCAGTCCCAAGGTCAGGCAAGGAGTCTACGATGGAGCCAGCAACTCAGCTATATCTTGCAAGGCCCATATTTACCCACGAACACTGCTGCCCGTACCCAGCAGTGCTCAGCTGCTAATCTGGGTGGATGATAATGCTGTGAACACACACAGTGTGCTGCACATGTCCCAGCACCGCCAAATTTACCATCTACATCATAAAAGTGTGGGGAATGGGTGATGGGTGCTCTCCACACAAACACCTGAAAGCAGACTTCCACTGGAGAAGGTTTTGGTTGGTTTTGTTTTGTCCAAATTATGTAGGAAAGAAGGCTGGAGGGAGAATCATGGTGACCATAAAAACTATGCATTCTTGTCTTAGTATATGAGACCTCTTTGCATTTGCAGTCTCCTGCTGCAGTTAGGCACTGAAGCAGAGTTTGCTGCTATCAAAATAGGGCTTCACCTAATTCCCACCCTAAAATCACCTACTGCATATTCAGAAGTTACAAAAAAAAGCCCTCAGCCCATGGACCTGGTCCTTGGACTCAGTAAAGCTACAGTGGACACAAGTACCTTTGTAGAAAAAGAACTCTCCCTCCCAAAAGAAAACCCTACCACTATTGCCTTTTCTTTGAGAATGCAAAATAAATATTAGAAAGTGCTACACTGCTGTGTTTGCTTTGGAAAGTCTTTTAGATAACAGGAATTAGTTTTCAAAACAAGAGTGCTGGGAGAGGCAGTGGCAAATCATACAAGAGGTCGGAGCTGGAAAAAATGGTAATTACCCTGCTTTGAACCTTATGCATATATTAACAGTGATTAAATCTCACCATGATAAGCATGTAGATAATAGTTTCCTTAAACAGATAAAAATAAGAAACCTCCTTAGTAGTGGATTTATAGATTGTGAAATTACTGGGCAGTGTGAGACGCTGGACTGAATCTGGCCCAGCATAAGCCGTATTCCTTCCTCAATTATTGGTTGCCTGATTTACAGTATATTTTTTTCCTAATAAAACTGATTTTGAGGGTTCTTTAGTTAAAGAATCATCAGCCACCCTGATTATTATTTATTGCTGCTGCCACTAATTACATTTGGGTTCTAGTTTGAGTTATCTTCAGCTTCCAGCCACTGACTTTTGTTCTATCTTTGCCAGACAGATTGAGAAGTCATTACTGAGATTATCCCTGTAGTAATGTCAGGCTGTGATTATGTCACCCTTTGGCCTTTTCGTAGTAAGTAGAATAGATTGAACTTCCTGAGTTTCTTATTGTAAGGTGTCTTTCCCAATTCTTTAATCATACTTTTGATTTTAAAGGAGCAAGATTTGACCTTGCTGTTTGAATATCACTTTCAGCCCAAACTATCCTTTATGATATTAATGAATGTGTCTGAATTAGAAGCCTAAGCACCCCTGGTCCTTTTAGAGTCAGCTAGGATAGGCAGACACTTGAAGAAGGCAGTTCACATAATAGGCATTACATGAATACAAACTTATTATTTTCTTGTTATTAGTATTTCCCCCTTAAGTTTGTATGGGTTTTTTTTGCATATTTATTAAAGCTACGAGCGTATTTTTACACTACAAAAATAAATAATGCTTACCAGCATCTCTCAGTCTTCCATCATCTTGCAGGGTATCTGAGGAGGTTCATAGCTCTTCTCTGAACATTTTCAATGCATCAACATTTGCCTGAACTGTAGTATTAGAACATGGCTCAGCTTTCCCATTGGAGAGACACTCATGTCAAAAGCTCAGTCCTATACAAGATGACCTTGCTTAGACCTCCAAGGACACGATCTACCCCACAGCCTCACGTGGAGATCCAGGACCAGTGCCTTGCAGGCAGATCTGAGAAAGCTTAGGCATCTTGTTGGTTTTTTTAAAAAAAAGTGGATACCACATTAGGATGTGATTATTTTAACCAAATAGAGATGTGAGCTTTTGGTCAGATGAATTTCACTCTACAAATGCCTCTACCTCTCAGTTGACTGTAGAGGGCATGTAGGATGACCAGCCCAGAGGTGAAAACTCACAAAGAGGTGTCTAGTGCTGGATGAGAACAGTCCCTGCCTCCCAGCCAGTCTCCTCAGACTTGGTCAATGACAGAGAATATTGATATTGCCTTTCAAAGAGTTCTTCTAAAGATCTTGGATACAAGCTATCTGAGCATGCAGGGTTTTTAAAATTTGTAACTTCTAGAGCAATTTTGTGAGCCTGAAATTTTAAGAATGCATTAATTACTATTAGTTATCTCTATTATACAATTCATATTTTTTTTTTCAATATACAACAAAAATGGCTGTTACCTGTTTTGTTTACTGATAATTCTACAGCTTCTCTTAAGTAACAGACCCCTACCATTAGTGACTTTCTCTTGGTCTCAGTTTACATATAACAGTATTGTCTTTGACTGTCTGTCCATTAATTTTTTGGTTTTGCATATTTTATCACATTCTTGTCATTCCTTTTGGATTTATATTCCTTCAAATCAATGTTTCCTTTTTACTCTTTGATGTTTATGCTTTTCTTAAACTTAATTAACTTTATAATTGTTTAAATATTAATAAAGGTTTTTTCTTTAATTTTTCCATCTGAATTCCAGTTGAATTTTTAAATCAAGATCCTCTTTCTCAAAATCAAAACCTAAATAAATCATTTTCTTTATTCAATCTTTTCAAGCATCTAGTAATATATTTTAAATGGATTCTTAGTTACCATTCACATGCTTAATATAAATTCTCTCCCTTACTTCTGTACTTCATGAGGCTGACTCTTTTAAAGCAGGAAATAAATATTCCCCAATATGCATTTATCCTGCTGTATTATCATCAGCATTTCAATTGTCCAGTAACAACTAGAAAAGAAATTGTATTGTCACGACACTTTCAGTGAACATGCTCTACTCAAACTCAGAAAAAAACCCAGTGCAGAGCTGCTTATGTATTTATGCATCTATCTATCTATTGATCTATCAATCTATCTATGTATAACATAGATATCCATATGTATAACATATCTATCTATGTATAGATAGATAGATAAGTCAATAGATAGATCGATAGACAGATACACATGCAAGTACATACATATATATATATATAGGGTTTTATATATAAAGTATTCATAGAATCATGGAAACATTGAAGTTGGAAAATACCTTTAAAATCATCAAGGGCAAACACTAACCCAGTCCTGCCAAGCCCACCACTAAACCATGTCCGTAAGTGCCACATTTACATGTTTTTTGAACACTTCCAGGGATGGTGGCTCAATCACTTCCTTGAGCAGCCTCTTCCAGTGCTTGATCACCTTAAAAGTGAAGAAATATTTCCTAATATCCAACCTAAAGTTCCTCTGGTACAACTTGAGGCCATTTTCTTTTGTCCTATTACTTCTTATCTGGGAGAAGAGACCAACACCCACCTGGCTACAGGTAATGGTAGAGAGCATACATAATATAGGTAATAGCAGTGGACAGTGTATTCAGTGACATTGAATCAATCAACATTGATCTCAGTGGGGCAGAGCATGTCCCAGACTTTAAAATAAAGTGTATATTATGTGCAAATTTAGCTGCTGTGGTGCACTGCAGCATCACTCTGGGCCTGATCCAGTGGGATTTGAAGCCTGATGCTTTTGGGATACTTTAGGTTTCTAGCCCGGGTGTCTCCATGTGAGCCATCTCGCTCTGCAAAGGGAGACCCAGACAATTATCAGCAGTGAGTCTAGAGGACAGGTCTCCTGACAGGCTGTGACTCTGTTTTCATGCAGACATGACTGTAACTTACTTTAACATACTTTGATGCAGCTAAGCTGTAGTGCATAGATCCCATATCTAGATTCAGATGTGTAATTCCTTGCATGCCAACATGGGTCAATAGTTGCTCCATGACCCCTGAAAGTCAATATTTGCGTTACACAGAGACCTCAGAATTTGGTTTTATAGCATTGTAAACAGGAAATTTCTGTACTACTTAATATGTATCATTTTGAGAAATCCTTTGCATTTAGATAGCATCAAAACATCTGACAATGCAAGAGGATTTTCCAGATGATGGGTGGGGTTGGAAATCCAGGAGGCGCTGAGTTATCACACACAATGTCCCATGGGGCACGGGGAGCAAAGCTGTGCATAAATTTCATAAGACGAAAGGTGTCCATAAAAAGGTCATTTTATCTATGTTAGTATCCTTTTTCACACAGGTGCTTCTCTTTCTAGGCTTAAGAATAGCTTTAATTAATTTTTAACAGTTTTCCCAAAGCCTCTTTCCTCAAATAATTCAGAGATTGATATACTTCTCTGGACAGATTAGCAGAACAGACAAGAAGCTGCAAGGGAAAGTCACTGTCAGAATCTGGTGAGACAAAAGCACTTACACAATGAGTTTTTCATAGTATAGCTACATTTATAAAATGTTTTACTAAAATACAAACCCTATCCTAAAAAAATTGTCCTTCTTCCAGTGTAGCTACATTTATCAAACGTTGTACTACAATCCAAAACCCATCCAAAACAGTCCTCCTCCCTTGCCTAAATTTGCCAGACTTCTCTGGAAAACTCTGCTGCAGAGATGCAGCATGACCAATTTCAAGAAAATATCTTCCCTCTGGGAAAATTAGTGGACAGTTTTGAAAATCAGACCCACAGTAGAGGCAAAACTCAGCCTGAACATAGGAGTTAGTGTTTTTGTCTCCTAGAATGACTTTCAGTTCGAACTGCTACTCACCATTACTTCTGTAATTATCAGAGATTTACATTTTGGCTTGAAATTTCCTACACTTGACCTCTGCCCAAGTGATTTTTTTTTTTCTGGAAAATGATGAACAGTTTTCTTCTGTTCTGAGGCCCTTTTTTTTTGGATGCTCAGATAACTCCAAAACAGCTTGGGTTTATAACTTCAGATTTGGTGTGTACAGAGTGCAATCCTGAAGGAGGAATGCAGTTTTTATCTCGTTTGAAGAAATTTCATTTCACAATAGCAAATTAGCCTGAACATTTTGGAAATAATAGACTGATCGTTCACAAGGCGTGATTTAGCTGTGGTAGAAAATGACTGAGTTCTCTCTCTCTGAGAGGTCACGAGTCTTGCTTTATAAATAAGGCTTAGTTTCCTTTTTGCAGAGTCATCTTTCCCACTAAACCTTTCTGCATCCTGTTTTGCTTTAATTCTAAGGCAGTATCAAAGGTTATTTCCTGTATGTTTGCTCTTCATAAGCAAGGTTGTACTTGGCTCTTGGTGCCATCTTGCATATTCTGTAAAGCAAATTTCACTGGACATGATTTAAGAAGGACTCTTTCTGCCTCATGTGGCACACTGAGATAATTTACTGCTCCTTGCTCACCCAGGTTGCACCCAGTTCTGGTCCCCACATCCAGGTGTCACCCGCATTGCACAAACCTGCTTTTGGACATAGGGGACAGATGTTTGTGAAAACATCCTATAGAGTTTTCTCCTCAAATGTATTACTCAAGAAGTAAACACTAAGATTTTAAACATTGAAATTAATTAATTTACTACCAAAGAAGGAAATGTCAAGCTTTTAAGCATGGAATTTAATAATTTTTTAATTTTTTTTTTTTTTACTTTGGAAATTACATGAAGCTGAGATATAAATCCCTCAAAATCAAAGCTGAGAAGGTGGGTTTGGTGATACACTTTGGCTGGTTTGCACTGCTCCAGCAATACCACAGCAAGCTGGTTTAATCAATCAGTTATTGCAGGCTGAAGGCTGTTCTGTGTCATTGGAGCAGCACAGAGCTGTCAGGCATGTGATGAATCTGGCCACAAATCTTAAAAAGTACTATTTTTCCCCATTAAAAAGGCCATGTGAACTGATATGCTGTGTTTAGTTACATAACAGCGAGTACTGACTTGCAGGGCATGGCTGGAAAAAACCCTTCTTTGTATTGTGTTAGGCAGGCGGTGGGTTATTCTCCTGGAAAAGAAATTTGACATCTGCCAGAAGGTGAAGTTTGCTGCATTCACTTCACTTTTGTAGTGCCTGTGAATAAACAAAGAGGGAACTAGACACAAGAGTGAAACCTGTCCCAGTGCAGATTTGGGCTGTTGGCACAGCTCTCGTGAGGAGCCACTTCATGCACCGGTAACGTGGCTTCAAGTTATGCACACAACTGCCTCCAGGTCCTTATAGAATCGCACAGAACTTTAATAAGCAACAATACTTGACTCTTCCAGTTCTGGATGGACTGTCCAGTTTACAGTGGCACTATTCTTCACTTTGTGGGCCATTTAAAACACAGTCACTGAGTGTTGATCATTTCCAAATTCCTGTATCCTCTGCAATGCTTCTATTTTTTTTTTTAATTAATGGTTGTTTGCTCTTTAAATGATCACAGTATGCACTCAGTTTGTGAGCTGCTATAATAATTTCATTTAAGGAGATGAGTTTTTGCTAATATATTTATACACCTAGCATAGATGCAATTGCAGAAGATATCTGCTTTATTCTACTTCCTCTTCCAGGATAGTTTATTCCCCTTTCTCACACAGACAGAGTTGCTCTTCCATAAACCATTTGTATATGACATTCATGTTTTTCCTTTTTCTTTACCTATTCCCTCCTATATACTTAAACCAGTACTCCGTTCACATGAGGACAAACACATAAATGTCATACCAGACAGTGAGAAGGACTGGTTTGGCAAGTCTTTGGCAAACAGGTTTCCTAATTTCTATCCAAGCTGGCAAATTAATCATAAGGATTACTGTTACACTAACCAAAAGACTTGTAAATTAGTCTGAGCATAAATAATGTCATTCACTCTTGTCCAGAAGGCTTTGCTGCCGTTCTGCATTTACCTTGTGTTCCTTGCCTGTGTACAGGTGATTAAGTGGACTGCAACCCACCTTACCCGTTGCACATATATGCTCTTCCCCTGACTCATTGGCAGGGCAGGGTAGGTCCCGGTAGGTCCAGTTAGAAAACTAACAAAACAAAAATCCCCTGATGACAAGGAGGGGTGGTGTGACCACAAAAGGAAACAGATCAGCTTAGATTGGCTTCAACTGTCAAGGAACCGCACCCTTATTCTTTTATATTGTGCTGATCACGATGGTATTTTTGCACTGTACTGAGATTTTGTTATCAATGGAACTAAAGCAGAATTTTATTTTTATTATTGCTGGATCTGGCATTTGAGTATGTACTGATCTTTCATTCTTGAGCAGTGTAATTTATATTTGGAGGCTGCCAATTCATCTAGTTCCCCACAGACACATAGATGAACTTAGAAAATAATGAGAGTTTATGTGAATTCCGTTTTTCTCAGGCATTTTTATTCCTGGGAGAGACTTCTATGGGCCAAATTACCATGAAAACTAGATTACCATGATATTTCAGTTCCTTATAGTAAAAGTTCATGTCATTTATTACTGTTGACACTATACACACATCCTTGGGGAACAATGAAGAATATAAAAAGAAAACTCAAAAAAATGTGCATAAAAAACATAAGAAAGATGCCATTTAACCCAAATATTCCCAGAGTAAAACTAAACCCAATTATTTCTCAAATATGAAAATTTCAGGCCAGACCTGGGCATAGTGCTGTATTGAGAGGTATTGCTTGAGAAATAAAGTTATTACTCAGTTTATGACATAAAATCACTTCATAAATATCAAGAAATTAGTTGGAAAGAAGATCAACACACAAACAAACTCCTTTGCTCTCAACATATGGTCCAAAGCAGTGAAGAATCAGGCTCCAAATTTAGACAAAAGCCACTGTACTGCTCTTCCAGTGCAGCCAGTTCCTGAGGCTAAGACCTAATTGACCCCTCTTCATTTTAATCCTAGAGGAAAGGCTCTCAAGGGTACACTTTCCCACCATACCAAGACAACTGCAGTGGAGGACACTCCACTGCAAAGGCCAGTGATGCTTTCCATGCTGCCACAAAGCCTGCCTCTCCTTTCTACACATCTGATACAGGGGTTGTGCAGCCAAGGGGAAGTTTTTTTATAGATTTTGCTGTTGCTAGGTTAGTCCTGTCAAATCCTGTGTAGTCAAGGTAGAAAAGGTATTTGAGAATCCAGATCAGATCTGAGGTGGCTGCACTGAAGATGCTCCACTCTCCCTTAACTACCAAAGGATGCATATCTCATTCCTTAGCTGCTCCAAGTAGTTGGGTAAAGGTAAGATGAACTAGCATTGGGTCAAGTGTAATAAGAAGAATTTATGCAAGAACCCTTGGGCAACAGTGCAAGGTTGATTCTTGATTTCAGCCTGACTAGAGGATCATTTTAACACCTTTATTGTAAACCTTGTAAATAAAACATAATACCATACCCTCCAGCCGTTGAATTATGAAAGGATGAACTGGGTCCAAAAAGTAAATGCTCTGAGTAAAACGCCAGCATTTCCAGAGATCATTGATTAAGTAGACGTATGGGAAAAGAGGATTTCAAAAGTCCTTGTAGTCTTTCTAGAAAGTTGTACTGGTAAGAGATGGCCCTGGGCTTTCCTTTCTTCAGCTAAAACAAACTGAGATGCTGGATGTTAAGTTTTGAGACAGTGAGTTTCTGGTAAGCCTGTAAACCTGTATATCTCTTTTTTTGGATCATCAGTAATTATAGCTCCTTTGTACAGTGGTAAAAGCTGCATACTCTTTCAACCTGGACTATTTAGCTAACTTAAAATTTCACTTCATTGTATGAAAATATGCTTTTCTGGACTATTTTTACATCTCTCTCCCTAAGCAGAGATGGATACAGTTCAGTGGGTGTGAGAGTGCCAGAAAGAGGTATAATTTCTTGTATATATTGTGATTTCCCATGTGAAGTTTGCTAAAGTTCTGCTATGAAGGAACTTATTTGAAGTGTATCATTTGGATTAATCCTTTTGTGTGGCACTGAGACATAAATTGGACATCCATGGACATCAGGTCATTAGCCACCCTTGCTGCCTTGTTTTTAGCATATCATCCCAGCCAAGGCTGTATCCACTCCCCCCTGGGCTTTTGATCAAAGAAATATGTATAAAACATTACCATTACATCTCTTCTGCAAAAAAACAAACAAAGCAAAATTATTTTATTTTCTATTAATAGGATGTGGAAAGGAGGTGCTATCCTAGTGTGGGAGGGGAATGTAAAATGATACTAGGTCAGACTAGTTACCTTATTTCTATGCACAGGCATATGCATACGCATACCGAGCTCTAGCCAGTGCAGTAAGCTTTCTGCTATCTTCAAAATTTTCCAGTGCTAAAAACCACTATAAAAATGTCAAGAGAAGCCTTCTGATGGTGGCATACATCAGGCTGCAAAATGACCTCTCCCAGGGAGTGGTGAAAGCCCTATCATTGATGTTACAAACAATAGTAATTCTTAACACATGATGTGTACAAAGCTGGACATTAAACGATCCGCAAAACATGCCTTTGAGATGTTACTGCCACACAGAAGCATGGATGTAGTTTTGGGCTTAGGGCCCAGAGAGGAAACCTATTCTTAATAAAGAATTTACAATCAAGTTCATCTCTTCTAGCCAGGTACCCAGATACTAATATAACCCCACAGCATTTACTTACAACTAGACAAAGAAATAACCTATTACTTTAAGGAGGGGATTTTTTTTAGTGACACAAGGTTAGGTGTCCAACCTGCAGTGAAATTCAATGAGATCTGAATGTCTAGCTCCCACAGGGTTCTCTGAAAATACTGACCTTAAAATATTAGGTTTTTCTCTTGGCCATGCCAGAGTTAGTAGGAGGGAAGCCTCTACAGGAGATGTCTGTAAATGAGATCAGAACTCAAGCATAACAGTGACAAAGTCATCTGGAGCACAAAGAGCTGTGCTCAATGATAAGTATTTAATTTAATTTCATTATTTCTGTATTTATTACAATTTTTTCCACTTGTGTTGGTTTTGGTTTATCAGCAGTTTTTATTTTGCTTTGTATTTTATTATAATTTACCTTCATTTGCTAGTTCTCAGTCTATTTACAGAGAAAAAAGAATGAACAATGCAGAACAGTAGAATAATAGTGTTTATTTTCACAAATTTGGACTGATCAAATAACTCACAAGTCCCAAAGTAGAACCATGCTTGAGGTAGGTTAGGTCATCTTGAGTGTGGGGAAACAAACAGAAATATCCTATTCTTCACTATTGTTTATTATATTTATGCCACTTGAGAGTTTTAACGATACCATATATATAAAATATATGTGCTTTCTTTCTGCACTATTCAGAGTTTTCTCAAGGCTCTTTGGTGCTTTTTTTTTTTCCTAGGGACACTGCAATGTTGCTATGCTTTAGTGACTTTCTCAACTGGTTTATGAGAAATGTAAGAAATAGCTCCTAGGAATGAGCCAGAGGTGCTGAAAAGGAGGTTTTGTTCTCTGAATGCTTCTGTGTTTAAAAATGGTTCTTTTGAGAGTTTTAACTAGTTTCCTTCATCTTATTTCCTTGATTCTTGTTCATATACATTCAAAGCTTGGTCCAGCAGAGAGGAACCAACAGCAGAGTCTGATGCTGCAGTCCCATCAAATCCACAACTGTTTTTTATACTGTCTTGATTTTTGACAGGAGGTGTAAATGTGGATGTCTAAAGCTACATCTGCCCACCTAAATACAGTATTTCAAAAGCTAATAGTATCCATGGGTGTATTGTTTCTTTGATTTGCAGTTTAAAGTACCTTCAAGACATCTTGCAGCACAAGGGGGCTGAACAGCCACCCTGCTGAAAATAAAGGCAAAGAGAGCAGTTTGCCTCAAAGAGCCTTCTCGGAGCCATTCATCCTTCTCACAGCTTTGGGCACCCATAGCCCTGCTGAAGGACGATGTAGTTTATTAGCCCAAGACAACTTGAAGTCACTGCCAGCCTGCTTGAAGATACAAATCTGCAAAACGAAGTTGTTCAGCAGCTGCTGCTTAGGCCGTTGAATTCTACTGCTGTGATGTCCAAGTGCTGGCAGCAGGAGTGATCAGAGGCTATTTCAACATGAGCATTTGAAAACTACATGGCTGAAATTTACTGTTCATTATTCTTCTGGTAAAAATAAAAAAGAAGGCTTAAATTGAAAGCCTTTTCAAAAGTGCTGAGTTCCTAGAAACTATCATTAATTTTCAAAGGAGCTGTTTGGTGCTCAGTTGCTTTAGAATAACTAAACTTCTGTCTGTGGCCTCAGCAGCCCAACTTGATGGACAGACAGTTTTGTTACAGAACCTTTAAGTATACTAGAAACACAAAACAGAGAAAAAATGTCATCTTCTGAATCTTTTCTTAAGAAAAAATGCTTGTGCTTGAAGCATAAATAATGTTGCAATAATAACCTTGAAAATGTTGGGAATGGGTGAAGAGGAGGGACAAACAAAAATTTTTACTTGAGGATGTCATCATTCATTCCTGCCTCCTTTTTCTCTCCTATTTTCTGAAAGATTCTTTGCATGGACACTGCTGAAGAACACCCAACCACTTACTGCTGCTCCTATAAGCAAATGACAATGACTGGCTGGTGTCTACCCTACTTAGGGCCAGAGCTCTCTATAGCGTATTGATCTCAGATACCATTCAAAAGACCCAAAAAAGAGCTAGAGTGTGAATTAGCAATCAGATGTCACAGACAATAGAGGTGCAAAGCTCTACTTCACTTTTTGGAACTCTGTAGGAGTAGAGACCCACCTAATGCTGCCCCTGAGCTTCCTGTATTCAGCAGTGTGCAATCCCAGCCTAATCCCATCCTTCCCAGCCATAGTCTTGGAAAGGTGAATATCAGCTGTATGTTTGAAGGCTGCTGCCCCCACCTGGTAGGCAGAAATGAAGGATGTGGAAGCTGCGTGGGATAGGTCTTTCCTGGCTGCTCAATCTGATAAACATTGAGACAGAAAGATGGCAGAGGAAGGACATGAACAGCACTGTGACTGTAGAGCATAAGCAGACAAACCTTTTGATAGCACTAGAAAAGATTTTATTTTGTCTGGGTGGTGTAAAGGTGGGTCGTAATGGTTTCAGTCAAACAAAGGTAGGGAACCAGGCAAGGGAGTTTCAAGCACAGGAGTACGCAGAGGTACCCGGATGATGCAAGGTGTGATTTTTGCATTCTTTCCAGAACTGCAGAAAGCACTTTCCTGGAAAGCAGGAAAGCAGTAAAGTATCAGCAGGGTCACAGTTGCTGTTCTGGGCTGCTCTTGGGATGGTGTGTCCACGTGCACTGCCTCTCATTCCTTCTCTAGTGAACCCAGTGGCTTATTTTAGCCTTTAATAACCCACTATGTCACCTGATTTAGAAAGAAATCACTGTCTCCAGGAACAGCAACACCATAGGCTAAATACAGTTGAAGTACAATTCTACTGATGCCAGTACCATGAATATGGCTCAGTATGACATCTCTTGGTTTGGCCCACAGAGTCAGTGTGGTGAATGTTATGATTTTGTTTTCTTAATATAACCCTTGGTACCTCTGTAAGAAAGACTGCAGCATTTATGTCTGGAAAAAATCCATATTTGTATAAACAAGAGGGTATTATTTTGTGTATTAAAGGGTTCACAGCATATTATCCCACAGTCCATTTTGTATTTACTTTGGACATTATTATATCTGGAAAATGGGAAAACTTCCAGATAATTCCTTTACCTTGAAATATCAGCAAACACAAGGGTATTTTGAGATTATCTGCTGCTAAAAAATGAGCAAGTATGATTCATGGTTGCAAGCCAGAAAAGAATTCCTCTTCAAATAATGCAAAATGGGTTAAGTTTAAAATGTAAGTAGTTTTGGGGACAAGGGTGAAAAGTAGTCCTTAAAGAGTCTTTCTTTCCTTGAAGGAAGATAAATCAGCTCCATTAATGGCCATTCACTCCCATTCAATACAGCCATTCCATGTATTAGTGATGTATGTTACAAACTTGTGGTTTATTTCTACAAAACTAACTATATACTCTACTTACATTTGTCCTGGATTTTGAGAAGAAATGGAAATTGGAACAACATCTCCAAGTTCCTATGCATTTTACTGAAGGAAGTAGATATCCGCATGTACACATTGTTACCACTAAACTATAAAGAAGGATGAATTTAATCCCTAGTTTTTTAGCAGCAGAATATTTTTCAGTCGGGATTTCATATTCATAAAATTTATGATGGAGGCATGAGACAACGGCACGGATGGCAGGAAAACAAACTGAAGGGTAATAACAATGAAAGTAGAAGAATGGGAAAAGCTGGAAAATAAGTGAACGCAAAATACCCTTCTGCTGGAAAGAGCAGTTCTTATCATCAGACAAGAGAAGTTACTTCCAGAACCAAAGTTCAGGCACTGAAAACTACATGAGTAGCAGGGAAAAGCCAGATCACCTGTCCCAAGGGAGAAAACAAACACATAGCAAAAAAAAGCACACAAGTTGGAAAGCAACATGAGGGACCAGAGAGGGCAAAGCATAACATTTCTTCCAAGTTAAAATGTTTCCAGATTGTTTTGATATTTAAAAATGTTTAGAAGTAAGATTTCCCAGATCCCGATGCATTCGAAAGGCTAAGCCTCCTGCAATGTCAAGTTCCCTGGTTGGCTTTTTTCCTCAGTTTATTTTTTTCTGCCTGATTTTGTTTTAATTAGTTAAATTCTTTGACTCAGATTCCCAGTTAGACCACTTCCTAACACTGATAGCTGCTCAGTGTGAAGGCAAAGAAAAATCTTCACACCTTCAGTTACTCATGGGCTGAGATATGTTAATTATTTGCAGATATCAGACTTAGCAGATGCTGAAGATAGCAGCAGAGAATGTTCTCAGACTGTGAGACCAACTAAACCCTGGAAAGACAGGCCCTACTTTTCTTCATTCAGCGATTGCTACCCAAGCCATCTGACTCCCTAGTATAATCAGTACAGGTAAACTAAAGGATTGCTGTACTGTCCATCAGTTAAGGTATCTTGCTAAAGAGTGAGTCTGGCCTGGGACTTCTGCTGAAAGCTGCATTTTGTTAACCCAGCTTCAAACAGGTATGTGGGCAACTGGAACAGAGAGTCTCCATGCAGTGAAAAGCTGCCACATCGGTCCCTTCTATGGCACAAGGCATGGAGCCTGGGATACTGTTGCTCTCCTAGTCTAATGAGGCTCATGCATCCGATATTCTTGCCAGCCTACATTTTTGTTCAGGCACATTGGTATATTTGACACTACTACATCAACAAGGACCAGGGAGTAAACTGAGCGCTCTCAACTCCCCCACCATTTATATTGCTTAGCGATTAGCTCATTCCTGGCTTTGTTTTTGGGACTACACTGAGTAGCATTCTTCAAGGCACCTAAATATTACAAGGCAAGTCCTGGACAGTGTGTGCCACATAACCTGGCTTTATGCCACAGGACTTACCACTAGTGTTTGTTTAAGTAACATTATAGACACCCTCTGCTATTCCCAGTATAGAGCCTTGTTCATGCAATAAGGAGTGTTCCTGAAAACCTCATGTGCTTACAGGGCAAAACTAAAGGTCCTTAATGTCTTTTTAATTAATGAGATTCCATCCTTTTCTGAGACTATTCTGTCCCTGATCCAACAAGGTTAGGTTTCTCCCAGGACAGAGTATCCTGGAGTGGCATCCAATGCCAATTGGGCCATCAGCAGTATTCCAATGCTGTTTTACCCCCAGGGCTTCTTCCCTGGAAGAAGCAACCCCATGGAAAAGGGCCTGGAGCAAGGTCAGGGCTGTGCTGCCTTCTTTATCACTGCATCATCAGAGGCTTCCTCAGCTGACCCAAAAGGAGAGATACAAAAGCCTCCAATTCTGAGCAGGCAACTGTTCATCCAGATCAGCGGTGCTGCACAAATGAACAAAGTATCTTGTAGAGTCCCTCTTTACAAGTTTTCCTTAACTTGAGCAGGGCAAGTCCTCCCAAAATTAAGACTGTCTGCAAAAACGTGTGTCAGATGTGAAATCACTGGTTTGTGCAATTATTACTATCATACGTGCCACAACTCCCTGCCTACAAGGGAGCAAGTAACCCTTAAGCCCAGAGTAGTATTAAAGCCAAAACATGCAAGCAAAGAGAGCCAGAATCCGTCACTTAGGCAATAATTGCCTTTTCTGCCCACAAGCAGTTTTTTTACAGACTAATACAAAACCAGCAAGCAAGGTCCCAGTCAAAGTCCAGACAACGCTGTAGCAGGTTATTTTGCTAAGGCTGCTTCCCTACGAGGGTCAGCACAGAGCAATATCCACTTCGTTAGGCAGCCATGCAACCGCAGCTGCAGGGGAGCTGCACCTCAGCACTAAAGCTGAATTTAAAGTTATCTCTAGGGTCTTCTACTAGATTTTAAATACAGACTGTCATAGACAGAGTTCTACCTAAAGCACGCTTGACTGAAATAGCATAATTGAACTATTTAGGCCAACAATCTCCTACTGCAGATTTATTGGGAGTCTGCAAACAGTCTCTCAGTGGCCCCAAGTTCTGTGAATCATCCAACCTACACATCTATGGGCTGATAAAACTGAAATGCAAGTATGTTCTTGCATCTACAGCAGGCTCCTTTGGAAGAATGGTAAATGGGTTTGCAAAATCAGTGACAAATTTGGTCTACATTTTTGGCAGTGCTACAGGCTGTCTCAAGTCTGATCGGGGAAGGGAACTCAGCAGGCTCAGCAGGACAACTTGGAGCCAGGCTGTAAGGGGGATCTGTTCCAAGTCTGCATTTGACTGCAGGTTCGTTTGCTGATCTTCCTATAGACCTCAGGATGTGTCTCTCACCTAGGTTTTGAAACAATATCTTCCTGACTTCACCATGGCACAAGAGATAGAGTGTGTACTTGCTCCATCAGAACAGAGCATTTGCAAACTGTTGCTTAACAAATACCCAAGTAAAATCCCCAGGTCCTGATACACACAGCCCATTTAGGACCTAAATTATCAAAATTTAGCTGGAACCAGATGCCAGTTTTGCAACTGAGCTGTAACTGTGTCATCAGTCATTGCCTTTGTGGTTTTGTAAAAATGCTATCGTATCCAAAGGTAATTAGGAGACTGAAGCATCTCTCATATGAGGAAAGGCTGAAGGGAGCTGAGGCTGTTTAGCCCAGAGAAGAATGAGGGCTCCTCATCATTGTAAGTATCTGAAGGGAGGAGTTAGGCTCTTCTCTGTGGTGTCAAGCAGTAGGACAGGAGGCAACAGGCAGAAACCGATGCACAGGAATTTCCACCTGATCATGAGGAAGAACTTTACTGTATGGGTGATCGCACACTGGAACAGATTGCCCAGAGAAGTTGTGGAGTTTCCCACACTGGAGATATCCAAAAGCTGCTTGGACACAATCCTGAGTGATGTGCTCTAGGGGACCCTGCTTAAATAGGGATATTGGATGAGATGACCTCCAGTCCCTTCCAACTTTAACTCTCTGACTTTAATTAATCACCGCCCTCTCCATCTGTCTGTCTGTCCGTCCTGGCTGCTTCTGTGGCACTGGGAGCTGCCGCCAGCCCCACCTCATGGAGTGAGCTGCAGGAGGCTTCTCTTTATGCTCATTCCCTGCAGGGGTAACAGGATGCAGGAGGCACATGGGACATGCAGAACACGCGCATGTGTGTGTGCGCGTGTGCACGCATTTTTTCTATTTTCTGGTATTACTCTCTCCATAATTAAACAGTTTCTTTCTATGAAGACTTTGCACTTAATACATAGTTCTACATGAGGACCCATGCAAAGGGCCAATCTGTTCCTCAGGAAGTTTATCAAACTCTAGTCTAGAGCTGGCCTACAAACATTCTAATCACAGGAGTGAAACCTTAAATTTGTGAGGAGGCCACACCATTTAAGACAGGAAACAGAGTGTTTGACATGACCCAGGGGCTCAGGAGGAAATGCAGAATGACATGAAAAACAGGAGGAATAGGACTGAACAGGTGGAGCGAGCCGAAGGAGATGTTGCTGCCCTTGCAGGCTATGAGAAAACTGCGAGAAGGAAAGAAAATACTTGAGCCCCGTGATGACCTTTAATGCTGAGCTCCGTGTACACTCCTTGCCTACACACCGACACCTTTCACCAGCACGGTGAGAACCGGCCAACTCGCGCGAGCCACTCTGGCAGCGGACATCCCGAAATCGGCACCGCTGCGATTCTGACCTGTTCCATAGGCAGAAGCCCATCGAAACATACAGGGCACCTAAACGCCTGTGCCGCGGGGGTTGCCGGGACCCAGGGGACACAAGGGGGACAAGAAGGGACACAAGAGGGACACGGGGGACACGAGGGGACACGCGGTGCCCGCAGGAGGCCTCGCGCCCCCCCCTCCCCCTCCCGCGTCCCCCCGCGGCTCGAGCCACCCCCGCCCCCGGCCGCTCCCCGGCGGCCGCCGATTGGCTGCGGGCCTCACGCGAGCGGCGCGCGGGGGGGGGAGTGTGGGGAGAGCGGCCGTGCCCGCGAGTAACCCCGGCGCGCGCAGCGCCCCGCGCGACCTCTTCCCCGGCACCAGCGGTGACGCGGCGGCCGCGCGCGCCCCGCGCCCCCTCCCTTGCGCTCCGCTCCGCGCGCGCGCTGCAAAGATGGCGGCGCTGAGTAAGTCCATTCCCCACAGCTGCTACGAGATCGGGCACACCTGGCACCCGCAGTGCTCCTGGGCTGTGCTGCACGTCACACAGAGCGCCCTGGCTGAGTCCCTCCGCATCTACGGCACCCTCTACCTGGTGGGTGTGGGTGTGTATGTAGGGCGGCCCGGCCTAGAGCGGGGGCTGGCCTGGGGGAGCAAGGGCAAGAGGGGTGTCGGAGAAGGGGGAGCTTGGCCTTGGTTTTGGGTGGAACGTCGTGAAGGATACCAGAGCAGGAAGGAGCCTGACCTGGGGTGAAAGAGGGGGGTATAGAGGACAAGGTGAGAGCCTGGCCCGAGGCGAGCAGGAAGGGCACTGGCGGTGTTTGGGAAGGGCACAAGCGGTGTCAGGGCGAGGGGAGTCTGCCCTGGGGTGAGCGGGAATAGGTTGTGTTGGGAGGGGAGAAGTCAAGGGGCAGCCTGACCTTGGGGTGAGGGGGCAGAAGAGCAAAAAGGGTGCACTGGGGGGAGGAGGAGGTCTGGTGCTGGGGACAGAGGGATGGCAGTGGGGACAGCTTGGTTTGAGGGTTGGAGGGTTGTCTGCGGGGGAGAACCAGATGTTTGAGAGGGGAAGAGCATGACGGGGAGTGTGTTGAATCTGGGCCTACGAGGGCAGAATAAGGGCATAGGGGATGGTGGGTTCTGGAGGCATAACATGCTGTGAGAGGGGTGAAGCTGGTGGGATAGGAGGGCACAGGCACAGCCCGAACATCATATTTTTGCCCTCTTCCATTACATATGATACCTAGATAAAAAGACTTAATGTTTGCCTGGGAGGCTGGCATCGTGTCTTCGGCAGTAGCAAGTGTAATGCACGTGTGTCTTGCTGTTGGAGACACCTTGGTAATCAGTGCCTTAGGATCTAGGAAAGTCCATTGCATAATGAAGCAAGACTAAAAAAAAAATACATCAAGGCTGAAGGAGTGTAGGTACTCAGAGAGTATCCTGCAGGTGAGGTATCTTAGCTTGGGCATGCAGTTAGACTTGGTTATATCACCTCAGTTGCAGTTGGTACACTTCCAGCAAATTAGGGTGTCGGTAGAGGAGCTGGGATCTATTTGCATCCATCTGTGTAAACATATTCTGAAAGCCAATCTAAGCTGGAATCGCTGCAGGTGAGCACTTCAGTCTGTCTTCACCTCTGTGCTTCTCCTCTGGTGGCACATGGGGGATTGAGTGGTGAGCTGGCTACTGAGCTGTCTCCAAACTCTGCACTTTCAACTCTGTACCGGGGCTGGTGCAACAAAATTATCAAGCTATGTAATAAAGAGAAAGGAAGGAGTGGGGCTGCGGCAGTCCTGACATAACTCAGTTAAGCTCCCTTTGAAGTGCTCTTTGAGTGAAAATTGTGACAACGTCCATTAGTATGATAAAAAAGAGAGTAATTGGTAGCAGTGTGAACCTGAGGAGTTGTCATGTCTGACAGTAAACATTTTCACTCTGAACTGATGCAAACACAAGTGGCAGCTGTTTGTGTGAGCATACAATAAGCTGGATCAGGAAATGAATATAAAGAACACTCCATCTCCTCCTCTCCCTCTCCCCAGTATTATTTTCTTTGTATCTATTTTCTGATCTGCTTTGCTCTATGGGAGCATAAATACTTGTACCAGCAGAGAATGGGCGTGAAATGAGCCATGAGAGGTATAGTGGTGATCTGTCAGGCAAAAGATAAAGCAGCTTAAACAATTCCATAATTAAATCAAAGTTCCCCAGCAGCCAAACCTGGTCAAGAGATTCTGCTCGTAACTCTGTTACAGTTGACTCAGTTGTGCAGTCATGGGTTAGAGAGAAAGCTCCCACTTTTTATTTCTCTGAAAAAACCCTCAAACCTAAAAATCCAAAATGTTTTCCTCGTATGTTTTGCATTGTGACCCCATAAACAGTTATATGTTGTCACAAACCCAGAATGGGGTGTGAACCTTCTCAACCAATGTCCTGCTGTACTGTAAAACCTCTGCATCAGTTTTTACACTGCCTTCTTTGCAGTTTTTAATTTCTCCTAGGTTTTTGTTGACAATGTTTAACTTGATTAAAAGCTGAGTTGCTCTAAAATCTTGCTGCTGTCTAATGAGAAAGGAAGCACTTGCCAGCCTCTGTTCCCAGACACATAACTGTACTTCTTCCTTTGTGTGTCCTGGACCTCATCTTTCCATGAGCAGGTTTGATTCATTCGCTGACCCAGAAGAGGCTACTACCCTGCTTTTAGCTGGGCTAATTTTCAGCTACATTAATGAATAGAATTGATTTATTAAGCAGAATTTGACGAGCGTCAGAGCCAGAAAGGGTGCAGTGGGGACTGCAGAGGGGGAAGCAGAGGCTTTCCACATTAAGTAGCTTGGCAGGGAAAGGACAGTCCTGAATTAAGAGAATCATCACAAAATTCATTCTTTGCTGGACTTACAGCTGTGCTTGAAAACCTTGTATTTGTAAATGAAATATCACAGTTGGACAACACGAACGATCAGACCTTTTCTGTATTCTGAGGTTCACGTAAGGGGATGGACTTAAGTTATTTTATCTTAATAGTCATATCAGTGCATGTTCAGAATGTTTCTGGTAGTGCTTAGTCCCAGTCCTTGGTAGAGCTCAGCAACAAAAAAATGCACTTCATTTTTCTATGTCAAGCCTGTAAAATGGCTTCTGATTGTTCGTCCTGTTGACACAAGCTAATAACTAAGGAAGGGAGATGAAAGAGTTTCCTTTCACAAAAGCTTGTGTAGAGATGAATGAGAATGAATAGATGAGAATAAATTGTCAGAAGTTGTTCTGTGAGAGAACGTGGTTAGGGACAGTTACAATCCAGAGTCCAAATTCAAAACAGCTACACTCCACATCTCTTAAATGTTTTGTTGCTCTTCAGTCAGTGGGGACTGATGGAGTCAAATTAAGTGGTGCTAGTATTTGATAAGTGAAATACTGGCTCTCAGTAAGTGGTTGTATAGATTCTTTGCTTATAAGTAGTTCTGTACTGTTTGTTTAGTTGTTTTTTTTTTTCCTCTTTTTAGTAATTGTGCTTGAGTTTTTTTTCAGTTGGGAAAAGGATAGCCTTGAGTCGTACTTTCACTGTCTTTATTTTTGCTCCAGTATGAATTGATTGCTTTAGCAAAAACAGGTTTTACATCTAAATTGAATTGCCCCTCCCCTTACGAAGTGGCTGACAAGAATGCCTATTTTGTAATTAAGACTGCTTGTGTTTCACAACCCAAGTGTCCCAATATGCAAGTCTTCTGAGACCCACTTAAAAACAACAGTTAAAGTGGCTTAACATTTATACCTCCAAAAGAAACCCCGAACTTCCATAAGCCTTATAATTACAATTTTTAAAAACTTTCTGCCTTGATATCTTAAAACTTTAATGAAGTCCTTTGTCAGAGTTTGCTGTACTTTGTTCCACTTATACTTCTTTTTTAGATTAGTGAAAGCTACACAAAATGTGAAGCTGTCATCTTGTATTTTTAAAGTTGAAGAATTCAGATTTCTAGGAATTCATAGAGGTGAGGAAAAGAGAATGATTGGACAGGGAAATGGCGTGAAGTTGGGGAAGGGTTGGAATACTGGCTTTCAGTTGTCTCTGCTTCTGTTTCCCAAGATTTCTGTTGATTTCACATGGGTAATCTGGCATTTATCACATGCATTAAAGCAAAGTCCACTCTTTCCTGAGTGCTTTTATGTTTTAGGCACTTGTTTAATGATAGTTTTGCAGTAGATAGGTGTGCTTAGTTGTTTTTATGAAGTCTTTGTAGAGTATCAGAGATAATCTGATCAGGTGGTAACATTTTCTCCTAATGAAATAAGGTAAAAACCATTTGTTTGCTACTTTGCTGTTGAGGTAATTCTTCTAACTTTTTGCCTGCAGGATGGCAAGGGTCATTCGTGCCATTCACCTTTTCTTTCTCTTAGTCTGATCATGTATTTTCCTCACCTAATTTAAGATAGGGTCCCTCCCTGCCTCTCCAGTTTAACTTCTGTCCTTCTCCTTTTCCTTTCAAACACAGGTATTCCTCTCCAGCACCAGCCCCTTCTCACCCTACACCTGCTACCTTTCCTTCACCTCTGCTGCTGAAGGACACAGCCAGGGCACAGCTTGAGCACTGACCATTTTGTGGTTCAGTCTGACTTTCGGCTTGCTCCTGGCTGACTCCAGACGCGTCTCTCCCAGGCAGATGTGCTGGCATAGAGAGGAGCAGCAGGCCCAGTGCCGTGTGGGTGCCAGCGGGTCTGTTTCACATGTCCTCTGGACCGAGGGATGGTTCAGCCAATTCCTTAGGAGAACAGATGTGACCAGAGTCTGCTGCTCCAGTACAGTTTTTAATGTTCCTTGGGGCTTGCTCTATTTTAATATGTCTTCATACTTGCACCATATCTGCTTCTTGCTGTGCTTATAAATAACCTTCAGGTTCTTGGATGCCAATTGCTTTTTTTCTCTTTCTGTGTCAAAAGGTTTTTCTCCTACTTAGGATTCCAGTGCTCTTGTCTTCCTAGGCCCTATTTGACCCCTCAGTATCTGTATTCTGTATCTTAATCTGCATTATTTATTTTGTAAGCTCCTTAGGAATAGGGTAGTGTTGTATATCATACTGTCAGAGACACAAATGTTGCCAGCAATGGACAGTATCAGTGGGAAGGACATTGGTACGAGTACAGCATGGGCCAGGGAGCTGTAGTGCAAGGTGCTTGTGGCAGCTGGCAAGTCCCTTCACAGGTAGATCACTAATTGACTGGAGGTAATAACAAGAACAACTCTAATTATTGCACTACTGAATTATTTTGAGAACTGTTGTATGGAAGACAGAATCACCAGCCAAAGGTCGAGGTGAGGCAGAGCAAAGTGTGAGTCTCACATCACTTTCCTGGCCATGAGCACATTGCTGTAGGGTTGGGCTGCAGGCTGTCCCCAAGGATGGACAGTGCACACTGGCCATGCTGCTGCTGCTTCAGGTGTGCTTTGTGTGCAGTTTCTCTTGGGGAGAGCTGTTTGAACTGGTCCTGAGCAAAGCTGGGGAGCAGCTCACACTAAAATGGATCCTCTCTTGTCTGACACTGTAGGCAGAGTTGTCACGTGTCATCTTTCTGAGGTGTGTGAGAAGGCTGCACTGGCCACATTGTGTTCTAAAATAGTCCAGAATTGCTGGGTATATTAAAATGTGCTTTTTGTTTGTTTGTGCTGCAAACCAATGTGTATTTGGAAGCAGGGTGGGGAGACTAAGAAGGATGTTATTGTTATTCTGGAATATGCTTCTGTGTGCCCGCTTGGATCTCTGGGTTGGGCCATTAAGAATCTCTGTTCTGTCAGGACAGCAGCTACCTGTAGTTGCTGTGATAGTGGTGTGTGATTGCCTTGTTTTGGATATCTGCTCATCTTAGTACTGTGCAGTGTCCTGTATCTCTGCTGTTATATGAATGACATGCAGGTCAGTGTTTTCTTGCCCTTAGATTCTTCTGGAAACTGAGTTAAATATGACTAAAACTAGCCTAAATGTTGCTGAAGTAAGAACCTGAGACTTCTTCATTTCAGGCTGTGATCATTCTGCTCTGCTCAGGTGGCTTTTGGGCCACATTATAAAATTCTTTCATAAATTGAAAATAAGCTTTTGCTGAGGTACTGAGAATTTAGAAAGAATCACACAATGAATTTAGGTGGACTGAAGAATTTATGCTCAAAGATGCAAGGAACCTGCATCATGGAATGGTGGAAACCAGGGAAAGCCTCTACCTTGACTGAACTTTGACTGAGCAAAGATCTTGGTAAAGACACTACAAATACTGGGAACCAGCAGAAGTTGTTAAAGGGTCTGTTTATGGGGGAGATGTAAATCTGTTCCCTTAAGTTGTTACAGCTGTATAGTAGAGTGCAAGATTTTCAGGGTGGGAGGAAAATGCTTGGAAATTATGCTGAGTTAGACACTTAAAGAGGAACGAGAAATAGTCCCCTACTCATTTAAGTAGAAGGGAAACAAATGGTAAAGATAAGTTGTCATGGAATGAGAGTGATGCCAGGATTGAACATAGTTTAGGTGTCTTTCAAAGAGCACATGAGTACTGTTTGTTTCCTTTTTAGATCCATTGGATGATACGGAAAATTTGAAAAAAGCTGAATTGAAACAACCCAACCTGCTGACAGAGATCCTCAGATAACATCTCGCAAGAGACAGGGGAACTCAGAGAGCAGGAGGCACACACTCTTCCTCAGAGTATTGCAGGAAAATTAAACAATCTGGAAGCCAAGTTTTGTAATCTGTGAAATCAGGAGGGACAAGCTAATTGAGGAAAAACAAATCTGAGTGTTTCAGAGGAGGCATGAGAAACAAATTACTGATTTGAACAAGTGTCTTCAAAACCCAAATGTTACCTGGGGGCACTTTGAGGTTAGGTTACTCCAAAGCACTTAAAAATAATTTTTATAAAGCAAAGGACTAATGTTCTTGTAAAATTCATACACAATTGCAAACGGTTATGAAAAATGTAAATAGTTGAATATAATTATGAAAAAAATCTGACATAAATTTGTAGCTCAGCCTGCCACTTGAGCAATCTGAGATATTTTCTCAATTGGTTTAAATACTGGGGATTGCTTTGCTTTTAGCATGCACACGTGGCTTAATTTATAAAATTTTCCTTGGGTTTTTAATGACTTGCAGCATACGGATTGTATAAACCATGTACACAGCATTATTGATCATCTCTAAATTTGCATTTTAGAGGTGCCTAAACATGACAGATAGCCATGCTTATAAATGTTATTGAACTCCGCCTTCCTGGAGATTTGGCAAACTGAATATTTCTGTAGGGTTTTTTTACTTTTTTTCCTTTATTTTTTTCCTTTTCAATAGAAGTTTGTTATGATGTGCTTGATTTTAGTTGTGTATTGGGAGGGAATGGTAGAGTGGCAATAGTGCTTTTTACCATTTTTCACCAATCAGTGCTGTATGTGTTGTCTAATTTCTTTAAAATCTGATGGAGGGGTAGTGTTCTTAAAGAAATATACCTTGTACAAACTTAAATGGTGGTTTGATGGAGGAGGCAGAGAAGAATGATGTTGTACATGACAGCATAGTTGGCACAAGGTCTGTGGTTTTTTTATCCTTCTGTGTAACCTGTCAGACTGTGTACATTGGTCAGCCAATTAACGCATTCATTAAGTCAAACCATCCTTAGTGTGCAGTGCCTCTTGTGGAATCTGTAGTTCCAGGGATATAGGTGAAGGCTGAGGGTACTGGAGGTGAAGCTGAGGTTATTGTGGTTGGATGATAAATACTTGTAGGCGTTACATGACACATCGTTAAAATAATCGGGCCTGGCTGCTGCCTCAGATCGTGGCAAAGGCTGGGTTTGAGTCTCCTGTTCCTTTTCTGCTGGAACACTGATAGCCTGCTTCAAAGTCTTGCTCTAGACCATGTGGCTGTGTTTTAAGGGTGGTATTAGAATTGCATATATTCTTTCGGTGGTTAGGCCAGAATAAATACTTTCTGATTTCTTAGTTCTGTGGGGCTTAACATTTGTATATAAAGACTAAATTAAAAGCAAAAAAAAAAGGAGTTAGTAATGCTATTCTGCAAACTGATGTTATCCTGAAACTGGTGGGCTGATTTTTCATAGTTACATTTTTTTATGTTGGAGAGTCAAAATGCAGTTGTGTGAATTCTGTTGCTAATGCCAGAAAATATTTTTTTCTGTCTATTTCTTTATTATTACTGACCAGGTTGTTTGTTTTTTTTTTTTTTTGTGCTTCACACATAAAATACAGTAGATCTTAGAGTTCAGATCATTAACAATGTTTATTCTTGGAGTGACTGGTGTATTACTTCAGGAGTATTTGTATTTGATTTGAGGGGTGCTCTAGTTCCAACTTTCCTCTGTATTGTACTGCACATAAAATGTCTAAACCCCACATTGCTTTCTTCTACCCTCATTTCTATTCACATGAGAACAGTCTTAGAGATGTTGAAGCCTGTCTCTTGTGGTCTTTCTCCCTGTTCTAAGTATAATTTCATAGCAATTTTTTAAATGAGTTAAATAGGGTTTTTCATGTATGTGAACACTTCCTGTCTATTTCAAGATGGTAAAGGCCAAAGGGTTTTAGTAAGAGTTACATCAGAGCTTGTTTCAAACTGTAGGGGAAATGGGGCAATTATCATTGGAGAGGAAGTCTGTGGGCAGTTTACCTTGGGTTTGTGACCAGGAGAAGGAGAAATCTCCCAGTCTGGGCTATGTGTATAAAAGCTAATCAGCGGTTAGGGGATAGTTTTGGTGCTTGAGTATCTGAGGATTTTGCAGGGCAGGTTTGTTTTTGGTGATGTCTTCCGCTGTGGGAGCTGTCGTGTGTTAATCCTGCTGTTCTTTCCCTGTGTTTATAAGGAATGAGGGTGTGGTGTTGCCTCCGAAAGCCTCCTGACACTGCCAGGCCTGCATAAAGCATAGTTGAATTTTGGGTTTCAAGTTGTGTGCACAGGCAAGGAAAGAAGTTGCTTTTCTTAAAAATAAGTCAAGAGTTTTTCTGTTTTCAGCTTTCCCACAGGTGGTAATGGGACACCAGGCAGTGCTGGATCAGTCTTCAGGTGTGGAAAGAAAATTTTCTTTCCTGCATGCTTCACTTTTCTTATTCAAGAGGCTTTGCATGACCACATTCTTAGTACCAAACTAATCATGTTTGGGGCCAGAAATATTTTCTCTGGAAGTCAGGCTGGCAGGTATTTAATCCCCTGCTCCTTCCTCCTGTGTGTGTAGGGCACAGATGTCACACAAGATATAGTTTATCAAATCAATTTCTCACTTTTATATGTTATTAAAGAGTAATGTATTTGTCTTGTCTGACTGCAGCTGTAAATTTTGGTTGTCTGAGAACTGCAGTGTTGTGATCTACTTGCATTTTGTCCAGATGCACCTACTCTTACCCTCATAATATCCAGTGATACACAGATTATACAGTTTAACAATGCAACTTGAAATTTTTTTGACTATTTCGTAATATTTTAACATAACTGATCTTTTTAGGAATTCAATATGTTACTTTCAGCTTTCTTACTGAAACTTTCTCTCTGTTACCTTTTTTTATCTCTGCTCTTTATGTTTTTAATGATGACATATCTAGGATTCTTTCAGATTAATCCTTTGTGCCCCTGTTGATCGTTTTCTTTCCTCTAACTGCAATTCATTTGTTTCTTCTTCTGCAGTGTATCTGCATTTTCTGCAGACTACTGGACTGAAGGGGGGCCAAGAGCTAGAACTTGTGGATGTAAATAAAAGAAAATTAGAAAGTTCTAAAAACTTTGGACATTTTTAGGCCATCTGCCCTGTGGCAGTGCATGATTTGTTTTAAATTCCCCTTTGCTCGTACTTGTTGAGTGTTGAGCATCTAGAAAAGTGTTCCTTATGAGAGATTGGGAAAGACAGGATTTATTAGCTGTCTGTATTAGAAGATGAGAAGGTAAAAAAGCAAAGCTGGACTCCCTATCCTGTTTCTAGAGCTCTGATAGCTTGAGTTCTGCTGGTTTTGAGAGAGAAGAAAATGAATTTAAATAGCAGGAAGGGCTGCAAAAGCTGTTATGGGCAAACACCTCAGCTGCTGGTATGGACTGTGGATAATAAGTACTCAAGTCTGTTTACTGCTTTACATAGGCCAAATGAAGACTGCTTCTGCAGGCTGTACTACTGCTTAAAGTTTCTCTTTAGTGTAAGAAAACTGAAACTGTGGTGAAAGGAAAACAATCAATTTTAGTTTTTGAAATGTGGGTTTTCTTTATTACCTTCCAGGTGGTTTGGAATTCTTGCAAATTAAGTTACAAGGAGGATTATACTCTACCCTGATGCAAATGCCTAATTCTTAATAGGGTGGGACTTCTTCTTGAACAATAAATAGCTAAATTTTTAACATTATGTAAGTCTTTCAAACCTGGACATTCTTTACCTGCAGAGAGCAAATCTGCTTGAGCAAGTGTCATTAATTGTTACTTTAGTGTCATTGGCAAGCATAGGAGATTTTAAGAGTGACTCAGTATTTTGTGGAAAGCCAGAGTAGGAAGTTGCAGCAGATCTGTATTCCTAAGATGCTGTTAGTCAGGGCAAGTGCTGGAGCATTCTTCACCCTGAGGTGGGTAAGGCTGCATTGCTGTGGTCTGCCTGGAGAAGTCACGAATAAAGTGAAACCTGTTTCTGAATCCACTGGCATTCAGTAGAGTCTGCTCTCCCTGGTTCCAGACATTCTTTTAAAGAGTAATAGCCAGGAGAAGCACCATGGCTTCAGAAATAAAGTAGGGAGAGACGCAGCACTGGACATGGATTTTGCTTTTCTCTCCGCTGAAATGATGGTCTTAGAGTAATGTGAGAAGTGTGTTGCTTCTGTTCCCTAGATTATGGTGGATTGGCTGGGTTAGGAGGTGAGATGAGGCAGCACAGGCAGTGGGAGATTGAGGGGAGGCAGCATTGTGTCTGTGTTTCATTGAGCAGCAGACACTTGTGGCTGTACTGTCTTACTAAAGCTGAACATGTACAATAATTTTTAAGTACTGAAGAATTTTATTCTGTAAAATTATTGTTGCTGCATCGCAAAAAGAGAAGAGTGAAACTAAGAAATTATGGAGAGGGTGAAAAGAGCCATGGGAGGTTTTGGGCCATTTCCGGATACAGAGTAGTAAACTGTTTGGATGAGTTACGTCAGAATTACAGTCCTTCATTCTCATAGGGAGTAACAGCCCAAACTAACTTTTACAACTATCAACACTAAGATCCTGGTACAGACCACCCTGAGGTTTCCAAATCAAGGTGTCCTAGGATTCCTGTGCTCCTTTTGTAGCTGGAGAGCCAAGACCATAAGGTCAATGAGAGATTCTTTTCTGTCTGTCTGACTCTTCAGGGAGTCTCAGGTTACTTACAAACCTCCTACATCTTTTAGCATCTTCGTGGACATTAATAGTTTGCCAAGGAAGTACCTACTGGATGTCCTGATGCCTTCTCCTTCCATGCTGTCTGCTACTGATGTCCACTGCTAAGCCTGAGCAGTGCATTTTTGTAAGAGTTTGATTTTCATCACAATGTCCTCCCAGCTTGCTCGAGTGAAGTGTATCCCAGTGGGAGCCATGAACTGCTGCAGTCTGACGTCAGATTTTATAATCTTTCTGTCTTTACAACCCCAACTTTAATAATACTTTTCTGAAATGTGTTAAACTGATAGGGAGAGCAAAGTGGTGCCAGGAAGTATCTCTGGTATATTTTCCATGTAATTGCACCATTGGTGGTGGAGGAGAGGAACTCCATAGTCTACTCCTACCTGTTTTCAGCTGTACACAACATTTAGCTTAGTTGGTGTCTATAAAGCCCTTAGAAAATTATAAGCTTTTTGTTTTAGTGGGTGTGCATCAAGCTCTATTGCTCTCACGCATACATCTCTTTCAGTTATCGTGAGTAATTTTCTTTTGAATGGTTTATGTATTGTTGTTTCTGGTTCTTTGCTATTTTTCACTTGGGAGTAGGATAGTAAAGAGAAGGGAAACCAGAAATTTACATTAATCTAAAACTTGTTGGAGACATTACAGAAGTAAATTTTTTACTTTGATTTAACATTAATATATAAGATACCAGTATTTTTGTGTTGCACTTCTGACACTTTGGTCTGAGGAAGCAAGGCTTCACACTTAGATATAAAGGCTATGTTCTTAAAACGAAAAAAAAATGTTATTTTGCTCCAGTGTTGTGACCTTCATACAACATGCTAGAAATAGCTGAGGAGATAGCAACTAGTTATCCAGTTATATTAAGACTTTCCTTCAACAGGTAGATTATCTGGATTGCATTATTGCCTAATCCATTATGCTTTAAGCAGTCTTGACACTTGATTAAGTAACGTGTAAATCTGTTTTCAGAAGTCTGTTCATGCATGTATTTTTTCTTAATCCTTAGTTCAAGCTTCATTTTGGAAACAGATTTTGGCAGAACTTTTCTTTAGTTAGTTTTACCAGAATCCCTGGCCTCATCTCTGATTTGATGTTTTGATGGCATCTGCTTGCTATTCAGTACGAGTGGACAGTGTTTCAGAAGAATAGCTCTCTCTTACAACCAAGACTTTGAGAGAGGTTGGCAGTACCAATTTGACAAGACGTCTGTCTTTGTTCTCGTCAGCACCAGCAGTATGTAGCTTGCTCTGTTTGGAACTTCTCTAAGCATTGACTGAAAACTCATGCCAGTTTAGAGACTCCCTGGGAGATCAGTGCAGATGAAGATAATAATGCTATTAAAATGAAAAAACAATAGAATCTGTCTCATGGTGGACCCAAATTATACTTTCATGGAGTCACAGAAGCACACAGGTTGAAGGGACCTTTGACCTGTGGTCAAAGCAAGGCCAGTTAGATGAGGTTGCTTGGGGACTTTTCTCATTAAGTTTAACGGATCTCCTTTAAAAAGATTAAAGTGATGGAGAGTCCACAATCACTCTGGGCAACCCGCTCCAGTATTAAGCCACCCTCAAATGAAAATTTTTCTTCTTCAGGTCTAATCTGAGTTTTCCATATTTGAACTTGGTCTGTTGCCTCTGGTCTTACCCCTGGGTACCTCTGAGATGAGCCTGGTTTGCTACACTTCCACATCAGCTATTTGCGGAATTTCTGTAGAAAAAAAAGGGTTTGAGGACCTTCAGTGTTTGAGTCATTAAATAGATATTCTTTATAATACATGAGACATACATTAAACTGGCCAAAAAGAATGTTTATTTTTTAGGTTGATCCAGTTTTCTGCTATAGGCAGTTTTTTAGATAATACATAATTTCAGTAAAATTTCTCAGGAATTTGTTGTTCTTCCCAGCAAATGGCGAACATTATTTGGAGGACTTGCAGTGGGTTAATTGGAGTAGAAGAGATTTAAAAACGCATCATTACTTCATAGACACTGTGTAAGGCCTGTATTTGGATTACTTTAGTGATAATGACTGACCATAATTATGTGATAGTCCAGTTGTCTTGAAGATAAAACTCGGTGTAAATTTACCACATCTTAGAAGTTTTGATATCTGGCAGACAATGTTTCTGACAATTATGGCCAGTGGTAACAAGGTAATAAAATTCCTCCTATACTTCCTATTTAGGATTGCTTGATGTATTTCCTGGTATAAACGTTGTAACGGCTGGAACAAGTTCAAAGGAAATCTTGGTGGTATTTTTCATAAACCCAGCAAATTTAAGAGGCTTTGTTTTACTACTTAAGTGGGCTTGTCTCATTTTCCTTTCTTATTTTTCTTTACAGCGTGTAAAAAAGAACCTAACTGAATTAAACTTTGTCCTCCCTTTTTTTTCCTTCTTCCTTCCTCAGATTGCAGCTATTCTCAGGAAACGAAAACTTGACTATTATTTGTACAAACTTCTACCTGAGATCTTGCAGTCCACTTCCTTTCTGACGGCAAATGGGACCTTGTATATTGCTTGCTTTTGCATTCTAAGGTTGGTATACTGTCCTAAAAATGAAACGTAATAGTAAAGCTATTTTTGTGCAACTTTTCAATTTAAATAATAATTTGTCTCTTTTTGTAGTAGGCTTGTTTGTAATGTTTTGCAGAAAAAAATCTACAGCTGTGCCATCATCTTGATTTCTGCTCTTACCAACTGAATATGAAACTCTGCTTTTTTAAAAAATTATTTTCTTCTAATTTTTGTAATTTTTTAAATTAGTAAACAACTCAATCTATCCACTTTGCTTCTTTTTCTCTGTTTTACTAATTCAAAATACATTGTTGCAAGAAATTCAAATAGATGCTAAAGGGAACCTAAGAAAGCCTAATCTTTCTTTCCTAGAAATAATTGATGTAACTTGATATTGATTTCTATTTTCCTGATGCAGGGGCTGTGATAACTTTTAATTATCCTAAACTTTATCCAGCCATCCAAGTTTGTACTTGCCTTATTGTGGTCATAAATGAAGGAGATCCCAGCACAGCTTCTGGGGTTCTGTAAGATACAGACTTGCTCTGAAAAATGAGTATATAAATGGCACTTCTGTATCCTGAGCTGTTTCCAGTGTATATTGCAAGTAACTGTCAGGATAGTTACTTCAGGATGAAGCTTTCCTGTTTTATGAATATGATAATGTCCTATATCTAAATGCATTTAGTGTAAGAGATGTTACACATAGACATGTAAAGCCTGCAGTAGCTATGAATTTTTGAAAGTTAACTGGCAGCACATTCAATAGCCCCACTAAAAGATAATCAAACCCATTATGCCCTAATTCTAAATCTGTTTAGAGGCCTCTAAACTTTGCTTCAAAGCTGAAGGAGAAGACTAAGAAGAGGAGGAGCTGCCTGAGGAGCTGTGGAATGCTTTTTAAGTAAATCATTTGCAAAGTTCAAAGTGAATATATAAGTAATGAGCTCTAAAGAATATATTTTCTAGCAATCTAGGTTGTATTAATACTGATTTATCTTTTCTGAGCTATAGAGTGCTTTTCCTTATGCTGCCATGTATTTACCTGTAAATCTGTGCCTTACTTCAGTGCTGTAGTTAAATGTTACTCTCTAAATTAAGCTAGTGTGGTTTTCAGCTATTCCCCTTAGAGAGGATATTAGCCATCTAGCAGATCTATGACTGTGTCTGTGCAAGTAGGTAAGAGATGAGTGTCTTCCAGTGGAGGCAGTTGGTATGGCATCACTTTCACCTATATGGAGCACAGGTGTCTAAAGCTGTTCTGACCTCCCAGGGCCAGATGCAGACTGGGTAATGGAAATGCTACTTAGTCCAAGTGCCCTCCAAGTTCCCTTGAAGCATTGTTTGGGTTGACCTAGGCCAGAGCCATGCAAAGGATAATTCTAACAATTTAATGTGACAAGGGATACCTGCAAATGTTTAACCTGCCATTCTTACAGTTGTGCAGCACAGTAACCCAACCAGCATCTCAGGAGCTGTACATGTTTTTTCTGTTGCAAAGAGAGTCCCATGAAGAGTTGTCAGCTGTGGCAGAATCCTTGCTGGCAGGGTCTCTGCACAGTGCCCACCACCTACAATTGCGGGACATGCAACTAGAGTTGTTGGCTAGGGAGCTGATTGAAACTGGTGAACTGGAATCATTACTAGAGGCAAAAGAACAAAGTGTTTAGGCAGCCATAGGAATTGTGCCTGTTTTGAAGTACATGAATGTACAATTATAATGAGTATTTTGCAGCTGTTCTGACCATAATAAAATTCAGAGCCTCAGCAAGTAAATGACTAGGATATGTAAGAGCTATTAAATGACATTTGAAAAACAATGGATAACATGACTATTAGAAAAGTCATACTTTCCAAATTTACTAGTATGCTTTGAAGAATAAATATGTACCTCGTGATGATTCACCTGGTGCATTTTACATGAATTCCCAGGTGACTGTGACAAGATTTCTTGCCTAGGACTCTTCAAGAAGAAGGGTTCTCTGTTTTCCAGGAATTAGTAAATGATTAACAAATAGTTAATATATGTGAAACAAAGCAAGGGATAAATGATTGATTTTTGTAATAGGAGGAGGTTGCCAGTGAAGCTCCTGTTATGTCCTTTGTTTTGGATATACCTAAAGAATCTGGAAAAGGGGATGAAGACTAATATGAGAGATTGTATGAGATTATTTAGGTTACAGAAATCTACACTCACCCATTTCTGAAATATGTGTTGATTAAAGTAATTTATGAAATTTTATAGAGAAAAGTACAAAGTAATGCTGTGGGAAGAGGAAAAGCAGCTCTGTCCTCACTCAAGGATGGGCTTTAAACTAGCTACTGTTAATCAGGTGTTTGAGGGTCATCATGTGTGGCTAATTTGAACAAGTCACTTCAGTACTTGAATATGGTCAAGGAGTGAGTAAGTGTTATTTGGAGAGAAAATGAGAACATGCCAGGAAGCTGAATAAATACATGACACCTTTACAAATTGAGTAATGTATGCCTTTTTCTTTTTAAGAGTTTCTCCTAAGATCATAATGTTGACAAGTCATTCACTTGGAATTACTTAGTATCAACATTGTCATGCAGCTTAAGCCATTTAAGCTTGCTTTTTTTTTAACCAATTTATGAATTTAAAAAAAAAATATATATTTTTAATATTTTGTTTTGAAGTCGTATTATTCCTTGAATTTATTGCTGTGTGATACAGTGTATTTTCAGTAGCCCCTGAGAATAAAAGTAATTGTAAGTGATTTTCCAGGCCAGAATGCAATTTGGTATTGTATGTTTTAATCCATCAAAGAAAAGCCAGTACCTCTCTTTCTGCATAACTGGCCTGAGTATTTCTGGATCTGATTTGCAACCATGGAAAGAGATTGTCTGAGACTGTGGAGACCTAGATGCTCTAGATCTGGTCCTACATAGTAACGAGAACTTGGATCTGATAGATTTGTACAGTAGGATACATGCTGCAGATTTTATATCTTTCTTTGGTTGAAAGGTGTATTATAGCAGGAGCAGCAGTAACTCAGAAACAAAGTTGTCCAGCAAGGCCCATGCAGTTGACTGCTCTTACCCTCCTGGAGTTCTAGACCAAAGCAATAGAGGTTTCTAGCTGCTCATGTTAACTCATATTTACCTGCACAATTCCTGATTTGAGGAGAGCTGCCTGTTTCCTTCTTTTGTAGCACCAAGGAGAAGGTGTCCTGGTAGGCATATAGGGTGTTCTGGATCAAATAACTACTTGATCTGTTCTTACCTTTACCAAAGTCCCAGTGAATCTCTAGTCCTTGTGTGTACTAGTCATCCAGTAACAATTAAAAGATCTAAGTATGAAATGTAATTGGGACTGAGACTTCCGGCTTGTGCTAATGTATCTTATTGATACTCCTGCACTATTTGCTTCTTTTCAACAAGGGAAAACCACCAAAATTGAAACTGCTGCAAATATTCTCAAGGATGTACAATTTCAGGCAAGAAAATGCAATTAAAATAATTTCAGGGATTGTTTAATATTCTCAGCATTTCACAGGTAGGCAGAATTTCAAAAACATCTAAATTCAGTATCAGCACTGATTTAGGCTGTGAATAGATGTTCTTGTTCTATAAGGGATTGCCAAGCTAATGTGCCTGACTGTTTTTTCCTCGTGTTTTTTTGCTGAAGTGAACTAGGGCCTATGAACAGCCTGTTCTTTGGCAGAGCAGTGAGGGTGATGTTCTCTGTTACGGATGTGTGACAGGCCAGCTGGGGCTTGTAATCTCTTCTGCTGGTGAGATCCAGAAGACTACATCTGTCTGGGCTTCAGACGGAAGTGCTAGGCTCCAGTGCTGACAAGGATTACATCTGTTAAATGAAAGGTGTGATTTTTAGATGTTTTGTTCTAATAAATGCAAAACTTCATGAAGACATGGATCTCTTAGTCTAGCAACTAGAGTAATTACTAGAGTAATTACGTTTGTCCATGTACATACAGCTTGTTCATTGAGGAATTAGGTGAAAAAACTCATAGTTCTCATTCCAATTTCTGTCCATACACCATGTCAAAATAACTGCAAATAATAACAAAAACTCATTTTCATTTACTTTAGGAGTAGTTTAGTTGTTTCACTTACTGATTGGACATTTTGATTTCCACTAGGCTTTATTATGTAAAATATGCTACTGTTTCCGAAATCTTGTCAACCCATACATGTAAGGATTTGAAAAGGGATTCTAAACTGTGCCAAAAGAACAAATTCTTGTTTCTTTCCCACAGAAAAGACATTTGTTCTGTTACTTAACAGGTGTGTCTGGTAAGATGTGTTCATACTTATTAAGATGTTTAAAATGACTTCTCTGAAACTTCATACAGTAATTACTTTCCGAGAGAGTCCTAATAATGAACTTTAGGTCCTGCAGCATTTGGCATTGTCATCCTGAGAAATTATCCTTTTGCAGCCGTGGGAATGAGCAGTGTGTGTAATTGCCATTACATCACTTGCTGCTGATACACTGGCTCTCTTTTCACTTACAAACATAAGCTGGCATTGCTTCCCGGTAATGTTATTTTTGCTGGAGAAGTATGAAATGAGGCTGCTTATGGCTTTTACAGGAAGAATGAAAGTGAACTAATCAGATGGTGTTGATTAATTATCTTTGTTCTCTCTTCTGTGTTGTCAACATGAAATTTTATCTAAGAAAATGTCCTTTTTTATCCTGTTTGTATTTTCCATTTTGTTTGTTTATTTTGTTTGCTGTGTTTTTGGAAGGGTAGACTCCATTGTAGCACTGTTTTCCCACCAATAGTGGTTATCAGCTGAACAGCATTGATATAGTTGAAGTATATTTATCATCACGCTACCAAATGTCATGACTGTCTGACTATTGTTTGCTTCTGTGATCAGCCTGAATTAGTTTGAAGGTGCAGGTTTCCTGAGCAGACCAAATGTGGTTGGTGACATTGTGTCAGACATGCAGTTTGATTTTCCTCCTTTAACAGTGACCAATTTATAGAAAGATTTTCTTTATCTATAGAAAGATACTGTCATTTGTGTAACTGTTTTTTTTTTTTCGACTGTTATTGTTTTAGGAATTTCAGTAGTTGAAACTGTGGGGACTCTGAATGAAATCCAGATCTAATTGCAAAAAACGAGAGCTTTCCCAGCTTAATAGGACTGGGAAGTCACTGTTTCTTCCACTTGTAATGTAGAGATTGATTCCTTGGCTTACTGTAAATGTGTGTTTTCCTGTTTTTAGCATCAGTGGATTATCTCTTTGGAGTGTGATGTATATTATAATTATTTGATTTGATTTCTGCCTCACCTGATTGTGTTGCTGCATTCCACAAAGCACGTCTTCCTGAAGATGTATTTGGACCACTAGCAGAGAGATAAGCAGATATAAGTTGTTTTAGAAGATTTTTCTGTAATTAATATCTACAACTTTTCAGAAGCTTTCATGCTTTCCTGGAAGAAAACTAGTTATTTAAATGAAATGAATACATTTATGAAGTGTTTCAGGTATTTAATGTTTATGAAACACTTGGGAAACTCCTCTGAGAATTATCCAAGTGTAAAAATATAATTATTAGTGTTTATTAGTAAGTACAGATTAATGTAAAAGAACAAAATTAATAAATCATTTGTAATTTTATGATAAAGGTGAAATATGGTGTTGTACCTGAATGTTCCATTTGCATGTAATATGTGTACATGTTACATATATGTTACTTTTTCAGGAAGATACTTGGAAAATTCTACTTCTGGTCTCCTGGCTTTGGTGCTGCTTTACCAGCTTCTTACATGGCTATTCTCATCGAAAGGAAAAGCAGGTAGGGTTTGTGTTTATGGATTTTCAGTTTTATACAGTAATATTTCTTGTTGTGGTCATTTGTTGAGCGACGTTTGACAATTCAGTAGTTTTGTTTCAGAATGCTGGAAATAGAGTTCATTTGAAGCAGTGTCTTTTGGAACCTTATATTTCAATCTAGAAAGCTACAGTGAGAAAAACACTTTACAAACATTCAGTTTCCTGTTTATGGTTTGTTTTTGTTCTTTAACATGTAATTGGTTTGCTCAGGATTGCCTGATGAATCTCAGTTGCTTAGGGTTTCCTAATGAAACTGTTGTTTCTTGTTTGTTTGTTAAAATATAATTTGAATAATATTTGCAGTTAGTCATAGAGAAGGGGAATGCTGATGAAAGTTGCTGATGACTTGAGTTAACAATGTGAGATTAGTTAAGGTAGAGGAATGCTAGGATGTTGTGGAAAAAACTGTGGGTGAGCTGAAATAATCCAAATTATTCAATCACGGAGTAAACATATCCCAAGCCAAGTTTTAGGTATGTCAAAGTTCTGTCCTTTTGAAAGAATGCATTAGCGATTGTTTTTGAAGACTGAGGATGTGTAAGAGGTTGTGGAAACGTGGAAGCACTTCCAAATCACTTTCTTTAATGTAACTATAGAGAAAATAATTATAATCAAATTACCAAATAAGTTAATTATCTTTTTGATGTCCTCTCTAGCTGACTGATTTCATCTTACTGTAATTACTTCCTAAGAGGTTGGATACATTTTAGTAGAACTTTGTCTAGTTACATAGACTCCAGCGCTGCCCTTGGCATCAGTGTTTCATTTTGTCATGTGAGCAAATGCATTTTTTCCCTTTGATCAGCGACAACACTGGCTTAACTTTTCCTAGAGACCTGTTACAATGTGGGGCTTTTCCCGAGCCAGACTTCTAATATTTCTAGATAACATTAAAGAAGAAGAAATCAGGCTGGTTGTCCATCTATGAACTTCTTTTAGCTTTCAGAGTATTTGTGAGTTAACAGTTGTAACTGCTTATGAGCCCAAACCTGTACAACGTTTTTGCATAATAGTGGAACAACTATGAGAAAATTGCAAAGTTGAGCTTGTTAAGTGTAGCAAAAAGAGTAGGAAAACAAATTTTATATCAAATGGGTTTTTCTAAAAGTCTTAGTGGCAATGTGAAATGAAAGCTTTGACGTGTTAACAGGCTTGTATTTAGGATCTGAAATCTGAAAGAAATAGAAGTTGAAAGAGAGGTTCATGAAAATGACAGAAGTAGATTTGTACAGCACGTATGCAATGAATAATGCTGGAATACTTAGTTCCTGGAGCGTTATTCTCCTTTCTGTCCAAATTCATAATGTGTGACCTAAGGTATTTTGCCTACAACTCCACATTATATTGCATCAGTTAAAGGAAAAAAGGCAGTGTTGGTATTATGGTATAACACGTGTATGAAAATGTGGGGTCATTGTTCTTAAAGAAAAAAATGTTAAAGACATCAAAAGGTATTTGAAAGTTTAGATTTTTTTTTTTAAAATGTGAAGTTGTTTTGTATGTTCTCAGATGGCAACTATGTATAATGTGCAAAATCCTGCTGCTGACAGTGAAATATGACTTTCTGATTTTACATCTGTTAGCCTGTTAGCTTCTGTTACTGGCAAAATCAAATTTTAATAGACTTGTAGTCCCATAGGAAACTGACATTTCACATGGAGACACAGGGACATTTTCAGTTATCTTCTAAGTATCTTAGATTGTAGGGAAAAATCAGGGAGGTGGGAAAAAGTCCTGTTCTGAGTTCATAAACATATCTCTAGCCCTTCAAATTGCTACTAGCAGCTGGCAGCAACATTGAACTTAATCACTTAATCTCTTCCCAAGTGGATACCCTATTTTAAGTACCACACTGGCATTTGCTTGCACAGCATCCCTGTCAGTCCTGAACTTGGGAACAGCAGGCTTGTAAATCAGATTTTCTTTCAAGTGTTACTGTTCATGTGTGCCAGCCTTGTACATTTTATAATGGGAAAAAGAGATGGATAGCTTGGCTAGATGCATTATAGCCCTGAGGAGGAACATGTTTTTTAGTGTGTTACAGAACTAGTTTGATTATAGTTTGTATCTGTGTAATATATAATTGCAAATTTGCATGACAGTGGCAATGAGGAGGTGACATTGCATAGAAATTTCAGATAGACTCAGGAAATGATCTACATTATGTTATGCTGTTACAGTTCTATAAAGATATAAATGGCACGTTAATATGTCCATGTGTATTCTATTTGGTGACTATAAAATATAGTTATCCTGTCTATGAAAACTAGTTTATTAGGATCTGTGGAAAGGGCCAAGGAATAAAAACACATTAACTTTTTTGTATCTGTATCTATAAATGTTATGTGAGAACTGGTCACATTATTATGATTAAGTAATGTTTTGATAAAAGTTATTTCTTAGATAAGAATTGGATGTAGATATATAAACATGGAGATTATGTGTTTGCAATGCGTGGATTCATATTCTATGCCTTTCATCCCTTACTCCAGTAGAAGGAACCCAGAATTTTTGTGTTTTTCTGGAGCTGTCAAGCTCCTGTTGGGTTAGGTTGCTTGTTAGCGTTAGAAAGAAGCAGGATTTATAAATGTCAATCTGACACTTGTTACCTGCATAGTTGGTATATGTTTGATGTTCTGAGTAGAGTGAAGAGGGCACAGAGTTAAATTTCAGTTGATTTACATTACCTCGTTATCTCATACAGTACATATCTTTTTAATCACATTTAGCATTAGTCCTGGCATGTTATTTTTCTTCTCTGTATTTGTGGCTCTGGCAAAGATATTGAAAAATGAAGCAAAAATATTGTTACTGGTTTGTTGTGTGTTTTCACATGCAAAGAAAATGTTCTTGTAAGTAAGGGAAGTACTCCCTTTTCCTGGGGAAATAAATACAATTCATAGAATATATGTTTTTTTAATTTCATTTGATTAATTGTCAATGTTTTAGTTACTCCATATGTATATATTGTCATAACAACTACAGCTATATGATAAAAAGTAAGCTTCTGACAGGTGCACTTCCACAATTATACTTTAAAGAACATAATATTCTTTACAGTTTGACCTTTTTACATCTTCTGTTAAAGAAAAATGTGCAATTGTTTTGTCATAGAATTCACTTTTGTAGTGTTAGACATTAAAAGCTGTGTTAGTCTCCTCAAAAATAGAAATATGATTTGGATACATTAATTTCATTTAGCTTCCTCAGGAAATTTTTTCATTCTCTTTATTAACCTTCGTATGAAGTTGTTTAACCATATAATCTTTGTTAACTCCTATAGGTGTTGTTCCCAACTGCTGATAAGAAGAACTTTTATTTGTAGTTTTGAAAGAAAAGTATTTTGTTTAGGTCTTTTGGCCTCTGATTGTAATTCAAATTTACAGTCAGGTGTTGTTTCTTTCGACATCTATGAAATGTTATCCTAAGAATTGAGCATATAGTAAGGAGGAGATATGTGGCTTGGACTGAAAGAGACATGGCACTACCTTGTTGTAGAAGTGCCGAGGGTGTTAGAAAGCAAGGAAGTAACTGAATATACTTGTTAAAACTGTTGTGAATGAAGCTGTTGAAATGTGATTTGAGGCTTGGCTGAAGCCAGCCTGCTACTGGAAATCTGATTAGATCAGTTGTACCTTGCTGATTTCTAAGACAAAGAAGTCTCATAGATAGTGGAGAGCCTGTATTTAAGACCTCTGTGATTATTCTCTAGGAAAAGAATTATGTTCTCTTAAGGGTTTTGTAAATGTGCTGATGTTTCAAAACCATTTATGTTGTACTTTGCTAATAGCTAAATGGCAAATTTCATTATATTGGACTCTTGCTCAGGAAATCATGTATTAACAAGTTTCAAGAACTGTAAAGCTTTAAGAGGGGACACAATTCCAGGTTTAATGAAATTATTCGTCTCACTGGCTAACTTTTTGTTTTCCCCCCTTGCCTTTTTTAAGTAATTAAGTCAGAGAAAGTTTAACTACAGCCACCTAAAATTTCTGTGGCGGTTCTGAAGGGACTCTTCTGGGGTTGCCCCCTGCTCCCCCTTAGGCCGCATTAATGTTTACATACTGGCTGTTAACGTTATAGTGGCGCCTGTCTCCTTGCTACAGTTAAGACTCTGTCACTGATGGTATTATAAAACTTGAGATTTAGGGCTTTTATAATTTGGCTGTAAAATCTTGCTCTGGGCAATTATTTGCAACATGTTTTTAGTTGAAAACTTTGTGCATTTTTCCTAAAAAACAAAAAAAAAGTATACTGGACTCTTACAAAAACATGTAAAGCATATTCATTTAAAAAGTGGCACAGTTCAGCAGTGCATGTTGTAGAGAACATCTATATATATACACACATATATTTAGTGTTCTTGGAAACAAAAGTATTACTATGTATTGCTTAGAAAGTGACAGAAATATTTGTGGAAGAACAATGTGGAATTTTTAGACAGTATGTTCTGATGAAAAGTTCAGTGTTGTTGGGATTATTTGCTTGCCATAAATGCCATTAGTCTAAATACATTATAAAGGAGCAATGTGGCAGCACAGTAGTGGTGAAAAGTATACACTGTAAAGAAATTATAATTTCTCTAAGTTTGTTCATTCAAGTACAAATTTGTTGGTATATCCTTCTCTGTAGTAGTATAGTATGTTTAGACTTGAGGTGACAATTACCTTTCAGAAATGTTTTATGGTTATTCAGTTTGATGTTGTATTTTAGGGAAAGAGATAAATAACCAGTAAGGTGGGGGGAGGGTGAGTGATCAAAACAGGTAAACAAACTCTTTTAACACAGAAAGTGGTTTTGGAAGTGTTAGTCTTACTTGCTACAGGTAACAAATTGAGAAAGCAAGCTGCACTGAGGATGACTTTTTGCCTATTTTTTGTGTTGTAGTGAAAAAAACACTCAAGTTTGAATCACTGACTTGTGAATTTTGTGGTGTAATCTGGTAAGGAGAACTAGCAAGGAGACAAATTATTTTGGAGTTGTACTCCTCTAGAGTGATTATTGCTGTGAAATATGGAGCCACGGTGTAGAAGTTACTGGGAAAGCTTTTTATTTTTAAACCAAAATATGTTAAATTTCATTGTACTTCAGCAACTGTTTTGGTGAGACCCGGAATTTGAAGTTTTTGTAGAAACAGCACATAAACATTTGAACATGTTTTGCTGCACGATCTGAGGGCTGCTACTGTGCTGTAGTTATAGAATCATATCAGAGAATGGTTTGGGTTGGAAGGGACTTTGAAGATCATCTAGTTCCAATCCGCCTGCTGTGGGCAGGGGGACGTTCCACAAAAACAGATTGCCTTAACAGTTATTGTAAAAAGGGAAAACTGATCATTCAAGGTTGCCTGGGAGCGCAGGAGTCAATCTGGAAGATGCTGTGATGGTGGCAACATTGTGAAGGGCAGTTAGCTCAGGATGGGCAGCTCTCAGGAGTGTTCTTCATGTAAAAGCCCATAATAGCCTGGTATTTTATGCTACAAGTTATGGGGCCTGATGGGATTCATGCCAGAGTTCTGAAGGAGCTATTGGGTCTTATGACAGGACCCCTCTCTATGTTACTCTTGTGTAAAAGAAGGGTCTGAGGGAAGACCCAGGAAGCTACAGACCTGTTGGTCTAACCTCAGTTCCTGGAAAAATTCAGAAGATTATACTGGGTACTGTTGAAAGGCATTTAAAGGAACAATGTGATCTTCAGGCATAGTTAACATGGGTTCACTAAGGGAAAGTCCTATTTAACTTATTTGATATCCTTCTGTGACAAGGTCACCCACCTAAGTGGATGAAGGGAAGGCTGTCATTTAACTTGCAGGCATATTATGAAGCTGTCCTGTGTAAAGGAGAAGAATGTCCTCTGTGGGTCATAAAAAGGTGCCATGTTAGTGGCAAGGTATAAACTGCTCCCTTTGTAAAAGTAGCTGCAGTGTTAAATTTGCTTCATTTAAATGAACTGTGGAAACCATTTTGTTTATTATATGATCTTCTCTCCCATACAATATTCTTAATTATTCCTATAGTCAGTCTATCCTGGATCCCTGCCCTTTACTCCCCATGATTCTGCGTATGTGTATAAAATGTGGGTGTAATCCTTATACTTCTGGATGTATTTTTAAAAGAAGTGGTTACAGTCAACACTTGGACTTTTCTAACTATCTGAAATGTGTGTTTCTATTTCATACCACTCATCTCTTTCTAATCAGTTGAGTCATTCACCATGCTGTGTTTCACAGTGTAGATAACTGTCTTAAGCTAGATTTCATCCACTTGAGATGGCAAAAGTTTGGCAAGATGAATTCTGTAGTTGTGAATAGAGTAAGAAGATTTCTTGGCAAGCAGTGATTACAGTTCTGTACATTTGTAGTTAGTCAGTTCAGCTTATAAACTAATCAGGATTCTGAAAAACTCTACTGTGTCTGCAGATGTATTCAGCAACCAAGTTTAAGAAATTTTCAGGCTGTAGCATTTGAATGTCGGACAAATTTGGTTCAGCTTGCTTGTGTGGTGTCCTTGAAGTCTTGCACAAAATGAAGAGCAGGAGAACAGCTACAGCTTTTTAGTTGACAGTCCATTTTCTGGGATAACACAGGCAGACAGAGTAAGAACAGTGAAAGATCTCATGTGAAATATACACCTGTGATTCTGAACGTGTTGCAGCACCTGGGTGGATCTGTAGAGACTAGGTTTATTTTCTCTTTGTGTTGTTAAGAGTCAGGGCTGAGCTGGATCAGTCAGAACTATTTGATTGCATTTGTTCAGTGGTCTCCAGATCCCTGAGTTTCAGGAGGATTTACCGGCTTAGGAAGAGCACCAGCCATGTGGTTACTTCATGAATAATAGTATAAAGACATCTTGGCAGCACCCATTAAACTCTGGAGTACTCTATCAGTACACTTGGGGCCAACTGGGATGGACAAAGGGCAGTGCTAAGGTCAAGGAACAAGCTCTGATAGATCCCAGGTGACTGTGCAGATACCTTCCTGTCTTCCTGTGCTGCTCCATGAGTAATTGATACTTGATTATAGTTAAATTTTTTTAAATTATTTTAAGGACCACTTTTGGCAAATCTGTTTCTGAAATGTTCACTTTGTAGACTGAAAACTTAAGTAAAAGTCATCTGCATATTAGTGTAATTTTGTATTTTGTTTTTCATAATTAACTCTAAAAAACCCACCAAAACCCCTGTAAAACTTGCAGTCCTGTTGAAACGCTGACAGATAAAATGTTAAAATTCAGACTGCTGAACCCTGGACTATTCTGCGAGTCTGACTTGGAGTCAAATGGCACAAACAGTGGATTAATTACTCTGTTCTGTCTGCTCGGCACTACCATCCAGGACACACTCATTTGGACTTCCTTGGCTTAAGAAAACACTTAATATATCCTCTTTGTCTAAATGCTTGCATGTAACATGTGGGTCCCAGAGGGGGAATAATAAATACTTTGCTAGTATAGAATAAGCTTCAGATGCTGCTTAGGTGAGCTGGCTACAGTGCTGACCTTTACCTGGCAAGATAAGATTCATGCCTAGCATGCCGCGGCTTCAGTGGCTGGAAGTCTTGGAGGGAACTTTTCTATGCTGTGTTCCTCAAGTCTGCTTGTAGGATATTGTTTCTAGATACCACAGATGAGAGCAGTTTAAGTATTTGTTTCTGTGAGAGCCACACCTATTAACCCTCAGGAAATGCAATTACTGTTTTCTGTAGCCTCATTGCTCCCAAGAAACTAAGGTGACAGTTAGGTCCTGCAGCAGGAAAAGTGTGAAGGTAGAAAACTAGAATGGTAATGATTTGCTATATTTAATCATGCAAAACTTTTCTGTGGTAAAGATTACAGCAGTGTACTTAGGTCAAACATCTTACTTCCCTTTCCTGCCCTCTCCCCTCTGTATCCTGGGACAAAAAATGGCATGTTTTTATTTCCTTTGGTAAGGAAATAAAACGCCGTGTGTGCGTGGTGTTTCTTTTAATCTAATGACCTCCACTCCAGATTGAAGCTTTTTTGATAAAATAAGTGTATGCCACTAAAACCTTCTTCTAAAGATAGTCTGTCTGAGAAAAAGGAACAGCAGTGTCCATGGCATTAGAGGCAAGCTTAAAACAGGTCTCATGAATTTGGGCCAGTACGCTGTCATCACAGTCGAGACTGCTCCAGCTTTGGTGAAAGACTGAAACAATATGGACTGTCTGGTAGTACAGCATAATTTTGTCTGCGTGAAGGAATTTATATGGGCTCCATCTTGCTGCCTCAGTGATATGTTTTTCCTTTTCAGCTCTTCAGTATCTGTTATTCATTCCTTGTGAGCAACAGACTGAGGAACTATAAAAAGTGTTCTAATATCAACTGTTGGCAATTTGGATCTTTGAGCTTAGAGTGAGAAAATAATAGGTTCAAACTGGACTTGGCAGTAGCTTATTTCTGTCTTTGGTAGGTGAAATACCTCATTAACATCTGTCTGTAGTATCTGGCACAGTTCATCATCCAGTACTGATGTTCTGCCAGAAAATGGCTGCTCAGTCAATAGGGATGTGTTGAAACGACTCTCAAAATTTAGTATGGCTTGCCTGCCTTTCTAGAGAAGGTTCACATTGACTTCTGACACTGCTCTTCCTTGTGACCCCTTGTGTTTCAGGCTATTACAGATGTAGGCACACTCTTAATAGTATTCATTTGTCTTCTGTGTGATTAATTCATAGTTCCTAACTGGATTTAAAGCCTGCTTTTAATATAACTTAGTAGGCTGTCATTGGGGGTCTAAAGGGGAGGGAAAAAAAGCAGATTGTCAGTGTGTGTTGAGAAGTCCATACTTGCTTCTCTTGGAAGTGCTGGTCTGCTGTTTTTGAATACAAGAGCATTTAGAAGTTACTCACACCACGTGAAAAGCTGCAGTAGTTCTCTGAGTTGGATTGATTTGTCATGTGAGCTTTTTTTGCATATTGCTTCAGGTACTTTGTGAACAGTGTAATCCAATCACAAATGTAAGCATTAAAATTTTATGAGTCTAAAGAGAAAATTAGCTCTAAACATGCAAACAAACAATAGCTACCAGTGTGACAGACTAGAAAAAGAGTATCAGGCTGCTGAAGTCTTTTGAAATAGATGATTTGAGTAGCTTATAAAATAAAACTTGTATTGTGGAATGGGCTGTCTCAAACTGGGCACAGAATATGACTTGGGGAGGGAAAGGCAGTTATTCCAAAGGGCTTCTTGGGAAGCCTCTGGAGCTGCTTCTCGCTGAGCTGCTGTGAGCTGGGTTTGGGCTGTGCAGGTAGGGTGTGGCTGAATGGCACTTAGCCTGAGAAGGACTGGAGGGTAGAGGTAGAGAAGAACAGGTCAAATACTGGTATTGGAACAATCCCAAGCTGTCAACTGGAGTAATAATCTTATATGAGCAATTTTTTCTCCTTCTTCCTGTCCTTTTCACTCTCAAAATACACTGAAGTCCAAGGTCTGTGAATATTGCAAATATCTGCAACTCTGAAATTTTTCCATGCCCTGTTTTGCACTTCTCCCTAATTCTTAGTAACAGTTCTGTCCATAATTTCCTCTTTTGCTATGGAGTGGTAGCGATTGCCAACAAAATATGTAGAAAAAATGACCAACTGCTGCTGCTGAACCACAAAGCAGTTTTGCTCACAAAGAGATTATTTGGTTTTGTGCCTTATGCTCGTACCTTCCAGACAGAGTGGCCAAGCAGCACATGTTGTATCCTGACTGAGAAAGCGCCCAGAAAGAACTGTTTCCTTTGTGATTGACTGAGCTGATTAGAAACAATTCTGTGTTACTATCAACAGTCCAAAGAAATAGTTATTTGGGGCCTTATTTAACAGTAGGTAAGTGTTAAGTAACAGTAGACCTTCCGTACCAAGAATGTGAATAATTTAAAAAATGCCTGGAAATTCTTCATTTTTTTTTTTTAATGAGGATGTTATTCTTCTGTTATCTCCTAGTCAGTCTTTTTATGAAACTAATAAGCTTTTTGGAATCTCTATATCTTTTAATGGAATCTTGTGAGGTTAAATTACACTTTAATTAAGAGGTTTTTTCCCCTCTGTATGTCAGCCTTTGTTTTGCCTCTGTAGATACCCTAGAGAAAGTGGGAGAGGAGGAAGAGGGAGGGAATGTTGAAAGAAAATCTGTATATAAAAGAGTATAAAGCAGTTAAAAAAATTAAACTATAGATGTTATCTTGTGTTGCACTAGCTGAAAACTCTGTAAGAATTATTGGTACTAATTTAACTGGAATGTATTACTGTAGATATATTTTCTTTTTGGCTTCTCTCCCTTTCCAGTTTTCTCATACCCTTTCTTTGGCATGTGTTCAAATCATGGAACATGTTGATTTTATTTTATTTTCTTTTAAGAACAACAAATTCTGAGTATTTGCATGAAACCATTTTACTTAACATGTAATGTGCTCCAAGCAAGGATTACTGATTTGCAGTTTTGAGCAATTTCAATTTCCCCAACCTGTAAAGTGTCCGTTTCCTACTTTAAACAACCCCAAATTTTGCAATACAAAATTCCTTTAAAAAAGCAGTGGGTCATGAGTCCTAAAACCGTATATTTCTGAAATTAAGTTCTGTGCCCGAACATTATCTTTATGTGAAAGGCTTGCTACTCGTATTTACTAAACTCAAAACGTTATCATGTTCTTTTTTGAAAACTTACTTCTTTGGTCTGTTTTCATAATTTTCAGCATTATTTTGAAAGCTTATCTGTTCCTGCTGATTTTAAGTGAACTTTTGCACCAGGGCTTCGCTGCTGACCTCCAGCTGTCAGTAGGAAATTGGTGGGTGTGAGAGATTAACGATACCCTAAACATAATCTGTAGTGCTTGTGTTATTACAGGGATGCAATCACAACTCCAGATCTATAGTTGGCTTGCTTGTGGTGTCAAGCTGCTGTAAAAAACCTACCTCTTACCTCTTCATTTTAACTTCTTTCTTTTTAGGGGAAACATGTGATTTGTGTGTTTGATATAATTCTGCAGGTTATAAAATGGTATGTTTTACAGTGGGGAGGGGTTGAAGCTGAGGGGAGGAATTCTTCCTGTTTTTGCAGACCACAAGTCCTGTCTGGGGAGCCATTACAAACTATTATGTTAGCTTCTTAGTTTATGTTCAGAAATTAAAGCCAGAGTTAACTCTTTTAAGTCTTTCTTTTTTTTTTTTTTAATTTAAAAAAGGACAAATGTTCTCAAATTTTCCTATTTACTAAAATAAACATATATAATTTTATATTTTTTCTATGAGATATACACTCAGATATATGAAAATATTTACTATTAAAATTACCGTTTTGCTGTAACAAGTTTTTGCAGCATGTTATGTGCTCTTTACCTTTTTTTTTTTAACATTCCACCCCATATATACCTTTGAATTCACTGATTCCCATGAAAGTAGTTATATTTGTGATTTCTTAGACTTGTAAAGAATCCAAAAAAAGATTATCAGTTAAAATACAGAGGTAACTGTCAGAATGTGCAGCGTATTCAATGAAGAGTAGCATTCATATAAAATTCAAACTTGATTTTGTAGGAAACTAACATAAGGAATTTATGAAAAAATCATTTTTATAGAAGTCATGCATAGTTCAGATTTTGTTGTATAGGTCACAAGGAAAGGTAAGTTTGACTTGTTTTATTCTAGTACCTGTTTATTCTCCGGTCAGTCTTGTTGGTTTGACAACACTAAGAAGTTTTGAAAAAGCAAATTGTAGGAACATGATATTTTGGACTGGCAGTGAAGTTAGAAAGCTTTGTACCAAAGCTGAAACTGCTCTTGTCTTAGCAGTGAGTTGGATATTTTTATTTTGTGTGTGTTTGCACCCTAGCTGTTTAAATTTATTACATATATTGGAGAAACATAACCCATCAATTAAATGTTTAATCAGAGAACATAATTACATGCATAAAGATTTTTACCATGCTGCTTTATCCATCTTCAGGCTCCTTCTACACACGTCTGCTCCTGACTGCTGCTGAGCACTGGGTTACAGGAGTGAACCTTGCAGGGAAGGGGGCCTGGGTGTCCCTGCCCCAGTGTTGCCTCCCCATGTGGTGTGGATTCGTGGGTGGGGCTCACACAGTGGGCTGTTCCTGCTGAAGGAGGTGCCTGTTCAATTTGCGTGAATTTTGTAGACAGTGGTATCCATCTTGCTGTGGTTATTTCCTGTTATTTCTGACTCGCTAACTTATTTCCCCCTTAGTTTTGGGCAAGACAAAAAAGTGATCATAAACCCCCACAATTTACATAAATATATAAAAAAGGCACAATTATAGTAGTTCAAATATGTTTAATTAATTGCAGTGAATGTTTAGATTTCAGGATGTCTACTCAGAAAGGTTTGTGGTTTAATGAAACAAGGCAATGGAGAAAACAATTTTTTAAACTTCATATTACTAAAAAAGTTCTTGATGAGGGAATTGGAGGAGCCGTAGTGCTGTTATTAGACATAAAATGGGCATGGCAAGGCAAAACATATGAAAGAAGTAAATATTCAAAAGGAGGAATGAATAATGAGACAGAAATAGCTTAAAAATGACAGGTCCTACATCTCTTCTGTGCTGTGTAGAGAAAGAGGTGTTTGCTTTCTGTTGGAAGTTTTCTTTGAGGGCTGCTGTGGTCACACTGGTTAATTTATGATAAAATTGCCAGGAGCATAAGTGCTTTCTAAGGATTCATCCCACCTTCAGGCAAGCTTGGTTGGTTTTTTTTTGTGTGCTGTTGATGCTGTTGCTTTTTAGCTTAGCAACACTCTGTTTTTAAGGAAAACCATAAGTACATTGAAGGAAACCCATAAATCAGGAGAGAGAGAACTGGCCATGATTTTTTAGGAAAACACAATCTAAGTTGTGTTTAAAAATTGGTATTTTGTATTATTTCCTATTAGATGAAGAAAAAGCTTATGCTGCTTGTGAAACTAAAGTTATTCTTTGAATTTTATAGCACGTCAAGCTAGGCAAGAAAACATTCTTCAGCAAAGTGTTCCACAAACAATATGTTGGCATGCAGATTTGGGCAGTTGCTGCTTCTATTGGCGTGAATAGGATGTTTTACTCATGTGTTAGGGAAATTGGACTTTGGCCTCCATCAAATAAGTTTTCCAGAGTTTTTGGCACTTACATGAAAATATAAATACCTTGCTCTCAGGCAAGTGCATTCAAAGTCTGAGAGTGGCCCTTAGTGATTTCTTTGACTTCAAAATACTATTGATTAAACAAAGAATAGGAAAGCTTTGATCTGTTTTTTATTTTCTATATTTTCACTTTGAGTCCTGAAGATGAGTTCTGAAAACATGAGACAGTTTCAGTAAAGAGCTGTAAATGTGATTAAAATCTTAGGGAACGTTGTCAGAAAACTGAAGGAGTTCAGTTTTTGTTTAAGAAATGATGTGTGGGTCACTTGGTTGGAGTCTGTAGTGTTACAGGGGAGGTAAAGATGTAACCATTTTCAGACACCAGACAGATTCTTGTAGAAACTAGAGTGCAAATTGTAAAGATAAGTACCCTTAGAATAATATATCAATGATTGTGGTGACTGGAAATACTTAAAAGACAATTTTTTTTTTTTTAAATATGTGACTAATTCATTAAGGAAAAGTTTATGTTTTGTATTAGTTAGGAAGACAGATTATTTATCAGTTTAATCCCTTGTGATTTTATAATCTATGGAAAAAAATTATATATGGTATTTTGAAGTTGCATTCCACCTTTTTTTCTGTAGAATAATAGAATTGTTCAGATAAGCCTTGGGAAGTCAGCTAGTGCAGCTTCCTCCTGCTTGGAGCAGAGCCGGCACTGAGTTCAAACCATCGTGCTTAGGGATTTGTCCGGTTAGCCTTGCAAACTGCTGAGGACAGAGGTCCAGCAGCCCCTCTGAGTCCCTGTTCCAATGCTCACCTGTCTTGATGGAGAAAATGCCGTTTCCTTGAGTCAGGTCAAAATCTCTCCGACCATGCTCCTGGTCCTCCCTGCCAGCTGATCAATGCCTATTTTGTATTGGGGGTTGCAAACAGGCACGGGACTCTGCGCTGTAATGAGTGCCAAGTAAATGGGATTAATCATTTCTCTTGACCTCTTACCTACACTTCTCGTAATGTGGCCCAGTACACTGCTAGTTTTCCTTGTTATTTTTATCCTGTAGGTTTTTGGGTTTTTTAGTTATTTTAGACTCTTTCCTCTGGGCAGTGCAATAAAAAAAATGTGTGGTTCTCTGTTGAGGTTTATATGCCATAGTTTAAGAGCTATTGCTTGTTAGAATTTGGTCTGAATATTACCAAGTTGTCTGAAAAGCAACTTTTATCAAGTGAAACTTTTCTTTGAGGAAGGCATAAATGAACAAGAGAATTATCTTCTGGAAGCCTGTGGTCTGTTGTAATTTAAACATTAGAAGTGGAATCTGCAAGATTGGAATAATTCAGCCACAGATAATGTGACCTGTGCTGAATACCTAAACTCTGAGACATTGCCTGCTCAGTTCTCTAACAGACATGAAAGAAAATCCGTGTTAAAGTGTGAATTGGGAAGAAAAAGGAGGAGAAACAAAGTGAAAAGTATATTAAACAGTACTGCTCTTTGATACTTGAATTAAAGGGTAATTAAAACATGATTGCTTTCGTGCAATCCTCCTTTCCAGGTAAAGGAGACCAATCTTGTTAAGACTTTTTCAGAAAAAAAGTTCTTTAACACAAGAAACTGTCAGGATGGACCTTGGTCCATGCTCATGAATTTTGGGTTACCCCTAGCTCATGTTTTTCCTTCTTGAGTTAAAGATCACAGATGTCATTAGAAAAGAGTTGAGTATGGGAGATACTGTCAGTTAAGAGGTGACTGGGAGACAGTGGGAAGCCACGATGAAGATCTTTATGGAAGAGGCCTCTGGAGGAAAATGGCATAAGACAGAAACCATGGAGTAGGAACAGGCAGTAAGGATTTGTGTGCGTCTGCTTGGGCTTTGCCGTAGTGACCTCGCCTGACCATCAGTGGTGTAGCCACGTGCTGATGTTGGTGTTCCCAAGATTAGTGTTCAACACTGGTTCATGGACTTTTAGGGTGAAATGTAAGCTGTTTATTGGTATCTTTAAACCTTCCCAAAGCATGTGGTTAGACATGGCTGACTAATTGTTTTTATTGTTTAACTATTTCCTGCTCTTCTAATGCCATTTCCCAATTATATTTTCCTCTTTGTTTACCAGCTGCAGTCTTAATACAGTCCTTGGGTTGTACTAGTGACCCTTTTGCTTGGCCTACCTCCATCTTTCTGTCCTGTTTTCTGTCAGCTGTCATTGCCACAGAATAGCGCAATGTTTTCTGAACTTCCACCTGCTTTTTAACAGTGGAGTTCAGGGTTGGGTTAGGTTATTGGATCACATTTGCACAGGGCCAGGAAGACTGCCCCCCCTTCCACCCCGCCTTTTTTTTTTCCCTTCCCCTGGAAAAATGGAGCTATTTATTTTTTAAACAGTCACAGAATTAATTTGGAGGAAGAAAACTTTCTGCTTGGAGTCAAGCAGGGCCTCAGAGGCGGGCTTGTTGGAGGCACTTTGAGATGACATCATCTAGAAACTTTGCTGTATTTTTGGTTCCGGAAGTTACTTCCTTTCGCAAATTTATTGTCTGCACATTTTTCCTTCTCCCAACCACCTACTTCTCACATTGGTCTTGCTGCAGCTGCACTGCAGCTTCTGATTTCTTTCCTTCCTCTTCTTTAGCCCCTTTTCCTTTCTTTGTCTTTGTGGTTGGTGTTTTACACTTAGGCCAAAGGGACTACAATAGAAACTAAAACTCATTTAGAACAAATTCTTAGCTTTAGTGTTTAAAAATAAGAAAATTAAATAAATATTCATGGGAGGCTAAAAGACCCTGCCTGCATGTCAGCCCTGCTTGTATGACAATAAGGACTGGATGAGAGAATCCACTAAGTAAATTATGTAGACATACAATGATCATCCTGTTTTGTGCACATTATATATAATACAGTTGTAAATACACATATATTCTCTGAAATGTACTCTCTGAAATATGCAGTATACCCTGAAAGCTGCATCTGTCACTCAGTAGCTGGTGAAGGCTTCTCGCAGTTATGTTACTGCAGGATATTATTGAAGTTCTGATGTTTTCCAGAATATTCAAAGTGTATTGAGTTACCAGGTTAGCTCTCATGGGTAATTTATTTCTGTGTTTCCAAACAGCTGAACGTTTGGGTATTTATCATAAATTTTTAACACTATTACAGGGATAAAAAAAAGAATCCAAAAAACGTGAAATACCCGATATTTTTCCTGAGGACAAATTAAAATAAAATTTACGGTATACACAACTGTATTGACTGCCAGTTTGGTAATCAAGAGGGTAGGGCCACCAATATTATCACTCGAGCTAATCAGCTGAAAGATGGTGACTGTTTGCAGATCAATGTGAGAGTTGAATTTATCTATTACATGAGGTGAATTTTCACCCCTTCCTGGTGAGAAATATCCTACAGCATTTTGATGCTTTATTGCAAGTTGTAGGGCTTGCTTTGCTTAAACGCTCACAGACCCAGTTCCCTCTCTGTTGTCTTCTTGTTTCTTGTGTGCCTCATCCTCATCAACTCTTTAGATTCAGGCTTTTTTTTCTCTAGGTTTCTATGCTAGAGTTTTGTTTCTAGTATCTGATACAGAGTGATGGTAGGTGGAGAAGGAGAGCAGATTTGTAATTCTGCTTTAAAAAAACCCCACAAAACAAACTGATTTTGCTGGTTAAAGTTTTGAACCTAAGCCAAATTTGAACCTTCCCTGTGAGTAGAGAGCAACTTGTGGAAGTCAGGATGCTGCATCATTGCTTTCCCCAAGTTCAGCATGATGTGGAAGCACTAAAGCTTTTGAGTGGAACATGTCCCCATGGCTTAGATATCTGCTCTGAAAAACCTTGATCTAGATGCGTAACTTGGCAAAGTTATGGACTTGTAAACATGGGGATTAGAAAATACTGAATAAATTTCTTTCCGGATGGATCAAACTTGGCAACTGTGTGATTGGAATTTCTCTATTTCCTGCTATCTGTGCTTTTGTTTTGTTCCCTTCTTCAACTGAATTGATAGCAAGATGTGCTCTGTTAACATACTGCTCTCTTAAGCAGTCTTATGAATGCTTGAAAACTTAAAGTGTCATGACAAAATGGAAGATACAAGCCCAGTTTAGACCTTCTGTTATATATTACCTTCTGTAGTAGCAATATAAAAAAAATCCTGAATGGCATGAAGAGAAATATGGGTTCAGGTTATAAGCTCAACTCCATGTTGAGAAACTCTAACAGTTGAATGTATGGTGCCTTCACACAAATTTTCAAGTTATATATGTAAGACCAGTGGGGACAATATGAAAAATCCTGAATACTACAAGGCTGATGGTAGACTCACAATGTTAAGAACACCAGTCCAGTAGGAAATACTGAAACTGAGCGTTCCAACCTTTGGCCTTAGTCTCTAAGCAGATCTTTGCAGAAGAGGAGGAATGATTGAAGGCAAAGCAGATCTGCAGTGGTAACGTTTCCCACTTTCTCAAGGCTGATGGTGGCTTGTGACCGATGTACAGAAAATAATTTTTAATTCACCTGGATCCTACAGTGACATCTAGTGCAGTCTGTTACTGGAACAGCTCACATCTGCATAGTTGAGTTCAGATTTGGTCTTGTGCTGCAATAGAATCAACAAAAGTGTGAGAGCACGAGCCCAAGTTTATACTTTTCCTAAAGTGCAGTGTGAGCTATGGGCTGAGACACAGGGACAGACCCAAAAATAGAAGGGGAAAAAAAATTAGATAAAGGTTAGAAGAGAAAATGGTTCCAGGACACTCTTAGCACTGTGATTCTGAACTGGCTTGAGCCAAGATTTCTGCATCATCAGTCTCAGTAGAAAACTTTTCATAATATTGTAAGCAGAAGGGCAAAGGTGTCTCAAGTTACATAGCAGTGGTCACAAAACAGAAGCTAACACACAGGCGTTTTTCTGTAAATTCACAATTTAACTTAGGCTTAGGTCATTGTTTGTATGCCTGCATTAACAGCTGGTGTGTAGGCTTTTATTTTACGATAAGTGGTGTGTAATTCAGGGTGCCTTGCCCCTCATGACAGCTTCAGGACTCATATGCAGTAGCAAGTTGCTATATATAACTTGATTCCTGTAATTCCTCACTGCTTTGGATACTGTGCTATCAAGATGCTATTTTTGGTTTTGTACATATTTTTTTATAGGCTGTAATGATTCATCCTCCATCAATAATCTGTGTTTTTAAACTCCCCTCTTTAATAAAATATTCTTAATGCTTAAAGTGTTTTTCTTCAGTCTGCAAAAAAATGTTTGATTCCTTCACTAATTTTATTTTTTCTGTTTATAGGAGAGGCCTCCTCACAATTTACATGGCCAACCAAGTAAGTAGTCCTTTATTTCAAGAATAAAACCACGTAAGATCCATTGAAAATGTGAGATTCATTGCCTGTTTTAATCATTCCAGGATTTTTCTTTAAAAATTTTACGTTACTAGATAACTTAAGAGCAAATTGTGACCTTAGGTCTTTCAGAAGTAGCTGTAAAGCATTGTATTATGCTCAAAATTTCTTGTATCATAGCCCCAAGAAGATGGGTAATTTTATATTTCTTGTCTGTAGTAGAATGGCATCTAGTACTTTGATGGTTGTTATTTTGCAGATGAGAAATCCAACACCATATAGTTTAGTTTTGTAATTAATTGTTTTTCAAACTGGTATCAGCTGTTGTGTGTGCAAACATTTTTATTGCATGTTTGTATCAGTTTAAATGTTGTGTCATATTTCTTATAATCTCATTCAAATAAATAAAATTTCTCTAAATTATGTGTGATGTTAACTTACTCTAAATATAAAATACTTCTGTTACTTGATTATACTCCTTTAGGAAAGATTTTATTTTGCTAAAGGAATTATGTAAAGTTTTTGTATGGTTGGAGTTGCTTAAAGAGTCACAGAAACTACAAAAAAGAAAACAACTGAAAGTTGTGTTCAGACCACTGGGACATTTTGCTGGGGCCTCACAGTTGTGCGAGAGTAGAACTCTGGTGGTGATTAAAAGATCGATGACTAAAATTGATAAGACAAAGGCAATATATCATAGTACAGATTAGGGTGATACAATTGATACCTTCTCTTCCGTCCGTCTGTGTGAAGTCATTGTTGATGACTTGTAATTCTGAATATTTGTGGTAGGAGGTGACATCATATGTGTGTTAGCAGGTAGATATCCTGTAAAGTCCCTTTATGCATTTACCAAACGCATCATGTAGTTCTCTCTCAAATTCTGGTGTTTAACAGTTTCTTCCAGGCAGAAATTTTTTCTTGAGTTATTCTGTATTTGTAGACTGTCTGTCATGACAGACTCATGACGGGAACTTAACAGACTTCAGAAGAGAAGAAATTAATATTTGCTTTTAAATTCATTATTGTTAACTACCATTTTACCTTCTATAGCTGCCTAACTTATATGGTTCATACCCTATCCTTTAGGATTCCTTTTCTTTACAAATGTTTTTAACCTAATTTGGAAAGATGACAAATCATCCTCTTGAAATTTAATTAATTGGATTGTTTGGACTCCCAGTAACACATGGGAACAAGGTTTGATTCCTGAAAGGAAGTCCTAACTTTGGAAGGTTTCCTTGAATTCAGAAGACCGACTGTGGAAAGTCCTCATTCAGGAAACATAGGTTATAAGGACAGTGATATTTAGTTGGACATGCCATCACGCCTTTGGAATGGACTTTTCAAGAGAAGGGGGAAATCAGTGTGCCTATATAGCAGCACCTCTGAGTATCCAGTTCTGAGAAAGCTGTCACTGTCTTTCTGGCTCTTAGGCTGCAGTGCCACACAGTCCATGTGGTGCTGGACGGTCTTAGAAAGGAAAAGTCAAGAAATGCAGTTACATTTTATGAATGCCATTTGGGGCAGTGGATATTCTCTTTAGTGTGATGGTTTATTTTAGACACAAATCATTGGTGGACCTGGGGCTGCCGGGGTTTGCTTTGTTAAACTGCCTGTGATCACGTCATGCTCATCTTGTTAGCAAGCTGTGTAATCACAGAAAATGTTTCCCTGTTCGTGTTGCTTATCTTTTGTTTAGAACTTTATATGCTTTAGTGAGATTCACTTATGAGTTTACTAAGCCTTTAAAACATTTATTTCTGTCATCTTTAGATTGCAGCATGCCCCATTCTGAAAGCTGGCACATTTTAATCTTCAGTGATTACAGCTAGATTGTGGAATTAGACAGCATTTCTTGCATTCTGTAAAACTCGTGTCAGGACCTGTTAAGGTATTCATGGAACTAAATGTATTCTTTTGTTTTGTTTCATATTTTCCTAAACTTTGTTTTACAGCCTTGGCAGTAGTAATTAAGGCTTTCTGTGTGATTCTTCTTGTGTGCCTTTGCCCAGTTAGACAGGCAGGAGGTGACTGTTGGTGTTGGTTAGTATAAGAAATTATCATGAATGTTGCCGCAGTGAATTTTTATAGCCAGATTAGGGCTTCTAAATCAGAAAATTTTATTTCTGTTGTCCTGTTGGCAGTACGTGACAATTTGTCCTCAGAGATAAATTTACTTAGTGGAAAGGGGAAAGGTTTGTTAAAGTCTTTATGTGTGGCTGCTGTTTCTCATTTCAGCAAGTGAAATGCAGTAGAACATGAAAGGCAGTGGGTCTAAGGACTCGTGTTCTAAAGGTGACATTTTTATTGTTTTTTACTCTGGAGCTACTAGAAACTTGTGAATGGAAACATGTGAATAAATGTCCTGGCTCATTTTAAATAAGTCCGTGATTATAGATTTATGTGAACCTGAACTCCTGAATTGCATTTCCTTTCTGCTTACACAGTGAAATGACAGATCAAAAATTAACTGTTGAGGCTATATGTGCTGTATGGAAAAATAGAACAAAAATGCTTTTTCAGACTAGCTTGCTGCAGAATTGAAGCTATACAAGAATGCACTTTAGGGCTTGGATTTTCTTTTATTTTTTTTCTTTTTAGTTTCTTTAAAGATAAGAATGAGAAATAAGTATAGGAGTGAAGCATCTGTAGTTTTAATTTTGATATGCAGAGTGTAAAATCAACTTCTGAGCTTCTGACTGGAAGTCATTTAAGTTTTTAGAAGTAAATTAGTATGCCTGAGCCCTAGCATTGTTGAACATGTGCCGTTGAGACCCGAAGTTTCTGTAATAGCCTGGAACAGAGTAGTGTTAGTCAGTACTGTGGACCACACAGAAGCATGGAGCTTTCAAGTTCTATTTTGGATTGCACGTGTTTAAGTCAAGAAATTTTTGGGATCATAAGAGATGCATTGGTAGTGAACATATAAGATGATCCTTCATGGATAATTTGAGATCAAAAGGAACCCCAAGATTCCAGCAAAAGGTGGAAAGTGAAATGGAATCTCTTTCAGTTATTTTTATCTGGAAAAGTAGATGATATTTATGACTGTCCCATGAGGAAGACCTATAGCTCTTATGTTTCAAAACAGTTAAGGCATACTTTGTTGTGAACAGCTCAACAGTAGAATTCTTGCTTTTACATTGGAGAAGCTGTGTCTTTGGATTCGGGTTTGGGTTTTTTTGTGTTGAAAACAAAACAAAGGTGCCACCTTCAATATGCAAGATAAGAAGATGAACTAGGACTGATTTGATATAAAGCTTTCTGAAAAACGAGAGTTTAGGAAAATTATGTTGTCATTGAAATACTACACCATAGGGGCAGTTACCCTAGCATGTGCTGAGCTATGTGCTGTTTGAAATTCAAACTGCATCACTACATCAAAGGCTTTATTCATTCTGTACTATGACTTGAAAAATTGGAAATGTTAATATTAATAAGGTGCTCTTGAGGGTCACAGATTATATGATAAAAAACTTAATCGTAAGGTGAAGCAGCTGGATGAAAAAGGCAGAGTGGTGCTGTTGAGGACTGGTTCTTGAGTGTGATGGGAAGAAGTGTAGGGATCTATCCCAACCACAGAGAGAGAGCATTACTGAGTGGACAGCTATAAATTTGAAAAATAAGACAAGGAAGATAGGAAGATAAGGAAGTAGAGAAGCACAAGCTATAGGTGAGAAATGAGAATTCATTGTGGAAAGAGACATGAAGGGACTGGAGCTATGCTGACATAACAGGTGTTGGTTTGTGGGGAGTGTTACAGGTAAAACAAGAGGAAGAACATGAGAAAATTTCTAGTTCTAGTTAAAGCAGAAAGCGGATGATAAAGAAAATCATGGGTTTTTCAGGAAAGGGTTGGATTAATTTAACAAATTAATTAACGTGAAGAGAAATTTAGGAAGACCCCAGAAAGAGAGAGAGAAAGAGAGGGTATTTTTGGTGACCTGCACATGGAAGTTGGAGAAATTGTTGTCAGCAATTGCGTCTGGACAAAGTTTACACAGAAATAGGAAGATGCTGTGCCTTACTTATTGCTATGCTGATGTTAGGTCATCAGTGCATCTGCCACTTATGGAATACTGCACACAGATCCTCATATATAGGGGAAATGATACTGTTTAAACGAGTACTGAACAAGTGATCAGTGGCATTCCAGTGGGTAATACTCTGCTTCTGTATGTGATAGAGAACAAGTAATGCAGCTGAGCACAGTTTCTTGCAGTTTTAAAGTAGTCCAGGCAGTTTCACAGTTGAATTGTTTTTCAGTTGCATAGATAGACTAAATCTGAGTTCATTTTGGCTGTATCGTTGTTTATTCCAACTAGTCAGTGTGAAGGCTGCATGTAAGTTGTGCTCTTAAAGTTTGAAATATTTGGTCTAGGAGCATGCAAAAATGCAGACTTAAAAAGAAATCCTTCAGGATCTAATGGAGAGATGAGTATCCAGTGCTCTTCAGTCAACTTTAACTCCAGATATTTGTATGTTTTTTTTACAGGATGGAAGTCATAGTGATTCAAAATATTACTAAATCTTCATGCTCTGCAATATTAAAAACAAAAATCAAAGCTATTAGCCTAATTTCAGATATCTGGCACACATAGACAGCAAAGTAGATACCAAATTTGACAGAGATATGGCACAATATAGAACATGGTTCAAATGTCTGAGGCCAAGGGCCCTCCGATATCACTTGTCATATACACTGGATTTGTTGTCGTTGTTTCATGGTTTGTGGAAGTGATATGTGGAGGGATGAAAGAAAGAGGAGTGGGACTTGCTGTAACAAAAGAAAAAGCAACAACATAAGGCCACTTTTAAGCTGTGCTTTTGCTGATACTGTAGTTTTAAGATTTTGCGAGTGTTTTCATTTTAAACTTACTAAACTGAAATTTTAGGAACAAGACTAGCTGGCTCCTGTTTTTCTCCACTGGGAACATTTCTGTTTTAATCAAAAGATGGAGACAATCCAGAATGAAGAAGAACAGGTGGATTTATGTTTATGCAATATGTATTTTAAGCTTTTTGAACTGCTGGGTTCTAGTAAAATGGATTTGACCACTCCTCCCTTTTCTTTTTAGATATTTAGAATTTTCTTGTGTGCTTTCTTGTGATTCTTAGTATTAACATTATACAAGGACTGCCAACATGGGAGATTTTATCTATTCTTCTAGCATATTAGCCAAGATAGAAATAGCTAGATTTTTTTTTTTAGTTTTCTAACATTTCAAAAGTAATCTCTGTAACTGGAAGTGCATCAAGTAAATGGTTGAGACACTTGTCTTCCAGGATGCTTGCTCTCCTCCTGCCGCTATCTCTTCCTTGCTTTGCAACTGTTGTCTGGTGCTCTTCTTCTGGGATGTCAGTGGCTTTGGTTACAGCAGCAGCTGGCAGAAAACATGTATATTTGTTGTCTAATGGTGTCCAGATTTCCCTTTCATTTCTTGTGTTGTCACCTTTTAAGCTGATAGTGTACTAGTTAAAGTAAAACTGTTGCTTACCAGGCTACTTCTGTTGTTAGAATAATAAGTTGCCTTACTGTCTTATTTTCTCGGTTTTATAAGTTATTGTTGGAATAGCAGAAATACTTTGATATTTGGTTTAGATTGAATATTAGGAAAAATTTCTTCACAGAAAGGGTTGTCAAGCACTGGAACAGGCTGCCCAGGAACATGTAAGAAAATTGATGTGTAGATGTGTCAGCTGGGGACGTGGTTTAGGGGTGGACTTGGCAGTGCTGGGTTAGCAACCAGAGTTGATGATCTTAAGGGTCTTTTGCAGCCTGAACAATTCTGTGGTTCTGTAATATTCTGCATCTCACGTGGTTGATTTAAAGGGGGACAAATCCTGTTTGAAAGCTCACAGGAAAGGATTTTCCTCATTGAAAATGACGTTGAACTGGAACTCAGGATTGTAAAATATTTCCTGCCTTTTGGAGGACAAAGCCCTGTTTTGTGACAGTGTTCTGAAGCAATGTCCTGATCTCTCTAGTGAAGCATCCAGCACCCAGTCATTGCTACTTGGGTAAGGGAAGAGCAAAAAGTACAGAATTTAATCCTATCTGGAAAGAAGTCTCAAGTGCTCACTTAGTGCGGAATTTCTACTTTTGCATGGAAAAACTGTCTCAGGTGATGTCTTGTCACTTGAAGTAATTGATAATTTTTGTAATTCTGCTACAAATTAAGCCTTTAATTTTAGTGCTAACATGAAACAAGTCTTGTCCGGTCAATTTACACATTGATATCAACTGACTGGTGTTTTCCTTGGAGCTACGGTTCTGTTCTAACACATCTCAAGTTTGAAGCTCAACAGAGGGTCCTGAATACCTGCTTGTAATAGTGGCATTTTTGCAACTGTTTTGACCCACATTGTAACCTGGGATTTTGTCAAGAGTTGTTTGCGTCTTCCGTCAGGTCATGTGATGTTCCTTGGTAATTCCTGCCTTCTGTTCTGGAATGGCGTTTTTATTCTATTTTGTCATTTGGACTTAGGAGGAGAGACTTTTCTGTAGCTTCTGCTTCTTACTGTCTAGATCTTAGTGGAAAAGTAAGGTTGAAAATGAAGAGCTCACATCTTTCCCATTTCATAGAAGGCATATTCAGATGGAGCTTATCCAGCGTTTGTTCTTCCAGCATGCCTTCATGTTTATGCTGCCTTGTGGTTTAAAGCCAGGCAGAGTCCGCCCCATGTTCTCAGAAGGACACTCAGGGTATGGCTGATTTCACAGCATGGACAGTCAGGCATCACAGATGCCCTTTATGACAGTGACAGTAATCTGGTTTACAAAACACAGGAAGAAGAACCAAGATCCATGGATTTTTATCCTTTAAAGGGCAAATCTCAAAGAAGGAAGGTAATCACGCTTTAGTTTGCACTCGAAGACTGTGCTGGAGTGAGATATGGGGTTTGTTTTTTTATGTCATTTCAATGGGCAATCCCTAATGCTCTGATTAAATGGCAATGAAATATAGCATTCTCAGACACTTATGGCACTTAGGTTATTTTGCAAAATAAAGCTTCAAATTTTGAAGTTATCTTTCAGATACATCTCAAAGGAAGGAAAAATAATCATTATGAAAAAGGTTTACGAGTCAAGGATATGAATAACTAGAACATGCTCATTACTCCTGCTGATCCCTTTTTTCTTTGACAGCTTGAACGAAGAATTGAGAACCAGCTTTTATTAATTTTAAGCTCTTACTAATGCTCCTTATTTGCTGTATACCTAGGTATATATAGGCACATTTGCAGAAATAATTAAAAAACTCCAGATAAGAAATAATTAAAACTAACTAAACCCAGTTTTGAATAAGAATGCGGAAAACTCAGTTTCTCTTCTCAGAAGACTTGTAACTGTTCTTAACCTTATTATGCTTCTGCTTTTGTCTCTTTCTCTGTGTCCTTGGGGTACAGAACAGCTCAAGAAGAGATGCTGTTAATACCATCTGCCAGTTCTATACTGGGGTGGCAAAGGCAGTAATAGTAGCAAAAAGTGAAAATTTCAATTAATATGTTAATAAAGTTAGTATAGAGGAGCACAGTTTGGATGAATATGGACATTATTCAAAAGAAATGGGAGCTTTTTATTGCTTAACAGTAATGTTCAGATTTATTTCACAGACACCTAAACAGAAGAAAAATTTTACCCTTTCTTGGAATCACTGAATTTATTGTGGTGACTGTGCAGGGAAGTGTATCGTAAGATCAACATTTCCAAGCTCCTCGCTTAGAAATTAAATGCAGATGTTTTCAAATAATCAAAGACTTGGACATGCTTTAGTTTAGTCGACAAATACTCAAGACACTTTCCAAAAATTTTATTTTGTAATTCAGAGTTAGATGTCAGAAATGGGTAAGCTATATACTTTACACATATCACGTTCTGTGGGATAGGCAGTTTGGCAACTAAAACAGGCACTATTGAAATAAATTGCTGCCTTTAAATATAAACATTACATAGAATTCGTATGGGGAGTAAAATAAGCTGAAGTCTTACTTTCTTTTGAATAGAGCATAATGTAGACTAATTTGATTAACAGAATGCTTTACTTAATTAAATTATGGGTAATCATGGCACTCTGTGAGGATTTTAATAAGTTGAAACTTAAGGTCATTGTCACTGCCCCAACCCTAAATCTAAAAAAGGCAGGTTTTAAAATTAGGAGTCATGTGAACTTAAACATTGCTGATGTCTTCACTTTTAAGTAATACTGTAATAAAGTTAGATCCTGGCAGCTGGCGTTCTTGTGGATTGACATGGCTAATTGGCTCTGGCATCTTAGCCTCAGGAAACCTCATCCATCACTTCAGAGCAGGACTTTTGGCAAGAGTCAGAGAAAATATTCAATACTTTGTCTCTTGCTTTCTGTGCAAAGCTGCATTGCATTTTTGAACTTTCCAGTGTATCTTGTTAGAAACTTGATGTAACACTTATCATTATGCTCCTTTAACATGATCTTTTGTGGTGAGTAACTATCCGTTTGACTTTCCAGAATTAGCGAAAGTGTCAGTATTACAAGTCAGTTTTGAGACTGAACTCTGAGCCACAGTTTATAGCTTAGACAGAGTTTTGTATCAGAAATATACTGAATGCTAAAGAAAGGTAGTTGTCTTTTATAGTTAACGCCTTACTAGCCAGGAGTTTCCAAGTTTCCTTGGCTTCAGGTTCTGAAGAGCTCCCAGACACCCATCTCTAGTGCTTGCAGCATTTGTGATTATGAGAATTGCTGTGGGCAGTGATTTGATAGGTGAAAAAGACTGGTCAAGAGAAAAATTCAAGGCTTCCTAGCAAGGGAAATCCCAGTAGTGTTTTGAGGCGGTTCAGAATTTTCCTGGTGAAAGGAAAGGGTTTTCAGAGATCCTTTGTGGAAAGCTTGTGAGAACAAGAATCTCCTGCTTTTCCTATTTCACAACAATCTTATCAGTCCTCTCAGATCTTCACATTGTCAGACAGTCCTGTTTTTCTCCTCAAGCATCTAAGAAACACAGGTATTATTCTCTTTTCCCAGCTTCAGTCCCTGTTACCTGGCAGTCTCTGCTTCCTTCTCATGCTTCTAAGTTTGTGAGGTTTGGGAAGAAAGGGAAATGGCCCTGGTATAGGAGAAGTGGGGGAAAGATGCAATCCCAGGATTGAAAAAGTTGAGGAGGGACTTTAAGCAAAATTAATGCTTTCTTATTCTGATAACTTAGATGTAGATATGTTCTTTGGAAGGGAGGCATTTTTTCCATTTCCAGCAATATTTGCTATTTGCATCTCCATTTACTTTAGAACAGCGCTCAGGGTCCAGGTGTTGCTGGCAGAGGCAAAATGCTCTGAGTGTTCAGCAGGGTAGGTGAAATGCTGCTGCAGGCTTGTCCTGCCTCACCCCAGACCCTGAAGTCCTCTGTTGAAGCTTGAAAATCAAGTGAATGTCCTGCTGTCTATCGGAGTGGGGCATGGCAAGACCATGTTTGAGGCAGCGGGTTGTTAATGTCTCTGCTTTATCAAATGGTGAGCAGAGGCATAAAGAATGAGGGAAAACCTCTTGAACTGGGTTATCTGCAAACTCTTGATGCTTTGGGAAACAGTTGTAATGACCTGTTGTCAGATACCAGATTTACCAGGAACACGCAAAAATTTAATTTACTTCCTCTTGTTGGAGCACAAAAATAGGCAAAGGCGTTTGTGTGTAGTCAAAAGATAGAGAGGCTGGTGGATCGACAGAACGGCTAACTGAGTGCATTGGCTAAATCTGTAAGTGTCCACTTTAACTGTGTCTCTCTAACGCCTTTCAACAAAAATTGTAATGTATAGAATTTTGGAATCTTTATTTTTTGGGGTTTTGGCAGTCCTACTTAAAATCGTCCAGTTATTGTGTTGATGACAGTCTTGACAAGCTGTTTCTTTATGGCTTCTGGGATTGATAAAGTATTATGAAAACTAGTCCTGGAGTACTGATTTAATTTGGTAGAAGAAGAAAGCTTCAATTCTGTGTTCAAAATATGCATAGTGAAAGTGTTTCTAAGAAGAATTCAATTTGCAGAGTTTAAGTTTAACCTGTTAGTTGGTGATTTATTTTTTTTTTTTTTGACGCAGTGTTAATCTTGCTGTAGAAATGGCCAGTGGAACAAGGAGGCGTTCTTTCTGATTAATTATCTCTTACATTTAATTATTATTTTCTGTGCTCCACATGTTTCAGTTGAAATTAAATCCTTCATGTTTTAATTGCCTATATCTACTCCTAGAATATTAGTGCCAGTTCTAGTTTGATATTGTTCCTGACGTCATTTATAGGATAATGATAATTAAACAGAGCAGCAGTTTCAGCCCCAAAATCATTTTACTCCTTTTGAAACTCTAAGCTGTCAAAATAAAAGTCGATTGTTCATTTGCAATGCTTGAATAAAGTTCCACAAAAATTTTGGAGGAAAACCATTTTGGTCTAAAGATTATAAACAACTTTTTCTGTACAAAAATGAGTTGTTTTGTAAAATCCTACAGTTAGCTTCTCTGTTTTCACGGTTTCTGTGATGCAAACCAAAACCTATACCTTTGCACATGCAATGTGAAATAATGTTCTTATTTTCACTTCTACATTTTGAAGTGATATTTTGAAGTGTTAAAAAATGTTTTCTTGTGGCTATGTGTAAAATGATTTTAGAAGTCTTATAATAAAAGTGTAAATATTTTTGCTTATGTTTATAATGAGATATAATAGATGTGCTGGTATATAGCTATAACCTTGTGTAAACTGAAAAATGTTAACACATGGCTGCTGAAGCTCTTTACATGATTCTGTTACAGGATATGTAGATTTTTAAACAGTGCTGAGACTAAATTTTTTAATTGTTTAAACAGTCACTGGTTTGGCATTCAGGGGGAGGTGGTTCATTTGAAATCTTGTCTCTGTGATATCCTCCTTATGCCTCTAATAGGGTTAGAAAAGCGGAGGAGGAGAACTTCTAGCACAGCTTGTAAATGTCAGCCTGGATGGAAGACAGGTCAGCTTGAAAACAATATTGGTGTTGGAAAATGAAAGGAAAAGAATCCTTTCTTGAAGCTGAGCTCTAGCAAGGAAATGTTTAAGAAAATGTAGAATTTCTTGGTAACACAGAAAAAAGTAATTCTGAAGTATCAATCTACATCTGGTAAATGTGGGGAAAGTTGAAGACAGAATAAGTTTTATTTAACCTACATCTAAATCTGAGTGGTTTTCCTAAGGCAGATTTTTATGTTGGTTTGAGCCCTGTTCACTTGTGAAACTTTCTAGTTAGTGTCTTGTCTTTAAGACTTGTTCTGTCTTTAGAAGACAAACTGACTTTAATAGCATTTTTAAAGGAAAATCCAGCAATAAGTGTGACAGTAGAATCTTTTCTGAATCTCCTCCTCTGTCTTTTCTACCCTTTCCACACTGTGATGCATTGATCAGTAAATCAGACCATTAGTCACTATGGAAATTCCAATAATACATCAATTACCATATCTTACTACAATATTCTGTTAAATAGAGTTATTTCTGAGGAGCTGCATCATTTAGATTGGTCTCACCTGGTCACTTCCATGTGAACTATTAATGTTTTTATAACCTGAGTGGTGTGATTCCTTAAGGAGTTTCTTTCTGGTTCAGTAACCTTTCTCTGTCTGCTCAGAAGTAATGGAGTGCTTCAATAGCTGCTGCTCTCCTCAAGTCTTGAGGATTGGAGATTTTTGCAGACTTGGTTGAAATAAGTCTGGAAAAGGAAATTCCCAGTTCAGTATTTCTAGGGAAAAAAATGATCTGAAGTGTGAATCAGGAAGAGGGGCTGAATACCATCTTTAAATACATGTTTCTCAACTTTAGTACCTGGTCTGTGTTGACAGAACTTTGAATGAACTGGCACATATGCCAGTGGTTCACGTTTCTGAGTTTTTTGAAGTATATCTGCTGTAAGTTTGGGTTACAAAAAATGTGGGCATTGGTTCCAGTAAGATATGTTAGATTGACTTTCCGTGAATTGTAAATAACTTCATTAAAAGTGTCCTGAATTTGCTTAACACTCCTCCAAAGTCAAACTTAATAAATTGCCACCTTTGAATATTTTAAAGTGTTAATGATTATACTGGTTTTCACTTGCAGATCTCTTAGTCTTGAAAAGTTATGTTTTCATTTATATAAAACATTTGTGTCTGTAACTTTGTGTACAGTAACTGTTGGCTTCACTCCTGTTCAAATTTACTGGTACAATTTCTCAGACAAAATTCTATTAGGAGGATTTAATTTACATAACTTGTTATGTTGTTTTGCACATCAGTATGTTGATTAAAAGGTCTTTAAATATCAGTCACATTGCAAAATTTTCAATGAATGCTTGTACAGTTGGATTGGAAGTGCACGTTCCCTATATGTGTAAGCTCAAACCCCACTAGCTGCTTAGAAATACTTTATAAACAATTGTAATTGCTTTGAATATTTGAAAATTTTAAAATCTTTAGATGCTTGTGTAGTAATTTTTTTGTCTGGGAAGTAGAAAATCCCTTCCCTGCTTCCTGACACGCACAGATGCACGCGTGCATGCGTGTACTGTCTTTGTCTCTATTTTTCTCTCTATCTGGCTTTAGGGATGTTTTTTTTAACCAACAGGAGCTTTACAAATTATGGTCATTCTCCTGTATAAAGGTATGCAGTTGTTTTCGGTGACAACAGTTCTTTTAACACACTGCAGTTCTCTGCTGCCTAAGAAATGACTTCTTGCATAACGCTTTTGCTTTACATTTAAACCCTGATGTTCTCCATGTCTGTTATTCTGAGCCTAATTAAGACTGCTGGGAGCTGAACCAGGTTCCTGAGCATGTTAAGCTGTGCAAACTGGCCCCTTGAGTCCTGAGCCAGGGCTCTGGCCTACAATATCAACCATTTTCTGTCGAAATGGATACACTGAACTTGAATATGGTCATTGTTTGCTAATGCTTGCAAATCATAGTAAGTTAGTGGCCTTAGGCAAAGCAAGAGGTAATAGGAATTCAATGAGGTAAATAACCTTGCTGGAGAACTTCGTCATGGTCATAAATAAAAAAGCTCTTGGACGCCTCCCCCCCCCCTCCCTAAAAGAAATTCTATATAGGATTTTTACTGGATTGCCTGACTGCCTGCTTGTACAGCATTTATGAATCTGAATATACCAGAGCTTGAAGATGTTTCTGTTTTGATAAATTTTGAAGTAAGGGCTCTCACTGATTTGTTAAGGAAGTTTTACAAATATGTAATTTTTCGCTCAGAATTCCAGCCTATATGCAATGTAGGCTGTATGTTGTGCATGTAGAGACTCAAAGACTGTGTGTCAAGCTGGAAGGATTATTTTTGCAACTTTATTGAATGGAGTTACTACAATCTGTAGTTTAAGCAGCAGCTTAAACCAAAGTAGAATTGATTTGTGTTAAACAGTATTCACTCATGTGAAAGGGGGTTGGAAGGAAGCCTCAGATGTTGGTCAGGGGTATGGAAAATCTTAAACCTTAAAAAGTGGAAGTTATCCAAAATAGTTGTGAATTGAAAATACAAAGGTGTTATGAGCAGTATTACAAAACTCCAGCTACAGGAATTTTGCCACTGGGTTAAGAAGGGCCAGCATAACAGTCTGTTGGTGAGCATCATTACCTTTAGCAAAAGTAGATTATTAAGTACGTGAGATTTATTTAAATCATAAGGTCAAGTGAACTGTTAGACAGTAAAATGAAGAAAATGAGTCAGTCAGTGTTTTGCAATACCCTAAGAAACAAAACCTGTAGTTTATGCTCTTGTTTGTATTTTTAACATATTTTTTCAGTTTGTGGGTCATCTTGTGTGCAAAATCATTGACAGACTGTACACATGAATCCCACACTATGGGCATATCTAAATTAAGACATAGGACCATGTATCTTATTTTTGACTGTAGTACAGACATGGTTCTCTTCAATTCATTCAACCTGCCAAGTTGTCTTCACTGACTTGAGTGCATTGTATTGAAGTATTTGCAAATATTTGCAAATGTAATAATTCTGTTTTTGTCTCTGGTTACTGTTTTGTACTCAGTTACGTACTATATATCTTGCAGCAATGTTCAAAACATTGCTTTAAATTTTGACTTTTAGTTTTAAATGCAGAGAATTAATTAATCTATTACTTCACTGATATTTATTTTTTGATGAAATAAGAAAAATAAGAGAAACAGGAAGTCTTACTGATTAGAGGGTTTTTTTGTTAATGAAAGCAAGTTTGCAGAGTGTGTGTGCATTACCCATGAAACCCATTAAACTTTAATGGGCTGATGTCATGATGACTTTGCTTTTAAGGAAATTGGCTGGGAAGAAATGAACCAAGAGTTTAGAGGCCACTTGAATAGGTGATTGAGAAAAAAATACTTTGAAGAATTGGTAATAGTGTGAATACTGAATTTTCAGGACAGAAAAAAACCTAATAGGGAGCTCCTGGAACATTTTTCAATAATCAGTTAGTATGTATTAGATGTATAAAATAACAATGAGAGGAAATTCATCTCATTAAAACACAATAACTCTGACAGCCCCTGTGCCACTTTTCTCATGAAATATTTTTAGCCTGGCTATTGAGATTTGATTGATGAATGTTTAGGTAAATCACATATGATGATCCTTGAGATCAGAATTCAAGTCTTAAATAGCAACTTTATTGTGTGCAACCACTCGTGACTCCCAAAAAGGGGCAACCGATGCAAATGCATTCTGAAATTGTGGACACTGCTGGAAGTGGTGAGGGTATAAGGAGTGAAGGTGAGTTGCTGTTCTGTACATATTGTCACTGAGCAAAGCTGGTAGTTGCCCCACTCTTGTTACTAGATTGGTAAGCAATGGCATAGGTGATAGAGAAGCAAAAACAAGCAGAAAGAGAAATCTATGAATTTTGTGATGTATTATGTAATGGCTAAGGAAGAAAACTTAAGATAAGAATAAGAAAAAAAGGGTAAAGTGTATTGTACTTTGTGTGCTTATCTCAAAAACGTGGGGGGTTTATTTAAAAAACAACATTTAGGAATTTTAAATATGGATAGATTTTGCTCTTGTATAGCAATCTGAAAAACTTAGATTCGTAAGATGTGTCTTAAGAAGCAAACTGGAAAAACAGATTGGTCAGAAAAAGGGAAATAATTCACAAAAAGAATACCAAGATTGGTTGGTAAAAGAATTGATATAATATTCCTGTTCTGCAGGAAAAAAAACAAATACAGGGAAATTGTATATAGATCTTTATACTGAAATTAGACGCACAGAATCTGGTATTTTTTAACTTTTTTCATATTGTTAATTTTCATGGAACCACGTTCACTAACTCCATTTTTACTTCTTTGAATTCAGCCACAGAATTTCAGGTTGGCACTGCAAAATTGAAGATCATGCAATTATGGCAAAACAGTAGGTAATGGGGTAAAGTACTGATTGTCCATGTCATAAACACTCTGTGAAAAAGGAAACTGAGAAGACAGATTTTTTGCTATTTGTAGTTTGTCCAAGATTGTAAAAATGGGATCTGGTACTGGAGCTTGCAGAAGCCTCATGAATACCGTTCCATTGATGAAATGGCAGTAATGCAGTGCATGTGGGGAGAAAACTCCTTTTTTTATATATACAGTGTTGGAATATGAATTGTCACTTGGAGAGACAGGAAGTTGAAAATATGAGGAAAATGTCAGTTCAACATTTTGTAGCTATTAAACACCTCCCACTTCCCTTACTCCCTTCAATTTAATATTGAGGATGATTGGGAAAGGAGTAGAGGATAAAACTGAAAAATCGTTATCATGTCACTATATAAATCAAGAGTGTGCTGACAGATTTACTGCTGTCTGCAGTTCTGGTCCTCTTTAAAGTGTAATAGAAGTAGAGAAAGTACCTTGTGGAAAAATAAAGATGCAAAGGTGTTGAAGAACATGTGTAAGCGGAGGAGCTAAATTCAGTAAACTTAGCCTGGGGGAGAATGACTAAGAAGGAGTAGGAGACAAGTAATGTAAAATCATGTTTGTATGGAGAGGGGGAATAGTGATGAATTGTTTACTTGTAATACAGGAAGGAAGGGATCCCAAAGAAAGTTGTTAGCAGCTCAGAACAAACTGATGCACACATACAAAGCTATACTGTACATTGGGAGTGCCAAAAGCTTTCTTGTGAGTAGCAAGAGAAAGTGTGGAAGAAATAATTCATTAGGGCAATTAAATGTGGAGATCTCATCTTGTTCTAGCAGCTCCGCCCTGGAGTTTGCTGCAGTGTATAGCAGGAAAGGTATTTTTGAGGCATTTTTACTGCTGGTTTTTGAAACAAAGCATTGGGTGAGGTGAGTCGTGGACCTCTTATGGTGTGACCATTTTTGTGCTCTGGGACTTAATGCAGGTATTTCTCCTTCCGCTTGCGGAGCGTGAGTTCAAAGACTTTATACATCTACATCTGGAGAGGTGAGGCTTGTACCTCGGACCAGTTCAGCTCCAACAGCAGGAAGGCATTTTGTGACGTGTGTAAGTTGAGGAACGACTCCCGCAATTAGGTGGGTGACCCGCTGGACCCCCAGAGAGAGCTTACTGAAGCACATAGCTCCAATTCCACTGCCTCTTGCTGTGTAGGCTCTTACTTGTGTATTTGTTTTTTGTTATTGTAGCTGTGCATGGAATAATTAATTGAGTGTACATAAGCAGGGTTTTCTCCATGCTTAATTCTTAATTCTTCTTACCTTATGTAAAACAAACAGGCAAAACAGGCACTAACAGAAAACGGCAGGGAAGCCATTTGGTACTTTAGAGCACATCTGGTGTAGTCCCTGGACACGCAGTTCATGTTTGTTGTTAGCACCCATTTATGGTGCATGCTCGGGGGGGATGTAGCTTACCTTACCTTACCTTACATTACCTTTGTTAACGTACACACATCGGGAAAGTGCTCTGTTCAGTTGAGGTTGTGTGTCTCTGACAAGTGTGGGAGTCTCTATTCCAGTGGTTGGAGATGGGGGAGCTTTTGATGGGGTGATTAGTAAGACTTCTGTAACACTGGTCCTGTAGTTTTGCTTTACCTTGTCAGATAAAGCAGATCTCTTCCCCTTCCCTCCTCGCTAGTTTAAAAGCACTTGGCCTCTTTAATTGTGATAGAAAATATAGGCAGGAATAATATTTTAAAAAAAGAAATATGAAGAAATACTGGATGATTTTAGAGAACCGTAAATACGGTTATCTGAAAGTGTAAAAAATTATTTAGGCATAATAGTGTGTATTTCCAAAATAATTATAACAGGAAATGAAATAATTTGGGCAATTAGGGCTGCTACATCTTTCAGAGGGTTAAATGGTAATTTTTGCTGGAGACTTTTAAGTAAAATAGATTACATTAATGTTTCCCTGAAGTAATAGGTACGTCTTCCCATGACACATCTGATTCTTTGGCAATAGTATTAAAAATTTCCTAATTTTAATTGAGAGTAGTCAAAATGTTAGGCTTTACAAACTTCACTGTATAAGAAGTTAGAAATAAGGGAGTTTTTTTGATTTTTATGGGTTTGAGCATCTTTTCCATATGGATTCAATTCACATTTTTATCGGAATATGGAAGTCATTACTCTGACATCTGAAACTGAGGTAGCAGTAAAAAAAATTATCACAAACAAGACAGCAGACACAAATTATTTTGTGTTTATTACTGGGTGGCCCTTTTGAAACTTTCCCAAAGTTAATTGGTTCCAGATATTTGAGAATTGAAATTGTATTATGACAAATTTATTTCTGGTCATATTTAAGTCAAGTCTTCTCAGTAAGGCGGCTTAAACAAACAGAAAAGTTGTCAACCCACTCATGTCTGTCTCCAGTTTTTGTTGTAGTAGCTTTAATCCCGGTGATTTGGTTTAATAAAGATCACTGAGAAAACAAACACTGGTGGTGACTGCACTGCTCTTGTAAGTTATTTATCGTATCTCTAAGGTTTTACTGTGGCATAAGTGCTGCTGTGTTAGCTTAAATTGTTCACAAATATGTCATGTTGGATTAAATGCCTGTGTAGCGTTTATGTGTGCCTGGGAGCAATGCTTCCTGCTGTTTGAGATGGGATTGGTGTGTGTGCAATGCTGTGGGCAGGCAGACCTGCCCCTGCTCTTGTGGTGAGTGCGTGACCGCAGCAGGCTAAAGCACAAAACCTGGAGTTTCATACCCTAGTGGATATCTGCCTTACACAGGGCAGTCCCTCAGTTATTTTGTGGTTGTAGACATTCTGTGAGATATTGGGTACAGGTCAGTGATGGAATTGTTTTGCTGCTCACCTCAAGTTACGTGTGCCAGGAGCCCAGGGGCTTGGTCTGAGGGAGGCAGGAGCCCATGGCAGGGTGCGCAGCACCTCAAGTTGTTCTGCTTGTGAATTGGTACGATGGATGTATTTTCTGCAGAAAGTATAGCACATTTTAAAATATTTGCAAATAGGAGAGAAGTATGTCTAAGTAGCATATTAAGTGCATATGACACGTTGCCATATATGTCATATGTATCTTCCTGTACTGTTGTGTAGTCTACTGCTATTGATGTAGTTATTGAATACTTATACAGTATATTTATTGAATATTCATATGCTGGTATTGTATAACAATAGATTTTTTTTTCCCCTTTTAAAACTAAACTTGAGCAGAAAAAGCATTACAAAACCGAAATTACCTTAGTATTTACTGTACCTGTCTATCAATATGTACCTCAAACCTTCCTTGTTCCTATAAGAAACAAGCCTTTTTTCAAATTTCCTAAACTTCTTTTACGGGTCTCAAGTTTTACTCTTTAAAGACTTTAAACATCTAGGGTTAGAAATAGCTAGAGGTGTTTCTAACAAGTAATGATAGTCTTGCAGTGGTAAAGTCAAAAGTGGAGATTGTTAAGAATTAATTAAGTTTCTCTTAATGAAAGGATCTAATTTGTAGCTCAGTATGCCAAGTTCTTGGAAGACAGTCTTTTTCCTCTCAAAGATTATCTGTTATCGGCTGTGACACGCTGGTAATAAGATACACATACAAACCCCCACATTTATATGTATATTTAAACTTTAAAACCACACCTGGTGAAAGGGAAGAGAAAGCCTTCGTCCTTCTTCACATTTACCAGAATTAGCAGTAAGTAAAAACGTTAAAAGGAAATGTTAGATTTGTGTAGGCATGGCTTTAATTAATACAAGTCTAAGTTCTGTAAGTGTTTGTGTTTGTAAAATTTATGAAGGAGCACTAAACTGCATTAGGGTAATTTATGGATCAAATAAATGTCAGTTGCTAAGGTAAACTAGTATAGGAAACAGTGTAACTAGGATAAAAAAAAGTGAAGAACTAGAGTAAATTGCAAACACTGTAAGAAGAGTGATACAATTCTTTCTCTATATTCACCGAAGCAAGTATAAGTTCATTTACAATAAATTTATTAACAGTCTCAGGCTAATAAAACAACACTTACAGAGCAATTTTGGACACTTTCCAGCTCTCTGTATTGTGCAGTGAAAAGTTGGGCCAGTCTTTTTTTTTCTTTAATAAGAAAAAAAAAGGAATCTGTATTCCTGGCTCCTTTATAAGGTTGTTAAATGTGCCATTTGGCATTTCAGAGCAGTGATTTGCATTGTGCTCAATTAGTGCGGACGAAGCAATCGCAGCGCCAGTTTCAGAAATGTGCCTAATTACTATAAATCACTGAGGGGTCCATTCATTCTGTGTTTCTGGCTCTGTGGGTGCCAGCCACAGAGACTCCAGCAACTTCTGAAGCCTAATCCCGAGTCACTTCTCCATGTTTCTGTGGCACTTGCATTTTGGAAGCTGTAATGAGGTCTGGTTGTTTACGACCATGTGTTGCTCTGCCTCCCATCTGTAGTATATTCTGGAAATGAAACCTTGGTGCATAGGAAGAAACTGAGAAAGACCCTTCAGCCCTTCCTGCACACACACACTCCTCTCCCAAAAAAGGAGGTGACATTTTATGTTTTATTTTAAATTATTCTGACTCCTACCACAGAGAGTCTTTCTTAGTTATGAGGATTGTGGATCAATTTTTGGAATAGGATTTACTTGCAGTCTCTACTAGCCATTATGAATTACTGGCTAGTTTGATGACAGCCCTCTCCCAGATAGATGACAAACCTTTCCCATTAGCCTTTTTTGGACACTTCTGGTTGGTAACAGCTACTGTGCCTTTATACTCAGACTTAACACAGATGAGTGTTGGCTGCTTCCTTTGGTAAGACCAGTGTTTGAAACAACAGATCCAAACGTCGCTGCTTTAGTTGAAGCTGTTTTATTTGTAGGGTTTTGTAAAATGGTAATTCATCCTTCTCTCTTTCTGCTGAGGGAAAGAGTTTTCTGCTACCAGAAAGTGTTCTCATATAGAGAGTTGTGTTAGCGTAAAGCCTGTGACACAGCTGCCTCAGTGGAGCATCTTACTGTTGACAATTCATGCTGACAATTTTTCCGATGTTTTGATTATGCAACTCTTTAAATGCCAGTGAAGCCCATCTGTTTTAGCAGTTCCAACACCAGGCTTTTCCAGGCTTTTTTTCTGTACATTCTGTCAATGAAGAGGGGAGACTTTAAACATCTGATAGATTAGAGGGGAAAGCTTATAGTGAAGGCCTGGCCTCATATATGATAGTTAACTTGTTAGCTGCTCTTAACATTTGCAAAACAGAGACATCCTTTCTTCAACCATGTTTTGAAAGCTTTCTAAAAAGTGAGCCCAGATGAAACAGTCTGATTTATGTGCTCGTTTGATGGTTCTGCACTTATGAGGATTAATTTGCTCATTTGATGGGGAGAACAGCATGTTTTAGGCTCAGTTGATTGTCTGCTGCAGTTTCTAAATTGTTTTTTAGTATTGCTACATTCCTTATACAGTTCATTCTGTAACTGTGTACTTGTTGTAATTTATATTCCTTTTTCCCCAAGAAATATGAGCTATTATTTGGCTGTTCTAACGTACAGGATGTTCAAACGAACATGCCTATCCATGCAGTCCACTGCAGTTTATGTAACAAACCCACTACATATATTTGGTAACTTTTAACTTTGCCAGGAATAACTGTACATTTTGTTCTTGGTCAAAGATCCTCTTTCTTATTATTTTATACTTGATTAAAATGTTTGCTGTAAATCTTAAAACCCAAATAGTTTTTTTAGGTACCTTACATGTTTAACATAAAGAGAATAGGTAAATGTAAGGTGAATAAATTGGTCTGGTAAAGGGATTCTGTGGTTTGTCTGCCCTGGAGGTGGGTTGCGAGACTTTGGGCTTATATTCGAACTAAAGTTTAAGCCATCTCCTCATTACCTTCCGTGCTTTCCCAGTATTGTGATACAGCTCTGTGTCACTCGAAGTAGCTGTCGTGGTTTGAGACCTCCAGAAATTCAATTTCCGAGTCCAAGCCCCCCTCCCACATCTCACCCCAGTGTGAGAGGGGTTTTCCAGACATAAGACTCAATATGGGGGGAAGGGGATTATATTACAATTATTACACAAATAAATATTATAATACATTATATACACAATCCTAACTATCTCTTCTATGATGACGTGGTATTTGCATTGGATCAAATCTCTTTTCCCTCCAATAAAAGTCCAGAAGGGAAGAAGGAAAGATCCTTTCCACATCCAGGGCAGCAGTGTCTCTCTTCTTCAATACAGCAGTCGTAGCTGGAATTGTAGCTGGATCTCTTTCCATTACGAACAACGGGTCTCCTCTCACCCCCTCTTGGCCCTTCGACTCCAAGCGAAGGTTTCTCTCCTGTAGGCTGCGAAGCAGGGACAAGGCTCGTCTCACCATGTCATATCACAAAGTGCAGAGGACTTCGTGACAGTCCCTTCCTCAGGGGATTTAAGTTCCCCCTGAGTCAGAACGTTTAGGGCAGCTTTCAGTTTAGTCTTTTGCCCCAAGCGTTCTATCAGAGCTCCTGTGCTCTGTCTCAGCTGCCAGCCTGGCAGCAGCAGCGAGGGAGGCAAGGCCATTTCCCCTGCATTCCATCTGGCCGTCCCGGTCCAGCTTCCAGGACATCTCTGAGCTCTTAGCTCCTCTCTCTCTGCTACATGTTGCATTTTAGGACTTCCATCACATAGGAGTCCACCCCCTCCTCCTAGGAGGGGTCTCACAGGGGTTTTGGGGAAATCTGATTCAGTTCTTACCCCAAAACTGTCTCTGTTGAGCTTAGTCCTCTCCCTCTCTCCATCAGACATCTCTGTGTCTCTCTGTTTAGCTGCATGCCGTCTTTACTGCTTGTCTCTTGTCTTCTTGGCTTTCTGCCACAGTTCTCTGCTCAGTGCTGCTCCACTGCTGCTTTCAGTATCTCTGGCTGTCCACTCACAGCAAGGAAACTTCCCCCAGCCCTTAGCTACAGTACTTGGTCCAGTTTAACACTGTTTCCAAGTTTCTGGAGCCCCCAGCTGGGGGCTGGGGGGCCTTGCCCCCCAGCAGGGCTCCTAACCCCTCTGACTCCTGGTGGTCTCAGAACATGGCTACTCTCCTCCAGCTACATCATCATCTTTCTTTTCCGGTCTGGTGTGATATGCTTAAATTTTGCAGGGGTGCTGATTGGGTCAACATCAAGACACCACCCCCTCGGGGGTTACCATTTTTTTTAACTCCAGGGGGAAAAACACTTTTTTCCCTACCACAGTAGCTTAGAACCGTGCTGCAGTTCCTGGATTTCATAAATCTAGCAGTAGATTTACTGGTAGTGCCTCCTGTGTCATCTGAAACAGTGGTCTTTAACTGTGCGGTCACTGGCTTTTCCTTGGGAACATTGCTTGTTCCCAATAAATGATTGAAGATGTCATGCAGATTAGCATCTATCTGCTCAGCTTCATAACTGTAACCATTGGTGTGCTCAAAACTTCTCTGAAATGCAGGTTATCAATTCCTCCATTGGCTTTTATCTGATGCTCCTCAGCTGTAGTCTGTAAATACTTCACAGACTCTTAAATTTATCCTCATCAGTCAACTGTAAGTGGCAAATATGATAACCATTTTTTGCATAAGAAGTAGAATTCTAGAATTATTTATTTGGATGGAATTCAAAAAGTATTCAATAACTTGGTGGGATTCAGTGTTAGAAAGCTGAGACATTTGCCCCTCACTCCTCCCAAATTTGTTGGCTTATGTTTTTTTAGCATAATGGAATTTTAGTAGGTCTGTATGTTCTCAAGGCAGTGGATGGAAATAGCTAAGTCAATATTCTTCATGACTTTGGGAGGTAAGTGAAAAGTATTATTTCTCTTTTGGAGGAGGAATTGCCATGGTAGTACCACCAGGAGTAGATTTTTAGGATCTCTTAATTGAGGATCTCCCACTGTTGGGAAAGAAGACCACACTCTGCCTATTTACAGAAAAATCCTCTATATTTCAGTTGTCTTGCCTCATGTCAGATAAGAAGAACAAAAGTTAGAATCCATCCCTGCTTTGTGAGCTCTGCTTGTTTTACCAATAATCTAATTGTTGTTCCTCTTGATTTGCCTTCCAAATTTTAGAGAAAGTGAAGCAGGGTTTTACAGACCTGGCATTGATTGTCACGTGGCTTTATTTCCTTCTTTTACTATTGTCTATAGCAACCATCCAAATTTTGATGAAAGTCTTATATCCCCTGAGACCACCAACACATGAGAGTAGAAATCAAGTCCCATACTTCTTGCGTTAGAGTAGGCTACACTTTTTTTCTCATGTAAAACCATGCCCAGTTATTGTTAGGATGACAAAACTAGTTGGCAGTAATTACCAGATCGTTGTACACCAGACAATTTTTCATAGTGTTGAAGTCAATTCACTACAGTAATTTTGGAGATTGCAATGTTGTCGAGCAGTTCCGACTGAAAATGTCTTTGGATCTAATGTGTTTCAGGACACAGAGATTGTACCCAGATTCATCTCAGGTGGCTTGAGTCCAAGTCTAGCTGATATCTTGATTTTTAAGGGCATTTTACTAGTTTAGCCTTCCTAAAGGTGCTTTCTTCTGCTTTGACATTTGGTGTTTGTCCTCTTGTCTTGTGACTGGGCTGGCTGTAGTAGTTCATGTGTTGCAGAGTCAGGCCAGCTATCTTCCCGTCATGAAAAATGTTCAAGAGCAGGAAAGAGGAGTATCCAGCTCCTGGCATGACAGAGAGACAAAAGTGAAGTGTTTTAGACTTATTCTGTACATTGATAAATCCTGCATTTTTTGAAATACAGAATTGTTTAGCTGCAAAATTAGAGGTCATGAATTCTCATACCTTTTGTTTGAGCAGATTTGACAAATTTTACTACTTTTTGCTATTGTATTTGTGCATAATGCTTTAATGATTGTGGGTGGGTGTTACCTCAAACCCTTGATTTATTAAAAAGCAGGGCTTGTGGAGTACAATTGCACCATGGCTTCTGTCAACAGCCTTAGTGTTGAGAACAGATGTAGCCCTTCCGATATTGTATGTGAAGAAGTGTGGCTTCCTCCTGAGATTGGTCTTGTGATAAAAGCTTCCTGCCTTTCTTGAAAAGAGAAAACACCATGAATGCATGCTTTGCTGTGGGCCCTGCACTGCTTGGCAGAGAAGGCGATTCTCAGACCTGGAGGTACTGTTGTGTCAGTTTTGAAGAAAGATGTTTGGGAAGAAGAAATCTTGCTCATTATTTGAAGTGGCTTCACTTGAGAACTGAGTGTTATGCAGCCTGCAAGTGAGAGTTTCTGTTAGTTCCTCGTGGCCAAAATAAGAATGGCTTTCTTGAGAGCAGTGCTTCTGCCAGTTCTCAAAATATTGTTCTAAGCTCTGAAACTTTTAGCTCTCCTTAAAAGAAAAAAAAAAGTTAATTAAAAAAAAAAAGCTTGAGAGTGCTACGTGATGTTGGTAGCTAGTTACTGTTCCCCATATAATATATGACTTTCTGAGTTTTCTTGCTGATTATTTTGTGTTGACTGGTTTTAATCAGTTGAAATCAGCATCTGATTTATTTAATTATTTTATGGATAACAGCATGTGATAAATAAAATCACAATTCATATTTTCTTAGGCCATCACTAGAATAGACGTATTCTTCATCAAAAGCAATTTAGCTATTGCCTAATATCAGTGAAACTTTTCTAGGCAGAGTAGGGAGGCATTTTTATAAGCTGCACCAAAAATTAAGTAGCATTAACCTGTGTATTCTGCTCCTAATTAGTTCAGAAAGATTGTGTGACATACACACGTTTAAACAATAACATTGGGAAGTGAATTGAGTGTCTCTTTCAAAGTCAGTGTAATTTATAGTACTGTTTACACTGCGGTCATGATAAATCACCAGTTTGAAAATGTTTTTTAGATTAGTTTTGTGTTAGTTTAACTCATAGCGTAGTGGGTAAATTACAATACATAGTAACAAACCTATTGAGACAAAGAAATTTTTGTTCGATTTGCAAATACTGAGAATTAGTACTTAAAATTGCTACCAGTGGGAAATGTAAAAGGTGAGGTAATCCCCTAAAGAAAAAGGACTGTGGTTGTGAAACATATTGAATGTAAATCTTGTAAAGCTTGTAGGGAATGTACTGAATTGAACCTGCTCAGAGTTCATGCTAACAAGAAACTCTGGTCAATGAAGGCAGATAAAGGAGTTGTAAATGACTATTTAAATTAGTCTGGAATTCAAGAACATGTGCTTGGATAATATGGAATAAAGCTGTCTAAATATGCGGCTCTCATTAATTTACTGGTCAGAGCGAATGTCTGTGTTACAAGACCCAAGGCTGCTGCAATAGCTTGCTGGTGTTTAAATCTGCTGTTCTTCAGGGATTAGAGTGGAGAATAGGGATCAAGGATCTTTTGATTTTGCTCTTTGTTGTCCCAATAACTCACTGAGGAGCTACAGGTGGACCATTAAAACTCACCTCAGTCTGCTTTTACTTGTGTTGCAAAAGAGTTTGGCTTCACTTGTTTATGATAGCTTGGGAATGAATTCCACAGGAACATTCTGGTGCTCATTGCTATGTCATACACCCTGTCTTCTTGTCTGTTTTCTTCCTTTCACCAATGCTCTTCAAACCACGAGGGCTAAGGTGTTATAAAGTCACAACAAGGAGTCAAAATGAAGGGGCAAGCAAAGATGTAGTAATAACTGTAGGATGATCAACAAGGCCAAATGCAAGGTTCTGCACCCAGGTCGTGGCAATCCCAAGCACAAATAGAGGCTGGGTGGAGAATGGATTGAGAGCAGCCCTGAGGAGAAGGACTTGGGAATGTTGCTGGACATGACCTGGCAATGTGCACTTGCAGCACAGAAAGGCAACTGTGTCCTGGGCTGCATCAAAGGCACTGTGGCCAGCAGGTCGAGGAAGGTGATTCTTCCCTTCTGCTTCACTCTGGTGAGGCCCCACTTGGAGTGCTGCATCCAGCTCTGGGGCTGCCAACATAAGAAGGACATGGACCTGTTGGACAGAGTCCACAAAAATGAGGAGAGGGCTGGAGCACTCCTCCAGTGAAGACAGGCTAGGAGAGTTGGGATTGTTCAGCCTGGAGAAGAGGCTTCAGGGAGACCTCACTGTGGCCTCTTAGTACTTGAGGTAGACTTATGAGAAGTGTGGGGACAAACATTTTACAATGTGTCTGTGGTGCTAGGACAAGGGTCAGTGGTTTTAAACCGACAGAGGGCAGGTTTAGATTAGATGTTAGGGAGAAGTTCTTTGCTGTGAGGGTGATGAAGGACTGGAACAGGTTGTCCACAGAAGATGTGTCTGCCCCATCCTGTGGAAGTCTTTAAGGATAGATTGGACGGGGCTTTGAGCAACCTGGTTCAGTGGGAGGTATCCTTGCCTATGTCAGGGGATTTGGACTTCTTTAAAGGTCCTATCCAACCCAAACTATTCAGTATAGTGTTGGAGTTCATTATGGTTCTGAGCTCAGGGCAGTGTTACCCTTTTATCCTGAAACTTAGTGGCTGCATCAAACCTGATTAGACCTGTTGTTTCTGCACATTGTTTTTCCAGCAGCCTCTGGTCAGGCAGCAGCAAAGTTCCCTGTGGATCAGTTTCAAATGGGATAGAGGGAGGTGATGCATGATAGGTGCATATGCTCCTTCTAACCATTTTAGAGCTGAAAATCTGAAGATTTCTCTGACCCCAAATCGTGAGGGGCACTGACTACATGCAAGTGTGCTTGTATATTCCTGCTTGGCCAGAGTGGTCTTTTGGCCACTATCTTTTATTCTATCTGGCAGCATTACTAATCAAAACCATGTTTGACAATTGTCATGTGCTTTCTGCAGGCTGGCTTGCAGCTGTTTGCTGTCCTTCTGCTGTGTGATTGGAAAGAATGAAGGTTTTAGCTGGCTTCAGTGGATCATTTCTCAGATGCAGAAACCTCTGCTCTGTGATGGTGGCAGGGCAGGCTTGCTTGGACGTCCTTTCTCTGGCATTTCTGTTGAGGCAGAGGAGATTAAATGGCCTATTTCTCCAGTTTCCCATGCTGGCTGCTGGCCTGGTTTGTGGGTAATTCAGTTCATGAGCATTATACTGCTGGATTTAATTTTTTTTTTCTGGCTTTCTGTTATGTAGTTAATTGCAGTGTTGAACTGTTCAATCCTTTGTGCAGAGAAAACTAGAGAAAGGTGAAAGTCAGTTACAGCCTGGGACCAGGAATCCCAGTATAAATACCAAGCATTTTTTGGGTGGGGGGGTGGGAGGAAGGAAAGGGAGAAAAATAGGTAGAGAAGAAGTCAGGAGAAGAAAAAAAAAAATCATAATCTTGGAAAATGTTACATATACCACAACTGTAGACGACTGAGTTCAAACTAAGATAAATAAATACAAATGCTTTCATTTCACCCTCTTAGCAGCACACATTGCGTGATTATTTTTATGCTTGGTTCATTTGTTGAGCGTGTGTTCTGCAACTTTAAATTATAAAGCCCTTTTAAGGAGAGGCTGAGGTTCCCGAGCAGAACTGCATCAGGGAGGAAGATCAGGGTAATTTAGTTGTGTAGAGGGTAGAGGTAAATTAGTTTGTAAGGGAGTTTATTAACCCTGAAAGTGCAGGATGAGCACAAATGGAATTTGTAAGTGTAATAGAAGTTGCCCTGAACTGTTTGTAAATTTGAGCCTATGTTTACATGACAAATATGCCGATGTTCTCAGGAAGGAGCAAGACTTAAACCAAAAAGAGTTACTGTGCTATGAGTCTTGTTAGTTTTAATACTGGTTTATTTATACTGTATTAGTGATGAGTTTTGCTAATCCCCAAACATCTAGTTAGGGAATCAACAGTCGTTTATCATTTGAGAAAGAAGAACAGTTTTCATATAGTGTTTCTGCTGTGTAAGATACACAGCCAGGTGTGTGCTTTGTTTTTACAAATGTTGTGGAAGTAACCAGAGGAAAGGGAGATCAAGTATTATGGAATGCAGAGGTGGGTGTTTGGTGCAGTGTTTTCCCTGGGTGTTCTGAAAGCCGAATTTGGGAAAAAATTTCAGAAAACGGATACAAGGCTTTAATGAACTCTGCAAAATATGCTTTATCATGGGGTTTACATTGCCTAGTCTTTAGAGAGTTCATGATTAAGTTGCTTTTGTAGAAGGTAAAGGTGAGAAAGTATTTGATCTGTTAATGGGTGTCTGGAAAGGACTTGTGTCTCGCAGAAGTCAAATGTGTGCTGATCTACTCATTGTACAAGTAAGGTTTCAACAGTTCAGTGATGAAGATGGACACATTCAGACTCCTTTTAAAAAGTAGAAGATGGAGGTACGTGAAATTCACATCTGTAAGGTGGAATGAGTTGAATTTTTTATGGTTTTTCAGAAAGTAGGAACTTAAATATCTGTCTCTTTAAAAGCTTCAATTCAGCTTCACTATTGTATTTTAACATATCTTAAAAATATTTTAAATCTATAAAATATATAGGATGGGAGCACATTCTGTATTGGTATTGTAGTAATTTCATCAAAAGTTGTAACAATAATTAAGCTTCTCAGTTAAGTTAAATCTGTCATCTGGAGTAACGTTCCCTTACACTTGTCATTTTGTGTACAGAATTCAGGAGAAAAAAAATTCAGAAACCTCTCTGCATTTTCCTATTCGTTGTTGCTTCTGGATCTCACCATTCTGAATTTCACTCATTCTGCTTTCAAGAGTTGTGTGATGGTGAGCTAATATGGGCTATAACAATAGTTCATACGTAATCAAGTTGAAAGATGTTATTGATGATTTTGGATCATCTGTCAAAAGCCTTTTTATAATGTAATTTGCTTTTCATGAAGAAGCACACATTTTACAGGCCAGAGCTGTCAGTTAGCTATTGTGTCCAAGACCAGCAAACCTCATGGTGGAAAAAATGTCTTCTGTGGTATTCCATCCATTTTTGTTCTTATAAACAATTTGCACCATTTTCATTTTAATGAAATAGTTTTGTTTTCTATTTTGTTTTTTTTAATGCACAGTTAGAAGTAGATGCCAAAAGTTGTCAGGGGATTAAACAGCATGCTTTTCTAAATTCATGAATTTACATGAACAATCTCCTCCACTGCTTGCATTTGCAGTTTTAAGTTTGGTAAAACAGTAACTATTTTGATAAATTATTATAAGACCATTTTATTTTCATGAATACCTAGAAAATTAGAAACATCTGGAATCTAAAGTACTGTTTTTTTTCTGTTTTTCCTACCATTTCCATCAATAATGCACAATTATTTCCCACTTTAGTTCTGTGTACAAATGATTTCTCTCTTTTCTTAAATATACTTTTTAAACCCACTTGCAAGGAATTCAGTCAGAGGCAACTTCTATTTTTGGAGTGGGAAAAGTTGGTCATCTTTGTCTGGAGATGACATTAAAGCTTTCATGATGTTACAAAGCAGTCAGATACATTAGGCTGCCGTTTTACCTCTCACATAATGTAACGCACTGTACATTCTTTATAATGAAGAACAATTTTAGGATTCAGTAACAATCAGCTTGGCAGCACATTTATTTCACACTGAGATCACTAAAACTATGTGTTCATAATTTGCTTTCTCACTCCCATCACTGAGTAGAAGTATCTGAAGTCATTGCCTAAGCCTGTAATGATTCTTATTTCAGGCTTATTCACAGTGAACTCAATGCAAATAAATCTCAAATTTTTACAGCTTCCTAAATAATCTGATTATAATGTAATATTTAGTGCAGAAGCAGTTAAAAATGAGCTACATTTCTAGTCAGCAGTGTCTTTGAGAAAATATTATTATTTCTTAAATGGACAGTTTTTCCTGGCTTGATTTGTGTCAGCAGTACTCTGAATATTTTTATCAGATTTAGTACAATGAAATAAACTTCCCGGTTCAATATACTTAATACCTTTCGCGCATTATTTAAAATTCTTAAGACATTTGTGTTCGAGGGACTTAAACTTAATCAGTATTGGAATAAGTCGTATGCGACTATTATGCAGCATGAATATTGACTATTATTATACTAATAACTCTGGTAGATTTGAAATTAGATATCAAGAACAGACCAGGCAAGATGTGTTCAATAACCTAGATTTTTAGTCAAAGTAGATTTGATGTCCTGTAGGGATCCTCTTACTCTCAGCAAGATATTATCACATACAGAATTTCAGAAAGTATATGAGGTATGGAAGCATATTGTTATTTCTTCATTGATGATGTGGGATTATTCATTCATGCAGCTTTTTTTTCCTCTATTCTTTATGGAGCATTAAGGATAATGGAGTTTGTCTTTAACATTTAAAAAAAAGAAATTGTACATTTGTATTTTAAGTTTCTCCACACCTATGCTTATTCCTCCACATCCAACATGTGCAACTTGAATGCCAGCAGGATGCTCTGTGTTTTTGCATTTCCTTGTGTCTTGGCTTGTCACAGCTAGAGAACTGCAGGGTGGCCTGCCACTTGACTGGCCCAAAGCATTTCCATCACTTGTAGAGAATTTGAGAAATTGGGCTATGCTTCTTTGGGAAGCACAGTTGCATTTTTTTTTAATGGACTTGTCACTGAAAGTGTTGATGTGAAATACTGAAACAGGTTGGTCAGAGAGGTTGTGGGACCTTCAACCTTAGAGACGTTGAAAACAGGCCTAGGCAACCTGAGTCCAAGGGAACCTGAGCAGGACCAGATAGAATCAAAGAATTCTTTAGGTTGGAAAAAGCCTTTAAGTTCATTGAGTCCGACCTTTAACCCAGCACTGCCAAGTCCATCACTAAACCATGCCCCCAGGTGGCACATCCATACATCTTTTAAATACCCCCAGGTATGGTGACCCAAACGCTTTTCAGGACAGCCTGCTCCAGTGGTTGACAACCCTTTGCAGGAAGAAATTTTTCGTAATATCCAATCTAAACTCCCCTACTGCAATTTGAGGCCATTTCTTCTTGTCCTATCACTTGTTATTTGGGAGAAGAGACTGATCTCTGCCTCACTACAGCCTCCTTTCAGATTTTTGTAGAGAGTGATAAGGTTCCCCCTTTTCTCCAGGCTAAACAGCCCCAGCTCCCTCATCTGCTTCTCATAAGACTTGTGCTCCAGACTCTTTCCTAGCTCCATTGCCCTTCTTTGGACATGCCTCAGTAAAATTCTGTTTTTGTCTGCATTTACAGAGCAGAAAGGAAAAAGACAGAAATTGAAGACTGTGCAGAAGCTTTGAAGAAACAAAAGTGTTACACATATATTTAAAGACTGGCAAAATTTTGCTAGCTGATTACTTTTATCCTTAGTCTGTGTGATGTTATAGTCCTGTGAAGGTGTTAAAAAACTTTCTGAACAGTTCCATCATGTTCTTTTTCCCTGTAAGACATTGCCTTACTTAAATCTCAACATGTTGTTCACATCTAGTTTGCTTTGTCAAAAGGATGCAAGCTTGAAGTATTTTCTACCAGTGTCCACCTCCTTCACCTTAAAGGTTACACCAATAGTAAACTTGGGCCCATTATGCCTTTGAAAGATAAACTTCTTTAAGTATCCTCTTGGATTTTGCTTGTTTAAAACCCCAATAGCTCTTTCTCTGGCCCTGTCATTGTCAGTCCGTGAATGGGTATAGGTGGCCTCATCCTCCCATGCAGTTTTGGTGGGAAGCTGTGATTGTAGTGCTAATCTTCTAAGTGATGCTCGGCACATGAAGGGTGGCCCACAGGAGGACATCTGTGGTGCTACATTTGCTATTGCTGTCATGTTTCCTTGTTTCTAAATAGCTTTGACATCTGGCATTAACAATGTGAGTACAAGTGTATTAAGGGAGAGCTTTTACAAGTAGATTGAAAAGAAAGTCATGCACACCAGTGGTTTTCAAAAGAAAAGAAAGCAGCTTAGCTGTATTGACAGAATGCTCAATTTGGTTGAAACATCCCTAAAAATGTTGGTAAAAGGAGCTGATTTGGGGAAATACAAAAGGCTGTATGGGGTTCACTTCATCTCTCAGAGAAGAAAGGGTTGAGAAACAGAATTCAGTGGGGCATTGCCTTGCATCCTCGTGGCTGTAAATGAAGTAATAGCTATTGCAGCCCAATGTTCTGGAGTGCACACATTCATTTACAGGTATGTGGGTGGAACCTAAAGTAGTTAAAAGCTCTTTTATTAAGTTATTTTCTGCAGAAAGTTATTTAGAAAAGGGTAAACCCCACATAATCTGTGTCTAAGAAGACTGAGGAATTAATCTCGAGAGATGTCTTCGATATTACATTTGTTGAGATACAGCTGTCTTAAGATAGTGTAACAGGAACCCAGCAAGTTTTGCAGTCATGGAAGCATTGAGCTGCTTATTTTTTAAATCACTATTTAGAAAGATGATCAGCTACTGCAAACTGCTTTTATTTATAAACTTTCTAAATGTGGTATTTTTTTTCCAAACAACCTGCTAACTGCTCCTTAACACAGATCCTTAAATGTTGGAATATTTTTTTAATTAGAACCAGATATTAGAACCATGTTTTGTTACAGTTGAAATTGAAACTGGCTTCACTGTTTGCTATGGAAACAAGTCTTTAAAACAAATCTGTTCATGTGTACTCTGATGTGCCAATCCATGAATTTATGTAACCTGTGAATTTTTTCATGCCTTTTTGCAACCATCTTGTAGAAAGAATGGTGGTACAGAACCTATTATAGTTTGCGTTAAACCAGTAATCTATTTATAATGTCAGAAGTACATGCTAATTTTCCCACTGGATTAAAGAAAGGATGGGGCAACTAACACAGAAAGGTATGCAACCTAATTAAAGATTAACTTAATTAAAGATTTCCCCAAAGTTGTTGTTCCCTGTCATTTGCACATGACGGGATTGTGTTTTGTGATACCACCTTTACTGAGAGTTTAAAAATTATCTTCGTGAGTTGTGAAAGACCATATAGCTATTTTTCCCTCAGTAGGCCACTTTTACCTGACAGCCTCTGGAAGACCATTATATGGCTGAGTGTCTCTGACCTGCAAAGAGAGTTTTGTGGAACTGCTGCAGGGTTGGGGAGGGCTGTGCACTGTTGGTGCTCTGTTTAGGTGGTTACTTGTGATGGGAACAGTTCCAGGCATGGAGAAAAACATACAGCAGTTGACAGGATTTTATTATATGGACCTTACAGTTGTTATATGGACTTTACTGTTATTATGTGGTTTCATTGTATTCGCACTACACAGTGCACAGCCTGGACATGCCCAGGCTTGCCATGAGTTTGCCTGCTCCCTGTTTCCCCTGTTCCTTCCCTTTTTGCCCGTGTCCCTATCCTGGTTTGTCCCCCTCTTGTCTGTCTCATGCTCCACCCTATGTTCTGGCCCTTTCCCCTCCGGAGCAGATAAAAGACTGCGTGCACTCGTGAATAAAGGACTCTACCTGCATCCCACCTTTGTGTCCCGGACCCGTGCGGTGCCATGGTCCCATCCCCCCTTCGGACCACGGCAGTTACCTATGCTGAGACTGAAATCCTTGATACAGGTCTCACCTTGCAATAAACTTTTGCCTAAGCTGTGCAGATTGGTCTAAATTACTTACTCGAGGGATTCAATTGTAAAATAGGTGCTTGAAGGTAGCAGAAAATTTAAAAAATATTATAAGAATTGAAACAAATCTTCATGAGCTGCATTGTCTGTTTTTTCAGTAATGAATTTGTGTGTGTGTTTGTTGATGCAGGCCACAGAAACATTGTTCCGAATGGCAGTAGCAAGAGGAGCTATCACACCTTTAAGACATGGAGAAGTAAGGCTGATTGTATCTTTTGGTTTCTTTTTTATTTATAAGTGATAAAATACTTTCTTAATATAATGCTTTATAAATTCTTGGGAGATGTACTGTCTTGATGTAAGTGAAGAGAGCTGGACTATATATAACTTGCATACCTACATTACAGTATTTTTTTAAAGGAGAACGGGAACTTAAATCTTGTCCAGCCAGAAATTAAGTATTTTTGAAAAAACATTCTGTTTTTCTTTTTGCTTCAATCATAACTTAGCCTTATAATAGAAGTGACTCACAAGAATGTCCTTTCAGCTGGGTTGTTTTTCATTGGATTTTCTCTATTAAAGATTATCAAGTCTAGAGAAATTCACATGATGTCAGTATTTGTTACTGAGTAGCTGTGGAGAGGTTACTTCATCCTTTGTTCCTTTCAAGAAATAGTAACTTCACATAATATACAAAGTATTAATACATTATTATTCTAAATAGGATAAATATATCTGAATATTGTGTTGCTCATGCATGTTTCCGTTTTTACCTTCTTTGTGTGGTTTTATATCAGGTAAACATTGTTTTGAGCGTTGGTGATTAAATATCTCCAATATGAGGAGGTGCAATTTATACTTGGGTTGAATTCAATTTTAAAAATAAAAAAATAAAATTTAAATAATATTATGTAAATATATAAAATATATAAATAATAATAAATATAATAAAAATAAATGTAATACGTAAGTAGATAATAATAATGAAAAATAAAATACTGTAATCAGTCATGATACTGGAAATGAGGACTGATCTGGGCATTGCCACAACTGGATGCTACAGTGTGTAGGGTTTTAAACATAGAAACCTTAGTGTTTTTTCATGGTAATCTGATTGGATCAAATTTTTAGATAACTTTGTCTGTTGAAGATACAGCATTCAATCTAGAACGTAGACTTAGATTGACCCTGGAATCCCAGCTGTGCTGTTCTTTATGCTGATGAAGTTCCCTTAATTTCCGTTTTGCAACAAAGTAATATATCCTTGCATTGGTGTTTGAAGATGTACCTGAGATTTCATTGAATGTGTGCTACCCTTCTAAATTCTTTGTTTAGTGTTTTTTTGTTTGTTTGTTTGATTTTGTTTTTGGTTTTGTTTTTTTAGTGAAGGGCACTTAATTTTCTATATTTTCATGACCAGGTTGCCCAAAGAGTCTGTGGAATCTCCATCCTTGTAATTACTCACTAAATGGTGTGAATTAATGGACAAATCAAATGATGTTTTATTTTATAGTGTAACTAATTGTACTATTTGCAGTGCAAAATACCAGGACAACTGCAGACATAATGATCTCTGTTGTGAATGATATTAGTAATTTCTGTATCTGATATATCTTATGTTGAGCCAGTTCAGCTCACTGATGTGGCAGAAAAACTTTTACTTTTTTCTTCAGATATTCCCTCTGATCTTTTATCAGTTAAACCGCTTCAGGGGCTAGAGAGAACCAGATGAGAATCAGCAAGATAAGTGGTGAGAGGATGTAACCATGATTATCAAGAAAGGAACTGAGAAGAAGTGCATCTGTTTGATGATGGTGAACTTTATGTTGGTGTACAGTGTCCTGTGATACTATTGATGAGATACTCATTGGGCTTCAGTGGAAATGCAGTTAAAGCTAAGCTAGATAATTTATAGATAAAACACTTTCCAGAACTGACTTTTTGTGTAAGAAACGGGGGGAAAAATAAGAAAATACCTTTTTTTCTCTTGTATATTTTTATTGAGCTTTATGGAAAGGGAGAATGTTTTTGCTCAAGGGAGATATTTTCATTAAATTCCATTGTGTAATTATAATTTCCTTAGTCTGAAAATGGGAAATTACATTATTCAAATGAAACTAATTTTTCCAGAAGAAACATATAATCATCAGGAGTCATATTAATTATTTTTTTTTTTAGCTTTTCCAGGAAATTACTGAATGTTTGCACAGTGTGTGAGTCGAAAGGGAACCAGAAAAAAAGTTGAATATGAACGAAAGTTGACTGTATTATGTTTGAGAAGTATGAATTTGGCAGTGAAAATCAAAGCAGAGCAAGTTGTTTATTGGAAATTTCAAAATACGGAGGCAGCAGTCCAATGTGCAAAAGCACTGTTCAACTTTCACACCATAACTTAAAAATGTAACACCATTTAAAATTTGAGAGGGGGTGAAACTGTTCAGTATTAGAAGGCAAAAATCATATCTGTTTGTTGGAAATTCATAAATGAAAAAAGTGACAGTATTCTGTCTGCACCACTGAACGGATTAATGTGCAAATGTTTCTTTTCTACAGGCAAAACAGGATGCATGAAAAACTGCCCATTATAATCCAGTTGTCATCACCAGCTGGATTTCTAAGTTATAATATTGAATGTCCATGGCAAATCCCTTTTCTCCTCCTTTCAACATTTCCTCGTTCATTGTGCCTTATGAAGCTTTTATGCATGTAGAATTTTTATGTTTTTCCTTTATTATCCTTGAAGAAATTGAAAAATTAGGTTGTACATGTTTGGTTTTTTTACTTTTGCATGTGGTTTATAAAATTACTGTTAAGATTTTAGAAAACTATGCTACCAAAGGTATTTATCAAAATTGGGAACAACATAGTGCCAAAAATTATTTAACTGTGGGATATAGATCATAGGTGTTCCTGAAAAATCTTCTCGGCAGTTCCCTTGCTCCTGATTTGACTGAAGTGTAGCATCCATGGGAGGGATCAAACCCAAAAGCATACTTGATTCTAAGAATTAAATATGTTGTAGTTCATCTTTATTTCTGTCAGTTGTTTTGTTTTGGGTGTGGAGCATGAGGCAGAGCCTTGTTCATTTCTATTAGCACTTTTAGCTGATTCCCAAATGATCCAAAAATTGCTTGAGCAGATGTGCTCACACCAAATCCCATGGCTGTGCTTCTGTGTGGAAGTCTTAGGGTGCATTTTGTTATGGACACAAGGTTTAGAGCTGCTGATCAGCGCAGCTGAGAGCTGTGCATTCAGGGAACCTGGACCTGACACCACCTAGAGAGCTTCTCCAGCTGTTTCTTCTGCTTCTGGTATTGGTGCAGGTGGCTCAGATCTGCTGCCATCAGTTCCTCGCACTGTCCAGCCTCTTCCAGACAGACCTGCTGTCTCTATAGGTACTGGCTGATGTTGCAGCAGTGATGGTGTTGAGGAAACAAGAGCAGCAACAGCCTGCCTGCTGAAGAGTGAGAAGAGGAATAGGAGGTTGCGGCTGCTTTGGAGTTGTCTGTGCTTCCCAGTTCTGCATCCCCTGGAGCTTCTACTGATGTGTGCTGAACCTCCAGGGAGAGCCGTAAGGAATAAGGGTTGGCAGCACTGGGCTGTGAGAAGTCACAGGGTGCATGGTAGCAGGATGGAATACATTTGACAAAGCTAAGGTTAAGGTGATGACTACACCCAGAGAGAAAACTTCCCTAATTTTAACTCGAAATGACCAGTTTTATTTACACTGAGGAAATGATGTACCAAAACCAGTGTGTCATATAAGATTTGTACATCATGTGGAGATACTGAACAAGGAGAGATCTGACTAGGACACTGGCTTACTGGATTGATGTTCTCAGTCCCTACAGATGAGGGAAACAAATGCACACAGAGAAGAAGCAGGGGGATAAAGGAGAGGGTGGAACCCTTAATGGAAAAAAATACAGTGAATTACATAGAATGAGATGGACAACAGATGTAATGGTAGAGGCATGATTCCCAGAGAGCCACAACTGATACCAGCCATGCATGATCTCTGTGGCTGTTAACTCACTCCTTGCAAGATCTTGATGAATTTGTAAACTGCCTTAATCACTTTTCATCTGGAAAATGTTTGGGGCATTTTTTTAAGGACATGTATCTATAGAATTCCTTGCTACTGCTGATTCCTGATTCCTTTGAGAATTACCAGTTCTATTGTCCTTATGGAAGAATGAGTAAAATTTAACAAATGCATACCCATGCATGTGTGTCTCGTCTTGGGACTACAGCAGCAGTGAAGCTTAAAGGGAGTTACCAAATCAGTGCCCTCTTGGATAATGAGGCTTGGAGCATTTGTAGGTGTAAAAATATCATTGTCAACCAAATTTGAAGTAAAAATATATATAAAAATAGAACTAATTATTGTACTTTCTAGCTTAAAATGGCTTATGGCGTAATACATGTAATGATATATATTGCTGTGGCAGTACATACTCATGAATGAAAGTTGACTTTGTTGAAAGGAGACATGTCTCTGCTTTTGTTTAAAGCTATGTGATGATTTCAGAATTAAATTTCTGCTCTGTGTGTTTTCTGTAATGTAAGTAATGAGAAGAGCAGTGTTTTATGAATTTAGCCCAGGTATCCGTAAAAAGTAATTTCTATAGATTTTGTATTCATATTAAATATGAATGATGTGATTACATTTTTAGGTAAAAATTAAACAAGGGAATTAGTAAGGATCTTTAAAACGTGGGGTGTTTTATATTTTTACAAGTTAATACATAACAATGGGAACAGCGATATGAAATGCTCCTTTGTGCAGCATTTCTGTTTATTCCACAGACATACAGAATTAATTTGAACGTAGGAAAGGAGGGTACACTGTTGAAGTGACATTACTGCTAGCTCAGGTTTTCCTTGCCTTCCTTCTTCTCAGTCTACCTTGTCATAGCAGAGTGCACTGTAGAGTCCTGGAAATTCAGCTGTGGAATTAAAGTCATATAGACATGAACATTTTTTTTATGGTTAGCAATAACTGTAATACTTTTTTTCATGAGAAGGTACTTTGCAATTTTACTTGTCATTGGTGCAATTTGAAAGAGATATGATGTGTCGTGATATTTAGTTTTGTACTGTAAAGATGACATGCAACTGAGTATTTGTTAAGTGATGATCTCTTTTCCATATAAGTGTGTTCTAGATTTGATTTTTAAATTTTGGGTTTTGTCGTAATGATGTTCCTGCTTGTGTTTTTGACCAGCTTCATTTGTAATACATGAAACCCAGGAAGATGTCATAAATGATCATATTGTAGGTACTTAAGAACTGCCAAGAATAATTTGAGATTAATTTTCATTGAAATAAAATTGCTTTGGGTGCACAGTTTCCTGTGGTTTCAGCTCGGGGGCATATCAGGAATAATCACTTGCAGACACTTTAGAAACCAAATGGCAGTGGGACAGTGGACATCTGATCCCCTCACCCTCCTGCCTTCCTATCACAAAGATGCCTTTATTATCTGGGATTCAAAAGTTCTACTCTCACAGACTCCCCCAGCATCTCTGGTTTCCATGCTTTTTTCTTGAATACTTTGGTACTGTCATGTTAATATGTGAGGAAAGATATTTTGTCAGATTTATGTAAACTTTGCAGCAGTAGAGACACTGTACTTACAGTCTCAAAGGCTCTTGACTTTTTAAGCTTTTTGTCTTTAGCCAAGGGCACGTTTAAAAGGCAGCGCTGTTGGTCAGGGTGCACCTTGTCTGTTCTCAGGGCAGGGAAAACGCTTCCTAGCAAACCAGGAAACTTGAATTTTTGTAGGGCCATTCATGGGCTTTTTCTGCCTTTGAAATAGGATTGTCAGTCTCTAGGATCTTATCCTCTGGGTTCTTCCCCTCCTGGTTAAGGGTTCCTGGTACACAAAAAGAAAATGTATATTTTTTTGAATTTAATATGTTACAAAACAGCGTCAATTTAATTTAAGCAAGTCATATTTTCTGAATATGTGGTGTAAGATCCAAAGTGCCAGTAGATTTCAGTATTAATTTCTCTTATAATTGCCCACTTATTTTTGGGAGGGTGTTTGCAAAACTAAAAGGAAGGAGTTGTTTGCAGGCAGCTCTGAGACCCATTTCCCCTAAAGGGATGTCTCTCCCTGTTCCCAAGAGAGTAATCTGTACTTTGATTTTTAGCTTTTTCAAAAGAGCTATGCTTTTGAAAAAAAAAAGATGAAGATATCCTATAACAGTGTTCTGAAACATCAGTTAAAAACTCATTTAAATTATTAACATACATAGTTACAGCTTTCTCATTAGTGAAGTCTATTTTGGAAGTAGTATTGAGGTTATCTTTTATAACTTCTTAGCAGCAAATGGATAAAATGTAGCCATCAGAATGGAACTGTTTTATAGTCTACTGACTTAAGGTTTTGGTTTTGGGGCATATGTGTCAGAAGTATTTAAAAATAGTGCTGGGATCTGGAAAATCCTTCTGGCAGGTCACAATGGGTAACAGTTCAAAGGTAATTTAATTGCCAAAGACTGGCATACCTTATCTATGTTATCTGGAAGCAAGTCAAAAGTAAATAATTCTTTTGATTAAATGTAGTGAAAACTAAAGCTTGATTTGAGAGAGAGAGAGACTGGGAATGCCATTGAACCCTGGGGAGGAAAACCACCAGACTTTGAGGTGTTCCAGTGTACTGTGTTCCAATGATGTTTTTGCTATGTATTCAGTTGCTTGCCCTGGGTTATCCATCTTAAGGAGTTTATAGGGTTTTTAATTAATTGTTATTCAGGAAGAGGAAAGTAAATTTGTCCCAAAACCATAGCTGAATATGAAGATTTTTTTCTGCTCTTTTAATAAGCCATTCTGCTTCTTATTAAAAATCATTTCAAGCCTTAAAAAATATAGACCTACTCCAAATAATTTTAAAAGGAAGTGATGGAATTAATTTGTTGGGGAATGGGGAAAATTAGTGCACTGTAGGAATCATGTCTGGTGTAAATTTAAGGTAGAAATATCTGAAAGCTGGATAGTGGCTACATGTTCCAAAGTATGGAGGGGTACCACTGAAAAAAGGTAACACACAAGTTTGGAAACTTGGAGAACTTAATTTTCAAAACAAGTAAAATAATATCAAGGTGATTCGTGCTCTGTATTTTTCTTTAAAGTATATGGAAATTATAGTCTGTCTATTTTTCATGCAGTGAAACAGTGGAATTTAGTACTTTAAGCATTTGACATTTTATGCTAGGCATTATTGTCATTATAATGTAATTTTCTTTAATGCAGGCTGATGGTATGTATTTATCTTAAAATAGTAATAACTTCCCTTTGTGATGTGAAACACAGGGGCTAAAAAGTAAATTGAAGGTAACTAAGAAGTATTTGCCAGATATATTTCACCAAGAAGTTTTTGTCAAGGAGTAAAGTAAGGAAGGAATTACCTATTTTAAAGACTTCTCTTTTAAAGACTCCTCATTTTTTTTCTTAATACTTTGCCTGTATGTTTTAGATTTTTTATTCTTTTCCATCAGCAAACCAGTGAGTGCATGCATGGCAAAAGTAAACAATGAAAAATTATGGCAACAAAACTAAATGTAAGGAAATATATTTACTTCCCAATATAGTTTTTAATTTAACATGACTTTGGGTGGTCAAGATATATGGTACTGAGAATATATGAGATTGTTTTCATAAGAGATTGTTCTTCTTATTTTCTTTCTTATTAAAAAATGTAGTTAGTGATTGTCGTTTCAAATACAGACATTTATTTTCTGTAACCCAACAGCATTTCTTTAATAACTATTCAAATTGTGGTCTTCTATGTCATGGCCTTGGAATGAAGCTGTCATCTTGCTTTATACTTAAAATGTGCCCCCAAAGTTGCCCCCTGCAACTCCATTGTTCTGCCGGAGCAAAGATCATCTGTATGGAGAGTTTTACTCCTGTACATGAGGAAAGGCAGAGCAGGTGCTACTGGAGGTTAGAACTTGAATAATGCTGCTTTCTCACTTCGGTGCTGTTGATACTGATGTATGTTAATGCATTCATAGAGTTGAAGAAATAGGCAACTGTAAGAAGCTATTTGAACTGATAAAGCTAAGAATTTGTTCACATTCCTGTGTGTTGAATACATGCTGAAGATGTTACTAAAACATACGCTCAAGTGATCTTCAGTTTCTGTGCAAGATGTTTGATTCAAGTTCTCGGAATAACGATCTTGAATTCATGAATGTATGTCATTTTCTCTAATGCTTTACAGTATAAATTCATGTGTGTCAACATTACTGTACATAGAGTCATAGAATCGTAGAGTGGTTTAGGTTGGAAGGGGCCTAAAAATCATATAGTTCCATCTCCCCCACCACGGGCAGGAACTCCTTCTAATAGACCAGGTTGTTCAGAGCCCCATCCAACCTAGCCTTGAACACCGCCAGGGATGGAACATACACAGCTTCGCTGGACAATGCGTTCCAGTGCCTTACCACCCTCACAGTAAAAAATTTCTTCCTAACATGTAATCTAAACCTACTCTCCGTTTGAAGCCATTCCCCCTTGTCCTATCACTGCAATTTCTGATGAAGAGTCCCTGTCCGGCTTCCTTGTAGGCCCCCTTCAGATACTGGATGGCTGCTATGAGGGGGTGCAAAGGTCTCCATGCAACAACCTTCCCTTTGAAGCAGGAATATCTTAACTTTAGTGTAAACATTACTTGCATTGAATGATTTCCAGCTAATTAAATGTAATATCCCTTTTGGAAAACTGTATTCTCATTCAATTTAAGGTTTTTTATGCTCCTTATCTATATATTAGACTTATTAAAGTATTGTCGAACACAAAAAAAAAGTCATCTTTGGTAACTTTTAATTGCCCTGGAGGTAAACATTGCATAAATCAAAATGCAATTTGAAATGTGTCATTTTGGTTTTCTGAAAAAAGGATGGATGTACCTACAGTCAGTGAGAAGGCTCTTTCTGTTTTCTGTTTGATGTTCAAAGTTTGTTGAAAATCATACGAACAATTGTTTAATTTTCCTTATTAAGGAGTAATTTTAGATTGCATCTGGTGAACTAATAAAAAATGAAATTGATGAAAAGTAAGAAAGGGAGAGATGTAAAAGGAATGAATGAAATAAGTAGTAATAACTAATATTTCCTTTTTGACACTGTCTCCCAAAGATCCTCATAGACAAGTAGCTGAAGTGTGGGCTGAATGTGCAGAGACAGAGGTGGGTCAAAAACTGTTTGAACAGCCAGGCCCAGGAGGTGGTGATCAGTGGCACAAAGTTTAGTTGGAAGCCAGTGACTAGCAGTGTACCCCAGTCCTGTTCAGCATCATCATTAGTGGTCTGGGTGATGGGGCAGAGCGTGTTCTCTGCACATTTGCCGATGACCAAACTGGGACGAGCGGCTGATGCACCAGAGGGTTGTGCTGCCATCCAGAGGGATGTTGAGAAGCTGGAGAAATGGGCTGTCAGGAACCTCTTGAAGTTCAACAAGAAGTGCAAAGTTCTGCACCTGGGGAGGAACAACTTCAGGCACTGGTATACGCTGGAAAACAGCTTGGCAGAAGAGGATCTGGTGGGCATCCTGGTGGACAACAATTTGGATATGAGCCAACAATGGGTCCTTACTGCAAAGCTGTCTCTCGGTATCCTGGGCTGCATTAGACAAACCATTCGTCCAGGCTGAGAGAGGTGATCCTTCTCTCCATTCAGCACTGGTGAAGTCACACCTGGAGTACTATGTCCAGTTCTGGGCACCTTTGTACAACAGGGTTGTGGACATCCTGGATGGAGTCTAACAAAGGGCTGTGAAGGTAGTAAAACCGAGAGAGCTGGAACTTCAGCTTTGAGAAGAGGAGGCTCAAGAGGGGTCTTATCCACTTGCAGAGGGAGTGCAAAGGAGATGGCATCAGGCTCTTCTCAGAACCTGAGGCCATGGGCAGAAAAATAACTGAAATATGGGAGATGCCGTCCAGATATAAGGAAACACTTTTTTCCTGTGGCAAAGGCTGAGCACTGGTACAGGTTGCCCAGGAAGGTTTTGCAGTCTTCATCCTTAGAGATACTCAAAACTGTCTGGACACAGTCCTGGGCACCTGGATGTAGGTGGCACTGCTCGAGTAGGGGAGGTTGGATCAGATGACATCCAGAGGTCCTTTCTACCCTCAACCATTCTGTTGTGACTCTGTGCTCTTTCTGTTGAAAGACCTACATTTTCAGATATTTTTCTGTGAGTATAAGACTAGGATAATGATACTTTCATTGGACATATTCTTGATTATTTTTTTTATTATATAAAAATTAAAATCTAAACCTTACATAAACTTCTCTTAAGCTGTAGAAAAATTGAATGACAGTACCTAAGGTAAACAGTTACAAAGGTTAAGGAGTTTAGTTTTCTTTCTAAAAAGTGAAGATACGGGAAAATACTGTTGTTCTTTTCAAATTTGTAGGGAGGTTGACTACTAGGATTGGGAACTGATACCGAAAACAAGGTGTAGTATTTTTCATGTGATATTATTTAGTGGCAGGAGGGAAGAGACAGCATTTCCATCATATTACTGGTTGTGAGCACAGCTGGCTTTTATGGGCAGTGTAAATCTGGTACCCACACTCCAGTGATCTGAAGTAGTTTCATACTTAAAAATCTTCTGTCTTCTTCCTTATTTTAAAGAACTTATATGCATCTGCTCTGTGGGGCCAACCCTATACCTAGATAAAAACAAGTTTAGAAGAACAGCTTAGCATCAGACATTTAGATACCTCTACAAATGTAAACCAAGTTTTTGTTATGAATAAGATCAAGTGCCATTGGTCACTGCTCAGGTGTGAACATTGTGGGTACTCAACAGTCAGGAATAGTGAGTGTTAATTTAACTTAATATTGCTAAAATTCTGTAGTGACTGCCTGCATTGGTTTGTTTTAATAATTTATTGTAATATTTTTACGATATTAAATTGCTGTCTTCTTAGAAAGGGTTATATTGTTTTTCTTGACTTTTATCTCAGTATGAGATGATTGCAATAGGTGAAGATCTGGTCTGCCAGCACCAGGAATGTTAGGGTGCATGAATTGCTGGAACAATTCTGCCACTCTGAACCATGAAACCAATCTGTTCCTGTCAGATACAATTCTATGGAAACTAATTCTTTGTTGATGGAATCAGGTGAAAAATATGTGGTTCTGATTAGCAAACAGTATGCGGAGTTTCTTAAGGTCATGCAGAACATTCCTCTGGCCATGTGCATGTGTTCAGATGTGTGTGTGACTGTGCATATATATGTTACATATGCATCTTCCTGTATTAAAAATGATGAGCAGTTTAGTTTTTTTAAATATACTTGGTTTTAAATATTTGTACTGTGATAAAATTATAATTATTAAATATATGTTTATTATAGTAGAATAAATATTGTTTCATTGTGTCTTAAGTTTCAGAAATTCATGTTTTTAAACCCAAAACCTCTCAAAATAATATTTAGTAGAACTACATAACAAAAACTCAAATAACGAGTCTTTTTGAAGCAGCACTGTTTTCTGTAGGAAATATGTATTATACAACTGACTGCCTGGATAAAATAATTACCTTTCATTTATAAGTGTCCTGCAGAGCTGCAAAAAGTAAACTTGTATCTGCAGTCTGCCTAATGGACTGTTCACCACATAACTGCATGCAATTAGGCATAAGTGATTTTTCTGCTCAAGACAGGCTCAAAACTGATTTAGCAATGAAACTTAATTACTTCTAGCCCTTAGAGAAAATGGCCCAACAAGGTTGAGGTTGTTGGCAGGGCAGTGTGGGAAAGCTATTGCTGCAACTGCCTTCCGCACTTCTGATTTTCTTTTAGCAGTACTTAGAGCACAGTTAACCTTCAGTTAAGCAAATATTCCCACAAAAATGGTGCATTTTTATTTTTTACAAGGCTAAAGAGAAAGATAATTAAACATTACAGCTTTTTAAAGGCAAGCCTTCTGATCATATCCATCTGCTTCAGAGTATGGGTGAAGTTATGCTGTGCTATTGGAAAGGAAGACTTAAAAATTAGTTCTCAAATGCCTGTCCAAGGTAACCATTCTCTCTTAGCCAGAGAAATCTCAGGCTAAGAGCTAAAGCTAAGTGCATTTGTGCTTCTTGACAATGTAATATGTCATAGGTAAATTGCTTTATTTTGTAGTCGGGTTATAGGAAAAAATGCTGAGGGAAATGAGCATTACCAAAAAAATGAATCTTATTAACGAACTATACTAAAAATTGCTTCATTTGATTTTTTAGGAATGGGTTATTTTTAAAGGAAACAGGAACTTCGATTCTGTGACTCCAAGGAATACAAGGAATACATCTGGAATAACAATTCAGAGGGACATATGGCATCAATTGACTTATATTTTCCTATATGGGGGGTTCTGATTGCAGTAAGAGGGAAAACTGTTTGTTAATTATGCAGGATTAAAAATGCGAATACTATGTCTTTTTGGATTCATGTTGAAGAACTGTGAGTATGGAAAAGATGTGGAAGTTGAGCAAAGAAAAGTGACTTTTCTGTTTGTCAACTGTGACAAAAAATTGCTTTACTTTTGTAGTAAGATTTTCCCCTTAATGGTTTTGACTCCATTACTCTTATTTTTTCATATAGATAAATCTCTCATTCGTCTCTGGGATTGTAATTTATGAAGAGAAGCAATATTGCAATTGTAATTTGTTTGTTACAATTACCTCCTCAGTAGTGCTCAAGGTCTTGTTCCTGTTAACAGCTAGGGACACGTTTATCAATGGAAATATTCACGGTAACAAAACTAAACATGTGCCTGAATATTTGCGAGAGCGTTCAGCATGAGGCACTAATTCCCAAGGGCATGTTTAGCACATGCTCTATTGCTTTACTCAGTAGGGAGTGAATTTAAGAGTGTGTATAGGTCCCCTTGATTTTAACAGTATTTAACCAAACAAGTGACTTAAGCTTTTTGCTTGACAGGAAATAATAATTTAAGCATGTACTTGAAGTTAATTTGTTTCAGGTTTTTTGGTTTTGTTTTTTTTTTTTTATCTGATCATTGAAAGACTCATTGGAATGAGCACTGTCTTAGCCGTATATTTAGAATCCCTGGGATGGTTACCAACTCTGGCTTATATTTACCATCCTTGGGATATTTCTCATTGTAATGAAAAAGAATAGGTTTTGGTTTTTTTTTTTCTTAGTAAATAGCCATTTTAAAAATAATGGTGAGATTTCTCCTTAATTGCATAAGTGTAGCTTTCAATAGTATATTTTGTAGATGGGCTTGTAGCACCATCAGGGAGGAGAACTTACCAGTCTGTCCCTTTCTATGCTCATTTTCAGTTGCATATATTTTTAATTTTAACTACTCAGGCTGACTTTTTTGGAGGCAAATGAGGTTGGTGCCCCTCATCTTTACTTTACAGTCTTGATTCACCTCTTTTTATGAAGGAGGCTTGAGGTCTTTTGCAAAACCCACCACGTGACAAAATAATGAAAGACACATGCACCAGAAACCTGAATTACAGTTGTACCAGTAACGTGTGTCAGGAACCATATAAACTTTAAAAGGGACGATACTTGCTTTTAACAGTTAACTAGCTAAATAAACTTGGGAAAAGGCTGGGTAAAAGTGTAGTATTAACATCTCATCGTCAAGCTTAGGTAGGTAAGTGACTGAATTGAGTACTAGAAGTACATATGAAAAGCAAACTTTTTATCTCTTCACTATATGGGCAAAATACCACTGCATATTTTGAAGATGTCATGCAATAGCTGTACTTAATTCCTATCATAAACTAATTAATGGGGTTACCTGCAGTGAGAGAGCACTGGTCTTGATAACCAAAGTGGTCTCCTGCAGTTTTGGATTCTGGTGGAGCTGGGTCCCAGTGGCTTGGCAGCCTCTACTCTTTGCAACTATTCAGTGATACAAGGTCATGCTCAGGCTACCCTTAAACTTCATGCTACAAATTTTTAGCATGAAGTTATTGGGATGTAAGATGAATCATTGTTTGCCTGCCTCTTGAATTTCACTAAAGTTTGGAAGCTAAGCTTCGCTCCTCATGAGAAGAAAAGGTTGATGTTTTATTGCGTTAACAGTAAGAGCCTTGCTGACTCCTTTCATACATTACTGAAGTATTTGTAACACAGGGAGAGATAAACTGTATTCTTTACAAAGTTCCTCTCTGGCAGGTGCTTTCAGTCCTGTGCATGTGTTGGATCTTAAATCTGTGTTAACTTGTTTGTAAGAACAGTTCAACAGTCATTTTTAATTTACTTCTCTGAGTTGGCTCTGAGCTGTGTCAGTTTGCGGTCTGTGCAGGATGGAACTGAACGGAGGCAGATGTGGAAATATTTCTTTTCAGTAAGTGTATTTTGTACACAATGTACTTCTCTCCTGTGGCATTCATTACAGCTCATTGGACTTTGTGTAAATTCAGGACAAAAATGTAGACAAATAAATTTCCCTGTGTCATCTGCACGCCCTTGAACTCAGTTTCACTTTCAAAGGACTGTGTGAGGAGACCATGAGTGGGTACAATTTTCCAGTCATAAGGAAAGTACTTAGAATTCCAGACATTTGGAAGTGTGCACATATTTTTAATAAAACTTGTTTGTTTTTTTTTTCTTCTTTTTAAAGGAAGCTCTTTTAAGTTGCTGAAACTCAGAACTTTTATGCGATCAGATCTGACCCTGGAGCTCTTTGTCAGACTTAAAGAAAGTGTCCTTCACTGGCTTTTTATTTGAATGGTAGTGATGATATGTAAAGGAAAGATTGACTGAAATCTCTTTTCATGTTCTTGGTAACCACCGAAGATCTTAAAGTTCATTCTCTTGTTTTATCTTGAAGTAGAAAAGCGCCATTTAAAAGCGGCAGCTGTTGAGCAATTCAGGCTGGTAGAGGTATTTCTTTATCAAGAAATAATTTTGGTGTGAGACACTAAATGTCTGTTTTCCCAAGCATGTTCTTCCAGCAGTGAACTGTACTTGTGAAACTGGCTTAAATTAGGGTTTTTTCATATCTTAATAACCCAATGTAAATTATTTCAGTTCCAGTATATGAAATTTCTACAAACAGCATTTGGCATCAGGATTCACAAAATATTTTGATTATTTTAACGTGACAGTAATATGGGAAATACTGTTCTAAGTAATGGAACTTTGTACACAAAATACAGAAAAATACCATTATGGGAAATTGTATTCATCATCTTGGTGGAACTGTATTAAATGCAGTCTCAGTTGAGATTAACTACATGATACTGTAAAATATCACTCAGTACTTTGTAGACATTGTACAGATGGTTTATATGTCAGTTATTGCAAGAAGTAAAAGGTAATTTATCCAAAAATACATTAAAAAGAAATTTAATTTTATTGACTCTAATGAATGTTTTGGTATATATTAAAATATCAGTATATGATTTTGAAGTGCTGTTAAAGCACTGCTCAACAATGGACGGAGTGACAATTAACTGGCTAAGAAAAGGTTCCTCCCTCGGTCACTTACCTCAAGACATTTTTATGCAAACAAAGTCACAATTTGAGGTTACATTACTGATAGCCAAATGAAAAGTGTTGCCTGTTTAGCATTTAAAATGCTGTGCTTATGTCTGAAGCAGAGAGAATAGTATATGCATTTGAAAGTTCTCTCTTTGCATCTTCTCCCCTCTCCATTTTTGTTTTCTCCAGTATTCAACAGTTGGGTCTTTTAAGGTGCTGTCAAGATAGTCTTTTCTTATAATCAGTAGAAACAGCTTGCTAGATTTCTACTGCTACAGCTTTATCCCCAAAGGGAGAGTTATGGCAGAGAGATGTGGTTAGAGAGTGCAAGCCTTGCTGGGGTGGTACTGGGAGAAATTTGGACTAGTCTCACCATCTGATCAGAAGACTGTGGGAAAGATTGTTTGTGATTTATGACATAATTTCTCTGCTGCCTGATATTAAGATGTCTTCAGTCCTACAACACTGAATGTGAAAGGTTGCCTAAGCAGGGATTTTAGGAGAACTAAGACAAAGCTGCTTTTATTGCTGGAATACCTAATTCAGTCGTTTTACCAGTACAGATGAGAGTTCAGATTTGTCTCTATTAATTCCCTCAGGATATTTTAAGGAATTTTATGCAAGATCTCTAAAAAAGAAAGAATTGCGTTTCTATTTCTGGTGTTCTCATCTGGCATTATATTAAACATTTGAAAATATACACATTAAACATTTAAAGATATAGTAATGAACCAGGGTTGCTTGAATTTTTCTTTGACCTATTCCTGTTTTCTAGGCAGATTATAGTATCAAAATACTGTAGTAAATCACTTAATAATTAAATTCTTGCTTGATATCTCAAGGGTTTGAAATTCCTTTGGGTTTTCCCACCACCACCTTTGAAGATAAGACCTGATGTGTCATGTGTTACATGATTCTAAAGTAGTTTCTGCTCAGGCGACCTAACAAGAAGATAAAAATGATGCTATATTTGGGGGAGAGAAAATATTTTAAAAGTTTTATTTCATGTAATCATTTTCTTTTAATTTCTATAGATTTAGCAAAATTATAGCCAGAATATCCAGGAATGTTTATCCAGTTGTGTAAGGCTGTCTTTTTATTGATCAAAACCTTTCAGGTGCAAACTTTATTTTTTTAATTTGCAAGGAAGAACTCTTTGGTAGAGATTCAGTACTTACTATAGGGAGACTTGAGAAGGCTCCTAATTTTTATATCAAAGCTTTCCAATAAAAGACATATTTTCAAAGGAAACCAGAAGATAACAGAATTTAATTCTCAAGTATTCTTTTTCATTTTTCACTTGCATAATCTTGGCTATCTTCTGTCTTGGATTTGTTTCTGCTTAAAAGCATAGGAACCTCAGGCTAGATTCATATAGGCTTCTTACATTGAATCTGCTAGTAATAAGCCCTCATTTGGTTTTGTTGTGATATGTATGTGTTATGAATTTAGTTTATGTTTTAAGAATCCAAATGGTAATAAGGGTCTGTGATTTTCCCCCCAAACAGTATTTTTATATGTACTTCTCCCTTGGTAATAAGCCACAATGTTGGTCAGTGTTTGAAGAAGCATTTCATTGCCCCAGCAGTGAAATAGGTGTTCTAGGAATAGTATGAAACGCTGCCAGAAGTTCTGGAAGCAGTCTGAGAATTGCTTTGATGTTACAATATATGAACATGGATACCAAGCTAAGGATCCTGTACAAGGCTTAGTTTAGTTTCTTCTTTTTGCAGTTTAAACTAAAGCTCTTGGACACAAAGCAAGCAACAGAAAACCCATAACACGTTTGTTTGTTTGTTTGTTTGTTTGTTTTTTTGGTTTTTTTTGACAGAAGCAGGGCAGCTTGTAATTAGGATTGAAAAGAACTCTTAATAGTGTACTAATTTATTCTTCTTCCTTGTCCTGACAGGTTTAATTATTCCTAAATATCAGTGAATAGACTGATGGCTAGTCCAGAATTGACCAGCTCCATTGATGATGGGACAGCGGTAAAGCTGTTCTTTCCGTTTTGTTTCAATTTTTTTGTGAGTTGTACTAGTGAATTATTCTTCCTCAGGTAATCTGTTTTACTTAATTGTAAATAAGCCATTCAGACATTTTCTTTGATTCTGATGGGTGTTTATTCAATTCCTCTGTCATCATCCTAGCTGCAATTTAAAGGGTTTAAATCAGTTTTACTGGCTACAATATTTCCTCTTGAAGTTAGATTATAACTTTCTTTCCAACACATTTTAAAAAAGTAAGCTAAAATTGCCTCCCTCTTGTAATATTTTTTCTTTCCTGGATTCCTGAAATTTTTTCTAAACTTAAAATAACTCAACATGTTGAACTTTTCCATATTGTCTCCATCAATGTCTTCATCGTTATTTCTCTTTTCCCTTTTGCTTCAGGAAACACATCTTTCATGTCACTCTCAGGCTATGGAGTAGCCACTTTATTCAAAGACTAAACCCACTACAAAAATGATCCTCTTTTATAACTTCCAGAAAAATTGAACTCCTTTTCTGCCTCCCTGTCAACATTTTGCTGTTGCCTCCTTCAGTATTTTATGTGTTACAAGGGCTATGCTGTTATTATCACACTTCTGAGTGATCTGTCTCATCTGATAAATAGTTTCTGGTTGTATACTGCTCTGCTTGGTTAAATCTTAAGGAATGTGGGAAGATGCAGAGTATCAGTTTCACTTTTTCCAGGTCTTGAATAGCATAATTCTGCAATAGTATTTGATTTATGGCATGTGATAAGGAGGTAGGGCAGAAACCTATAGAGCATGTGGATGCACATCAAGTATGATGAAGAAAACACCTCAAAGACATAAGCTTATGAACTGAAATAAGAGCATGTTGTAATCCCCTTGGTTGACATCTAAAATATCTTTGTAACGGTAAAGACTAGACAGTATTCAAGCTCTAGTCACTGAAGAAATTGGATGCACTCATCAGTAAAGTGGAGTAGGATCAGAAAATCATTAAGGTTGGAAAAGACCTCTAAGATCATCAGCTCTAACCATTAACCCAGCACTGCCAGGTCTACCACTAAACCATGTCCCCAGGTGCCACATCCATACACCTTCTGAACGCTTCCAGGGATGGTGGATTCCACCACTTCCCTGGGCAGCCTGTTCCAGTGCATGACAACCCTTTCAGTGAAGAATATTTCCCTACTATCCAAACCAAACCTCCCTTGGCTGCAGCTTGAGGCTGTTTCCTTTGACTTTTGCTTGTTCCCTGGGAGAACAGTCCAACCCTGCTGGGAAGGAAGTTGTTTTTTAACCTCCCTCCAGAAAGCTTTAAAACCAGCCCTGGAAGGCTGGTGCTTTTACTTGATGCCTTTTCTCTGTGTGAATCCCTTTGCGTATCTACTGACAGTATCTTTTCACCAAAGAGAATATATTGAGGTCTTATGTGCTTCTCTTAACAATATGTTGAGTTTCTTTGAATGTTTCTTTTTGTTCTCAATGGGAGTTGGAATTGATACTAAGTAAGTAATCTGAAGTGTCAAAAATATTTAATACCCACTGTTGTTATATGATAGCATCATTTTAATTGCATGAAAAAAGTATCTTAAAAGTATTATTTGCAAGATGTTCCTTTAAAAAATACTCATGTGAGCACAATAGTTCATTCTAGTTCACAAAAGCTATTATATTTATTTTCAAACTTTCAACCAAATATCTCTAACATGACTAATCCATTAAAGTATTGTCCAGATTAAAATTTTGTCCATAGTGGTATTGTATTTCTACAAGATTTTTTTCCCCTGTAATTTGATAGCTGAAACTATCAGTCCGTGTTTTACACTTGTGTATACTTACTTGAATATGTGTAACCTGATCTGCTCGTCTGAATTTTTAATGTTTTGGGGCATGTGCTGCCTGCTTGGCTCCACTCTGCCTTTGTCTCCCTGGTTTTCACTTTTGTAACGATTCCCTGCAGTCCATGAACATTAAGGTCCGTGTGAGGTCAACCATACCTTGCAGATAGTGACAATAGTGCAAATAATGACAAATATGGGGGGGTGTCACATGGTGTTTCCTGTTTCCTGTATTTAATTTAGAGACCAATGGTTTGTGGGCAGCCTGCAAGGATGCTGCACAGAGTTTGATTTGTCTTTAGGTTCAGATTTGAAACCATGCATCCAACCTCCTTTTGTTTTCTGCTGTTTAAATAATTCCTTGAACAGGAGCGTGTTTGGGGATCTTCTCTCTCTGATTTTCTATTTTTTCATGTTTTGTACATATTTTATTTCTTTACTTTTAATGGATGTGTGTTGACAAAGCTGTTTCTATTTATCCACCACCTGAACTAGGGTAGCGTGAAAAGGAAATTGGTCCGGCTAAGGAATAATTTTAGTCCCTAATGACAGTTGAGAACCTGTGGAGGGAATACTAAATATTTTCTTATGTGTTCCAAAAAGAAGAGATGGCTCTAGGCTGGAAATACCTTTTGCAAAATAGGAAGTGAGGTATAGATGTGAGTGATTTGAAAGCTCAAAGGGGTTTCTCTCTCCACCAGCTGATGCTAAGAAGTAATTTAATATTACTTGTAACAGTGCTAGAAGGCAGCAAGGCAGGCAAGTTTTTCTGAAAAGAAAATAAAAGCAACAGCAACAAAACTCCCTCTTCAGCTTTTTAATAAGCCTGTTCTAAATTGTAAGATTATAGACTTCTGCTTATGCTCTGATGAGCAGCTGTTGTTGGTTGGTGGAATATAGGGAGCTCTTGACCTCCCTGTGAGAGTCCTTTGTCCATGCAAAGGTGAGCGCAGATGTTTGTAGTGCTGGAAATGAAGTAAAGATTAAATCCTTTTGTTACTTCCTTGGATTCAGAAAAATGACTAAAATCTCTGAATCTCTGGAAATTGTGATATAACAGTTTGCTCAAAGTTTTCAGGAGTGTTTGTGAAAGCATTCCCTTAAATATGGAGTAATTAAATTTGATGAGGTAACCTAAAATGTCTTCTTTACCTTAGTTGTCTTTGTTATTAAGTTAGCAGAAAGAAGTTTTTGTTCCAAGATACTTTCACTAAGATATGCTGAGATTTTTTTTTTTGGTTGATTGATTTATTCTTATCTGCCCTCTTGGGAAAGGAAAAATTACATTTTCTATATGTGATGGATACTCTGATATTAGGCACTGTGTCATTTTACAGAGTAGGATGTGCACTTAAGCTGTTTTACAGGTAAGTCTTTTGAGACTGTTGAGGAAACAGGCCAGGAACATAATTATGCCAAAACTGCTGACTTTTAAAAAGGAGTTTCCAGTGATAACGGGATTTAAACTAAATGCAGTTTCATTTCAATTCCATTGCTGCAATTTGCAGGAAAGAAATTTTATCTTGAGTTTACATTTTTCTGAATTCGAATTTGTTAACCCATTGATATAATAACATAGTGAGCTGTGTCACTTTGTTTAGCTCTTGTTTTCAGTGTTAATGATAGAAAAGTGATAAATCTGTGATTGGAAAGAGAAGATTGTAGTGTTGTAGCATTGCAGCTAGATGTTCTCATAGCTCTTTTTGCTGTTGAGTACAATTTACGTCAAGATATAATGTATTTTGGTGAAGTAGCAAACTGGCCCCACAATTTTTTCTTAGTTGTGTTTTTGAAGAGCTTGTTTAGGAATAGGTGAGAGATGAAAAGGTGTTTTCACCTGGTCATCTCTGTACCCAAGGACATGGTTTTTTTGATTTATATTATAATCATCCGTTGTCTTCAAAGTTTAAATAGTATTTTCTCTGTATAATCCCATTTTGAATGTCAATTTACTTCATTAGCTGGCAGTTCATTTCCTCGCACACCTTGCTTTGGGAAATTCTGAAGTTCTCAGTGGAGATTTGGAAAACTTGAGTCAGTTTAATGGACCAAATATTTCATGACCATCTATGCGTGCTTTCAAAGTGCCTGTCCTGTAATCAGAAAGGCCTTTAACTGCTGGATCTTAACAAAATCATTTGGTCTTCTGCACCATTTGTGGGCTGTAAATGCAGAAGATACAGAATTAAATCCTGTTTCCTGAAAAAGTGATATGTGGAGCCCTGTAATCTTCGCTAGCTAGAGCTCAGTGTCGTGCGCTTCAGAGCAATGCTTAATGAGACAGTTCAAAAGGGCAGCAGGTGTGTTCTGGAAAGCAGAAAGAAATCAGTTGAGCTCTTTGTTGTATTTGAAGATGTTCGTGTTAAGTCATTTTACACAGTTCAGTGTATTGAGTGATTTTGTGATGTACTTTCTTTCTCTTTTTCTCTTTATCACAAGAAGTCTTTGTAGAATTATTGCACTTGACTAGAGGTTGTTCATCCTTTGCTGTCAACCAAACCTAACAGGTCTTTCAAATGTACATGTGCTGTGGCTCACCAGGCAAGCCAAGGTGAGGTGGACTCTGGTGACATTTAGGACTAATTCAGTGCTGAGAATTGTTTTAATGCAATATTTGGGTGGAAAAAGTATCTTGTGACATCTTGAAAATATGATGTTTTTTAAGAATCAAATCTATAACATTAATTTTACAGGGAAAAATGTAGTCGATGATGTCTTTTAGAAGAGTAATCTACTGTATTAAATGCAGATGTTTCATTAATGAAAGTGTTTGAATAATCTGTTTTTCTCCTGTAGGAGAAAATCATATGTATCATAAGCCTTTAAATTTTTTAAAATAATTGAAATAACTTACCTTATTTTTCCATAAACTAACAAAAATTAATTTAAGAAAATTTTTTTAAAGTTATGAGTGGAGTAAGACATTTTTCAGAAATAAATTGTCCTCATGGGATAATTGTTGTGTATTCTAGTGAAATTTAGAACTTGCATATTAGGAAAGAGTTGAACTCAGTAATGCCATCTTGTACTACGTGCTCTGCGTAGACCTGGTACTTTCACTCAGTTTTAGCTGTGGTTCTGCAGCAAAATCAAGTGTGAAATACAGATCAGAAATTCATAATTAGCAACAGTTCAGAACTTTGTTAAAATGTCATGTTTGTGATATAGTCTCCTCAACACTAAATCTAGACATCAGTTTAATGTACTTACAAACATTTGAGAAACCAGTGATACAGGTTGATGTCTCTATGCTTGATGGCTCTATGCTCTGTTGTTTAGACTGGAAAAGATGTGAGTGAAAGAGATGCTGCTGCAAGGAAGAGCAGACTTCTCGGTTTTAGCTGTTGGAAGGTCGTCTCATTTGGACTAGCTGTTTTATCGTCTCAGAGGTGCTTACTGAGTCTCCTTACTAAGTAGAGAGCCTAAATAAAAGAGAGCTTAAAGTAGATCCTTAGCTCTGTGGCTAATATTAGATAAGGTGGGTTCCCTGACATGTATTTTGCATTACATTTGTAATATTTTACACTATTTGCTTAAAATAATTGAAAACTTGGAATTTTTTAGTAGCTTCCTGAAACGCATCCAGAAATTTGAAACAACAGAGCATAGAGACACTGCAGTAATGTCAAGAGGTCATTAGATTTATCTGTGTGATTGACTCTGTGGCCAGTTATAAATGCAGCTAATCTCCCCATAATAACTTTTTCATGTTCCAAGTAGATCATATTTGGGGTGCAACAGCATACTGTTGGATATGGGTGCTGTCTGTGGTTGTCTCAGTGGGTTACACAGCTATTTTCTAAAATAAGATTTTCATTAATTTGCACAGTAACGATTAATTTTCCTAAATGAAAATAAACTTTGCAAATGAATTGATTTAGATATTGATAACCAGTTCTTAGCTAGTTATTTGCTTGTAAAGTTTTTAATTCTGTTAATCAAGATGACAGTTCTTTCTTTGAGTTGTTTTGTATACAATGTTATATATATAATATATACACATTATATATACATATGTTTTAATCTTATTTTTTTTGTCTTGTAGTAGGAGTAACAATAGCAGAAGGAATGAAAATTAATCTGCCTTCTATGTAGTATTTTCTGCTAGTGCCAAGACTTTTTCCTGAACCTGTAACTTTCATGTGAAGAAGTAGGTGGCAGATCTTCTAACATTTAAATGTTTGTTGGTAAAACAAACAAGACAATTTTAATACTTCTGGGAGAAAGAGGAGTATAATTATGTAAACAGTTATCCTAATTAAGTTGTAATAATGTTCTGTAATGGAGGAAGAATGCATGTTTGCTGATGTGCAAGCCTTGGTTGTGTAATCATTTAAAATGAAGTATTTCAGTAAAGCACCATTATTTTTCTACTGATTTCTCTATCAGTTTTTAGCCTCTATTTATTATGCCTAATAATCTTACAGTTTAATAAAATCATAGGGAAAGGCACCATGAACCTAGCTAGAACAGTTTGTAATAGTGCTTGTCATAGCTTCTGCTTACCTTCTCCTCTTTCCACTCGGGCTCCACGTAGGACGTGGTTAAAAGGAACAAAACTACTAGTTTTTAGTGCTTATCAGAAATTCATCATATTCTGCTACTGTTTAAAAATGTCAGCAGTATGAATGATTACTGGATACAGTGATTTGCACAGTATTACACTTGGAATATTATTTTAATGCGTATACTTCACAGCAGTAAAAGTATTTCAACACTTGTAAACTTTTAAAGATAAATAACTCTTGCAGTTCCTTTTTGGATACTAAGGTAATATCAAATCTTGTAATACTTCAGTGATTATGAGCTCTAGAAGAAAAAGAGACAGACAAGCAGAAATTCTCATGGTGGAGATGAAATCTTGTATGATATTTGCAACATGAGCTAAGGAGTTATGTTCAGAAGCCCAATATGAGACATCTGCACAGACTACTAAGAAAATCTATTGTTTTTTTAGTATTTACACATTTGTAATGCTCTTGTAGGATAAGTAACCAGATTTAAATTTTGTCTTACACATGGATTTAATATTTAGAGATGTCAGTGTTTTTGTAGTTTTCAATTCTGATGTATTTCAAGTATATTTCTAATATTGATTTTTCAGTGTATCCTAATTTGAACAATTCACAATTAATTCATATTTGTTTATCCATGTCATAAAGGTGAGAGGTTCAAATCATGCTGGTTGAATTGACTGTGTTGTTGGTATCAGGCTAGGATTTGATTTTGGTGTGCCTTAAGCTGATTTAGGCAGAGATGAGCCCCAGCTGCCTGCCTGTGACCCCATTCAGTTCTTGGGAGCGGAAAATGGTTACTTTCAGGTGCATCACATCTGTGATTTGTTTTTCTGTGCATCTCTGTGCCACTAGAAAACACATGGCAATAATCAGCAAAAAATAAGGTGCTGGAGGAGGAACGATGACTGTGTAAGTTGACATTGTCTGGAAGTAATTCATGAAGCTTCAGCCTGAACTGAGTGCATGGCCCAGCAATAGGCAAACCTGCACAGCAAGACATGTAGCCATTATGAGGAATGTGTCAGCTTGTAGTAGTATCACAATGACCCAATCGTAGACTTTAAATTTGGATTTGAAGTGTACATTTTTAAATGTGATTCAGTACAGTCTAGTGGTATAATACAAAATTTTGCGTGTTTTGGTGGTGAAGATACTGGAATCTATAGCATGTATTAGCTATAAAGATAATTTATATATTTGTATTACTCTACTCTCCATTGCTGGCAAAATCCTGGGAAGAATACTCTTGAACAGACTAATACCCACTATAGCAGAAGGAATTCTACCTGAAAGCCAGTGTGGTTTCAGAGCCAACAGGAGTACCACGGACCTGGTGTTTGTTCTCAGACAACTGCAAGAGAAGTGTAGGGAACAGAATAAAGGTCTCTATGTAACCTTTGTTGACCTCACAAAGACTTTCAATACTGTGAGCAGAGAAGGTCTATCGCAGATTTTGGAACGTTTAGGTTGTCCCCCCAAGTTCCTTAAAATGATCATCTCACACCATGAGGATCAACACGGCCAAGTCAGTTATGGCAATGCACTTTCTGAACCCTTTCTAATAACCAATGGTGTGAAACAAGGCTGCGTTCTTGCACCAACCCTATTCACAGTCTTTTTCAGCATGATGCTCCAAAGAGCCACGGCAGACCTCGATGATCAGGACGGCATCTGCATTCGATACTGTACTGGTGGAAGCCTTTTCAACCTAAGGGGACTGAAGGCCCACACTAAGACCTTAAACCATCTTGTCCAGGAGCTGCTTTATGCTGATGACGCTGCCCTTGTCACCCACACAGAAGTAGCTCTGCAGCGTTTAATTAACATCCTACTTTGCAGACGCTGCTGAGCTCTCTGGGCTGGAACTCAGCTTAAAGAAGACTGAAGTTCTCTATCAACCGGCACCTCAGGAAGTCTTCCTTCATCCCCACATCACCATTGGCCAATCAGAGCTCAAATAAGTCCAGCAGTTTAATTACCTCGGTAGCCTCATCTCCTCGGATGATAAGATTGATGGAGAGATAGACAACAGGTTAGCCAAGGCACATAGTGCTTTCGGAAAACTCCATAAAAGACTTTGGCGTAATAAACACTTGAAGAAAAGTACCAAGATCGGTGTTTACAGAACCATTGTGCTGTCTGCTCTCTTATATGGATCTGAATCATGGATCATCTACCGCCACCACCTACTACTCCTAGAACGCTTCCATCAACACTGTCTCCGTGCAATCCTAAACAACCGCTGGTCAGATTATGTGACCAATACATCTGTTCTAGAACAAGCAGCAGTCACTAGTATTGAGGCCATGTTGATGAGAACACAGCTGCACTGGGCAGGGCACGTCTCCAGGATGAAGGACCACCGTCTCCCTAAGATCTTGCTTTATGGTGAACTTACCACCGGCTGCCGCAAGAGAGGAGCCCCGAAGAGAAGATACAAGGACTCCCTGAAACAACATCTCAGCCTTGGCCATATTGATCAACATAACTGGTCTACTCTGGCCTCCAATCAGGAGGTCTGGAGACACACCATCTATAACGCTGCTGATGCTTTTGAGAAAGCACGCAGGATCACTCTCGAGGAGAAAAGACAATGCAGAAAGAATCGTGTCTTGCAGAATATACCATCTAAGGAGTCTTTCTGCTGTGCCTTTTGCAACCAGGCATGTCTATCTCGTATTGGCCTTTTTAGCCACCAGCGCGCTTGTAACAAACGTGGGTAGAGCCCTCCCCAAATCTTCATTCGCGAAGCCTAGCCATGATGTATATAAATATCTGAAAATTTCAGATGAGAGTGATTTTGTAGGTTGTTGGTAGTTCTAAAGTAAATGGATATTTAAAACAGCAAGAACAAAGCCCTGTGTAACATTTTAGCATTTTGGATGACCAAATTCAGTTAAATGGGCCTATTTAAGGTATTTCAGAAGTATTTTACTCTGATGTAATGTGATGAATATGAAGAAATGTGTAAAAGTTTACTTCATGTAGAACATATATTTTAAAACTATTCCTCACAAAATTTAGGGTAAAGTTGGAGTTACATGTAGAGCAAATGCTAAAGTGTATTTTTCTTACTATCTAAAGTTTTTCTTGAGTGTATAGGTTTGATGGTGTATTTAGAAGCATTGCATGGTATTTAGGGTGTTATTTGATATAGAGTAACTTTATTTTGTGTGTTATTTCCTCAAGACTGAGCTGGATGTCTGCCAAAGGGCTGTTTGTTATTCTCTTAAAACACAATAATGAATATCAAGATTTCAAGAGTAGTTAAAGCTCTTGTCCACCCTGACAAGCTAATGGAGCAAGACTTGCCCTAAGGGGATGCAGATTTTCTCAAGAGGCTTCCAAAAACAAAGCAAATCTAGAAAGCAAAAAGCCCCCACACCTCCAACTGTCTGAATATTAAAGTCTTGGTTGGGAGGGTGTAAAGCTGAGATATGTCAGGAAATGGGAAATGAACTGAAAATACGGTGCTGTCAATGTTCAATACATTTCTTGCGGTGTGTAAACTGAGAATTTACTGTGTCTTGTGGTAAAAATCTCTTGTGGGGACTAATGAATGAGGCTGTTAATTTTTCCATTATTGGTCAGAATCCATGTGTAACCTTTCAACAGCAATCCATTTGACAGTGGTTTTGTTAGTGTCTAAATGCGCGACATACCAAGGTACAGTTCTGGGAGGAGGGAGCTTGGTTGTGTGAGGGAGGGTGTGTGAGTGCCTGTGCTGCTGCGGGCAGGAGGGAGACCTGGCATGCACACCCTTCAGCAACACTGAACACAACCCTCTTGTGTCTTTTTTTTTTTTTTCCTATTCTGGTGCACATAAAATTAGGGGGGAAAAAGGCTACAAAAGACTTTCCTTGATGAAGATACATTTAAGAGTTATCCTCAGAATACAAATGTGATACTTAGACTGTACTCTACCTTGATTTCATGCAGTGTCTCAGTGGTTACTGGAAACATACTTATTGACTTAAGTTGAGGGTGTTTAATTTTTGTCCTATGACTAAGGGATAACTAATTAAAATGAGCTGTCTTTAAGGATGCATCATGTCTTTCAGTTCCATTCATCTTCTTTAAATTGTAGGTTACTCACATGATACCCTATGTGTTTCTGTACTGAGCACTTGAGTCTATAGTGTTGTGCAGCCAGATGAGTGGGGGAAAAAAAAGATTAATTTAAATGCATCTTACAGTATGGAAAAAATAAAAGACTGTCTTTTTGAAAGTAATTATCTTTAGAATATTTGTTGTGATTTTTTTTTTCCTTTTTTGTTTCTTTGTTTGCTTGTTTGGTTTGTTTTTTTTTTGTTGTTGTTGTTCAAGGAAGAGCAATGCTCCCAAATAATTTGATATCTTTGTAACCCTAAGGTATTGTACTTACCATCTATATCTATTTTTGTGTGTGCATGCATGCTATTTTCCCCTAATTAGATACTGTTTAAAATGAGAAGGTAGCACTGGCAGCCTAACAGAATAGTGTTTTTGCAGCTAATAATTAAGGGTTTGTTTTATAGCCTGGGATGTGCTTGGAGATGTGGGAGTACCAGAAGATACAGGATAGGATTGGAGGTGTGTCCCATTGCCCAGTGTCGGAGCTGCCTGCGAGCTGTGTGTCCAAGGGGTTAATTAGTTTCAGAAACAAGCCTGGACCAGCTCTTCCATGATACACTGAAATAGCTCTTCTTTGCTCTTTTAGGAAGGTGCAATAGGGAGGTACTACTGTTTCATTTGGCAACTACTTTTTGTGCTTCAGTCTCTCAAGCACTGTGCATCCCTGAAAGCAGAGGTCTCTCCTCAGGAGCTTTCAGAAAGGCTGTTTCGTAGCTCAGTCACAATGTGTTACAGCTCTGTTTGCTGTGGATAAAAGAATATGAAAAACAGGGGAAGAGACTGACAAGTGTTTTTTGAGAAAACGAATTGTGCTGAAATGCTTAATTATATGTATGTGTATATATATTATATATATATATGGAAATTCTGAACTAGAAAATAAAGGGTTTAATTTCCTTTTATTCTTTCGTGCTCTTCTGAGAGTGGAAGGTGCTCAGTTACTGTCTGCATTTGCCAATTGTAATCTTTTAATCATGATCAAACAACAGTGCTTTAATAAGACTATATAATCTCATGTTTAGTAACACATACTAGTGTTTCTTTTGATCTTATCAGCCTAGAGATTGCTTGAGGCTTGCTGGCAGAAAAGAAATCAGGAGCCTCTAACAGCTGAAGTGTTGTAGGTGTAGCTGAACTGGCTCCGTGCCCAGTAAGGTTCTGACAAATTGTTCTCTACATTGTCATAAAGCCTGTCAGTTTTAAAGCAGAAGCAGTGTTGCATTGCTTCAAAAGTTATTTGATTTCAAGTAGAAAAATAATAATTTTGGGGATGACCGCAGTTATGATGAGTTTTTGCCAATACTTTTGATTGCTCATGAAATTTTCTCCAAATATGCTGGATTTCAATTACAGAAGGAGATAAGGTATTATAAAGGTTTTGATTTGACAGATTGACTACAGAAAGAAGGTAAAACATTGCATCACTTGAAATGTCCAGAAAGAGATGGTTCCATTTCAGGATTTCCAATTGACATATGTGTTTTGGAATCACTAGAAATTTGAGTGTGTTTTCCATAAATCCTTATGCTTAAGGCCATTTGCCATAAGTCCTTACCCTTTTGTACAGAAAGAAATTGCCTGTTTTCAGCATAGAATATCTTTGTTTTAAAAACTTTATTAATGACATTTCTGTGCAGGAATTAATTGTGTGACTTCTTTAATAAACAATGGCAATACTGAAAATTAAGTAGCATATTTTTGCTGCTTACTGCAATTCTTAGTAATTGAGGGGTGTTCCTAATAGAAAAATAAGAGGTATTATAAAAAGATATAAATAGAAATTAAAAGTAAGTAGATCACAATTTTTAATCAGTGTGTAAAAGAGGTATTCTATGACTTCAACAGTGCCACACTTTGTCTGTAGGTAGCTGTACCCAGCACATACAGACGGTAGTATTTGACGGTTGCCTGTGTTTCGTTAGAGCACAGTCAGATCTTGGACTTGGAGTCTCATTTGTTCCAGACCTGTACTTGCTTGAAGAAACTGAGAGTGCTTAGCATTCGCCCTTGGCTTCTTCTGTCTCCATGGGAGATTGAAGTACAGGGAGCTTGTAACATGATACAGAGATGGTAGCTGAAAACACCCTGGCCCTGTCTAAGGGACTGTTCAGTGCTGTGTGGTGCCATCTGTGAGGCAGCACTGGCCTTGGAGAGAGGAACAAGGGACTCGGAGACACAAAAAGCTGGAGGGTTGCAGTAGGGCTGGAGCTGCTGCAGGATTTGGGAGTATATTTTCCTTTCAGTCTTCACTGTATTTTCACTACAGTCTTAATAAGTCGTTTGACAGACCTGAAGTATATATTTTGTCCACTACTGAAATTTAAATAAAAGTGAAGGATTCAGGACCATTTGCTAAGGTGTGTACAAATGCATGTTTTAGTATATGTAGTGCGTTTGTTTTAAAGACACACCTCAGTAATACTATTTTTATGAATGCTGATGCCACAGGAAACCATATAATCATCTAGTGGAATCCAGTGGGGTTCACTGGCCAGTGAATCTCACCACATTGTACATCGAGTGTACACAAACCAGTCTAATCACAATTCATTGGTTAATCTCGCTAACTGGAGAAAAAGTTGTCATTTTACTTGTCTGAATTTGACAGACTTCAGGTTCTAGCCATCATTTGCAGTCATTTCTGCCGAATTAAAGAATCGTCTTTACTCAAGCAGACTCTTACAGTGGTACTTCAACCACCTCCCTGTCTTCTCTTGAATAATCTCAAAGCATTAAGATACTGGCAGCTTTAGTTTTATTACACGTTCTTGTAACCTGGGCATTGAGTTGCTTGTTGTATTTGCCTCTTCTGGAGTTTTTTAGCTCTCCAACTGGTGACAGTAGAGTTGTGCTCAGGAGAATCTACTATGCTTGCCCGAAAAAGATCAGGAGTTTAAGGGGTGGGGGAGGAGTGATGAAGGATGCAATAAAAACCTCACCAAGTGATTTTTACTTAGTTGGGACGATAAGTAGAGAAGTGATGTGGAGAGCAGGAGAACTAATTTAGTGCTCAGAAAAACCACTTGCCAAACCCATTGCTGATATAATCTAGTAGTAAGTGGCTGTATCAGCCTTCCTCTGCACTGTGTCAGTGTAAGTGCTGTTCGTGGCAGTGATCTCCGGAGGTAGAGCTGATGCTCTTGGCACCTTGTGGGTTTTAGGGCTGAAGTTCTGCCCTTTAGTCCCTTATAGGTTATGATGTAGCTGTTCTTTAAGAAGTCCTGTCTCAGCTAATGATGACTAATTCCATCAGGTAATTGTTTACTGTGGTAATTTCTTGCATGAAGTGTTAAATAATGGTAGAAAATAACTATTTATATTAGTAAGAGTGATTATCAGATCAGATTTTAAGAGGCTGAACATAATGTAACACCTGTTTTCACATAAGTTCTTCTTATACGGCTTTTGGTATCTTTGGTGTCTTTTAAATAACTTCTGGTATCTTTGTCTAATTACTCAGAAAGACTGTGATTTCCATCCCCTTTAACTACTAGAAAATGACTGAAAAATGTATGCTTTTTAAACTAGCTGTTTTGTTATTGGAAAAGAATAGCATATGTGTATTTTATAAAGGCAGTTAATTGATTAGGATGTTATGTGTGCAGGTGGAAAAGAGATATTCCATGTGTATATATTTCTTGGATCATGAAGTACAAGACCATGGCATTAACCTGCATAGCTAGTTCCATTTTAATTTGTTTTGTTTGGTGTGGTTTTTTGTTTGTTGTTTTAGTTTTGTTTTTTTTTTATTGTTAGAAGGGGGTTTACTTAAGAAATAATCTTAGTGATAAAAGCTGTAGAAAACATTTTTATAAATCCATAACACATCCTGAAATAAAATTTAGGAACCACAAGCTAGTGTAGCTCGTGGATTTACCATTACTAATTGATGGTTTGGGGGATTTTTTGTTAGACTGATTAATATGAATGGAAAAAACCAAAATGGCTTTTGGACACAACAAACCCTTCTTCATGTCTGAAGTAGGGGTAAATCTGAAGAATAGATTGTGTAGTCAAAAGTCCATTGGAGCATCTCCCGTCATCCTTGGTAGTGTTAGCTGATGTAATAAAAGATACTACAACTGCCATGCTACTATTCAACTAGGTGTATAAAGGTGAAAGGGGGCTTATAACCTCTAGCAGCAGAGACAGCAGTAAACTCTTCTGTGGAGGAATGGCTTCTTTTAAGGAATAAAAAAATGTGCAAAGTAGTTGGGTTTTTCCACATCATATATTTTGAGAGTAAAAAATTGTGACCACTGTACAAAACTCCTAGTTATGTTTATCCCAGTTATATATCTTACTTGTAACTTTGGAATAAATTGACCTAAGTAATAATTACCGGGGGCTTCTTTTAGCTGAGTTTTTAATTTTTCATGATTTTTACGACTAAAAGTTCCCTCAGACCTTACCTGGCAGTTTGTTTTTCTGTAGCACACAACCTCCAGGAAGTAGAAGTAATAATTTTCTTTTTATCAAGTGTAGCTGTAGCTCTCACATACATTGCAAAGTGGTTGATCGAGAAGATGATGGTTTTCAGGCATCCCTGAATGCGCTGGAAGTCCAATGTGGATCTGCCAGTGGTTGAAGCTGCCTCAGGTCTTCTATGAGCTGGATATGTAAGACTATTCAGTGTTGAACTGTAGCTCTGACACTCTGGATGCTTCTACCAGCTGATATCACTGATCTGATCTTTTAACTCCTCCTGTCTTAATTTACATAGATTATGTGTATCTTCAGTGCTTTTCCTTTTAATTACAACGTCTGAGTTACTTTATCACAGTCTTCAGTCCTACTCAATATTTTGGCTGTACAAGAGAACCACCAGCCTCCAATCAGAGGCTTTTTGTACCCCAGGAAATCGGACTCTAATGGAAATGCTTAAAGAGAATGCACATAACCTTAGGAATGTAGGAAAAGTCTGAGTACACAAGACTCAAGTAGTTTTGATAGTTTCAATTGTTATTTTTAGTTTCTCTGGTCCAAGATTTTTATCTGGCTGTGAGGTCAAGTTATTCAAGTTATTTGTGAGTTACTGGATCTGCTGGTGTTACTGGGTCTGTCGGTGTTCCTAGGACAGCTGGTAACCACTTTCACCCAGAGCTTTTGTTTTGTGCTCAGTGCTGGGTACTGCCAGATGTCACTTCCTGATGCTGGCTATATTTTCTTGGAGGGCTAAATTTTCTTGGAAAAAAATAAATTCTGACTTTGTCAACCAATAGAGATCAGAAAAAAAGTATCAGTTTTGTCAGCAACTTTCCTCTTTTTATATTAAGGTTTAGCATAGTACAGTGAAGTGTAACGTAATCAATTAAATTACAGTGCTCACCTTACATACCAACTATGCTAACCTGTCCTTAAATTCACTTAATATTTAGAATTATATTTCTGTAGTACTTAATGTTTTTTCCCTTTTTTAATGCAGTTTTTAAAATCTAAAATACATGTTGCATATTGTACTGAGGATGTTACAAAAAAATTCTAGAATAGGGAAAACTTGAAAAAAAGGCTTATTTTGAAAGCACCTTAGATTTGGACCATGGCCACCATTTGCCTTCTGTTTCTGCCATATTTGTGCTATGATAAGGCAATCCCTGGGCTTTCCATTTTGAGATGTGCATTTCATGTAGAAGAGTCTTGTTTAGCTGCACATCTTGCTGTAATTCAGTTGGGTGAATATTGGAGATACCCTGTCAAACATGCCCAGAGCATGGAGAAATATTTCTCCATTTCTTGGAGAAATATTGTTTACCTCACTGATCTTAAACACCTCTGATAAAGGAGATTACACAGTCTCCCAGGCAACTTTTCCTGGTTTATCACTTGCCCTGGAGAAAGAGCTCTTCCTCTTATCTAACCAGTGCTGTCTTTGCTGTAGGTTTAACTCTGCCTTCCTCCTTCTGTGCTCGGTGAGACAGATTTATCAGTATATGGTAATTATGTGAAAATAGTTGTCATACTCATCACTAACTACCTCTTTTATAGTTTCAGAGATTTCCCAACAGTCATACCCTCACGTCTGTTATTTCCATCGTAATCTTCTGGACTGGTTTGTTTTGTATATGCTTCTCTTTAACACTAGTGCCCTTAACACTGTACTTTGGGGTGGTGCTAGCAGCAGGTCATTAGTGTGATGTTTTATATCTGCTTCTACAAGAGTCTGGTATTTTACAGTGCTTTCCACAGCATTGCTTTGCTTGTGCCTACTGCCACAAAGGTACATTAAAGTTCACATAAATTACACCTGCTCCTTTCCTTAAAGCATCTGTCAAAGAAGAAAATTACAGTAGTTTAATTTACTTCTTTATTGTGTTGGTTGCTTCTTATCTTGATGTCTAGAAGTTATAAGGTGCCTATTTCAAGTAGTTTATTCTAGTATCGTTGTGGATATTAGAAGTGGTATAGTTGACAGTCTAATAGTCCCTGAACTTCTCATTTACAAAAAGTTTTATTGGTTTTCTCCTTTCCACATGCCCAAGATCTTCCACATCTTATTTTTTTCAAAGAATATTTTTAAGTTCTGGACAACATCTAGAAATTATAGATGCTGATTAAGCAAGGCCTTCGAGTATTTTTAGTTTCCAGATTTTACTAGTAGAATTTAGATTATAGACTAAATGATAATGGGTGGATGGTGAGGTGGATTGAAAACTGGTTGAACTGAACTGGCAGGCTGAGAGGGTTGTGGTCAGCAGCACAAAGTCAGCAGAAGGTCAGTCACTGGTGGTGGACCCCAGCAGGCCATACTGGAGTCATCCACTCACCTGGATGAGTGGATAAGAGGCTTTACCGTCAGCAGCTTTGCAGGTGATACAAAACTGGGAGGAACTATTGCTGCACTAGGTGGTTGTGCTGCCATCCAAAGGCTGAAGAAATGGACCAGAACTTGGGGTCTTGGTGGACACCAAGCTGAACATGAGCCAGCAAAGGAGGTCAGTTGAGTAAGGTGATTCTTCCCTTCTGCCCAGCGCTGGTGAGACACATCTATAGAGCTGTATCTGGTGCTGGGTTTCCCGGTACAAGGCAGACATGGACGTACTGGAGAGAAGGGCCATGAAGATGATTAAGGGCTTGGAGTATCTGTCATACAAGAAGCTGCTGAGAAAGCTGGGGTGCTTTAACATGGAGGAGAAAGAGCTCAGAGGGCATCTTAATGATGTGTATACATACTTGTTAGGTTGTTTTCAAACTTACTGGGAAAAAGGTAATAAAAGGAAAAAAAGAAAAAAGGGCAAGAAAACATTTAGTGAAGTGAGCATTTTTAGTATGTAAAGGCATACTTGGTTTTTTTATTGTTTTGATTTGTTTCCCCCCCACCCCGAAGACTGGTTCTTTGCCATTTCTCACTTATTTCCCAATATCATTGCTCAGACTGTCAAGCCTTCTTGTCCTTTCTGTCTCTCAGAAGTAGCATCCAGAGAACTGATGGTTGTTGTTTGGCTGCTTAAATATGGTTTGAACTTTGGAGGATTAGGGCAAATCTTTTTAAGGAGAACTTGGGTGTAATTTGATCATTACCATGAAAGAGGTGAAGATATATACCATTGTCCTCACTTTGCCCTAATGATTTCATATAAAATGATTTCAGATGTTCACATTTTTGTTGCAGAATAATAAAATATGATAGTACTGGTGAAGAAAAAGTTAAAAATGGGTACTTTTCACAGCAGATGTTATAGTGTCTTGTGTGACCTAATTTTAAGTCACATGTCAGAGGACTTAGAAAAGGGAAATGTGTCATTATAAGATTTTTAATTCTCTGAAAGTCATTGTAAACATTTCCTATTCATATTTTTATCACACTTTCTGATCTGTATTAATGTGCAGCAGCCTACTGTTCTACATGTTTATAACCTTCATATATGCACCTCTGTCAGCATTTCTTCTTACATAAGCTATCTGTATCCTCTCATGATCACAACTTCTTCAACCCTTGGAAATAAATGCAAATATTTTATGAAAGACTTTAACTATCTCTGTAAGGTTTTTGCCTCCCGAATGATGGTACAAATATGGGCCAGTATATCTAGAGCAAAATGGTATTTCCTCACCAGTGAGTTGTATCTAGCAAAGATAGGCAGGTTCTTAACTTAAAGCCTGGTGTAGTTGTTCCTGAAACAGTTGTATGTACAAGCAATTCTACAGTCAAGGTACAGCAGCTTGTTGGTATCTTGAGGAGGACGATGGGTTCATCCTTTCTGCCTGTCTCCTCTCCTTCCTTTTCTCCTGTGACTGCTCCACTGCATTTACACTCTTCCAGTGATTTCTTTATCTCACCAAATTGGCAGAAAACTCTCCACAGTGTTGACTTAATTTGTTTCCTCCTTGAGTTCATTTTGCTCAGCATTTGTGAGTCTCTGTGTAGGTGGCCAGGAGGAGGTAGGAGCGCTAAGCCCCAGCACAGAGGATGTGAGGAAGTGATAGGATGTTCCCTTCTCAGTGCTGGAGAGCTGCCAGGTTTGCTCAGTGCCTCTTGTATGATAAGAGATAATACAGAGCAAGATGGGATTGTTTGAAGTGAGTTTAAGACTAAGGTAAATGACTAGAAAGGATGCTCTTAGTCGGGCATAGAATTATCTACTCAAACTTGCTGGAAAGCAGTTCAGCAGAAGCACCTATCCATGCCTTTTAAACTGTAAGTAGCAATATGATATTTGAATAAATAACAAAAGTGAAGACTGGCAAAATATAATGTTTAAATTTCAGTTCTAGTACTTTATTGCTTAAATTCTGTTGTTTTGTAATTATTTTATTCCAAACTCTTTTAAGTGGTGCCATTTGCTGTGTCTGTTGTCCCACTGCCTTGGTTTGGATTTCATATTCTTTTAGCTTCTACAGGAACAACTCAAAAGTCCACTAGAAACAAGGCAATCCTGGATGGATTCAGACAAGCTTTCATTCTGGCCCATCAAGCATATACATAAAGTGTATCTTTTATAGTAACGGTTGTAAAATCTTCATGATCCAGAACAAGCAGTAGTAATGTGATGGTTTGTGTAATAACACTCTTTCTCCTTTTTGTAGGTCCTTTTGTTCTGCATCACAGCTGCTCTGTTCATGTTCTTCTTCAGGTATGTTGCTAGTATATCTATTTATGTTGTAAAAATTATTTTAAACAGTGTTTCTTAGAGCTTACTTGGTTTTTGGTATTCATCTCAAAACTTTTATGTTCTCAACTCCAACTTTCTGAATAGAGTGGAGTGCTTCTGTGGCGTCAAAACCCCAGTGCTTTGAACTTAATCGAACTTAAAGGGGAAATGTTAAATTTAATTTGTTAAATCTTCTGGAGATTATACTGGTTACTTAGGGAGTCTCATTTCATAATTATGACTCTGGCGATCTAACGTTGCATAGTACAAAAACAGCTGAAATCTTGCTTTTCATATATGTTTTCACAAGTTATGAGTTGTATTCCTTTTTTAAAACGTACAGTAACGGGGGTGGATGAGACATTAAAATGAATTACTTTTTTCTCTCTCACTTTGCAAGATATGTCATTTGCCTTGTCACTGTTTCCCTTTAAATAGTAGACCTCTCAAATTTTATTATATCTTAAACTGGAAAGTTGCTTTTCAAAGTAACCTTTGACTATAACCCTTTGACTTAGAATTTTCTGTGGCACATAGCCATGTATGGTTCTTCAAGCTGTATGATCCCCTGGTAATTGCAAAACTCTGGAAGCTGCAGCTTGTTTTTTTTTTGTAATTCCATTACTTACGGATATTGGCCAAGAACAGTCTGTGGATAGAGGAGGGCTGTTAATTTAGAGGATTCGAAGAAGCATTCCTCCTTTCATCTATAACCCATTAAGAACCTTGCATTGGCAGTCTTCTTGCTTTATTTTCTTCTATGTCCCAGAGTTAAGCTATAACAACCTCAGAGAATTTGACTGCATGAATGCTGATCAAACAACTCAAAACATTAAAATTCTAGTCAAAACTATAAATACTGTATGATTTTGGAGGAAGCTAATTGTCTTTATCTATGTCTTTGGTAATGAACCAGTGTTTTAGAGAGAATCTGCAAGTTAAATCACGGAATCCTAGAATAGTTAGAGCTGAAAGGAAGCTTCAAGATCATTTAGTTCCAACCTCCCTGCCATGGGCAGGAACACCTTCCACTAGACTAGTATTCATAGCCCCATCCAACCTGGCCTTGAACCCTTCCAGAGATGGGGCATCCACACCTTCTCTGGGAAACCTGTTCCAGTGACTCACCACCACATGGTATCTCACATTTAAGAATTTTGTCTTAATATCAAATCTAAGCTTTCAGTTTGAAGTCATTACCTCTTGTCCAGTCACTGCATGCCCGTGTAAAAAGTCCCTCTCCAGCTTTCCTGTAGCCCCTTTAGGGGTAAGAAGTGATGCAGACCCTAGAGGTATTTGGTGAATTTTCCCCTAATCTGACACAGCAATACTGGCAATTGAATGGGCTCCAAACCGTTTTCTCTTCTAAAATTAGTTGCTCCATGCTAAGGTTGATGGATATCCTGCTGAGCAATCATCAACAACATTTAACTCCTTTTGTCTTTGTGTTTTAACCGAGGAATTAAAATAGAATATCAGGTTTAGTTTAATTCTTGGGGGAAAAAAATCGATTTGTAAACACCAACAAAAGTGCTAAGACAAGGTAAATTTGTAAAAAATAATTAGCACAGACCAGTTTTGGAGGTTTTTTTTTTCTTAGTGTAATGAGTGTCGTGAATAGAACCTCTCACACTGGTTCATGTGCTGCTTTTCTAAAGAAACCAGATAGATGGGTCTGGGTGAAAATACCTCTGGGCATGCACAGAACAACTCAACTGCTCATGGAGAAGAGACAGCAGAGAGGTCACTTGATCAGCCTGCAGTTGTTGTATGTTCGTCTGGACTGGCTGTGACTGTGGGTTGGTTGTTGTCTTAACCCGTACATGAATTAATGATTGATCCCCTTCAGTAAGATTTTGGACAGCCCTTGGAAGAATCCTGTGTAGATCCATCCAGAGTCCTAGGGGAGGCAGTCTTCCTAATCTGTTGGAAGCAGAGAATAATTGGGAGAGTCGTTAAACTGCATTTCCTGTTTAATGGCTCAAAATCACTTCAACCTTTTTCCTAATCATAAGAAGATCAAACTGACAATATCATGTTCATACTTTCAGAATAAACACCTTCAAAGTCAGATCTGCTTGGTTTATAGAATATATTCCCATTGACTATGAAATACTGTTTACTGTTAACAAGCCTTTACCAACCTGAAAAACAGAAAATTCTCTCTTGTTTTGTATTTAATCTGTTTCCACAGTGTCTTCACCATTTTTGTCCTCCCCACCCCACCAAAATATCCAAAAAGGTCTGAGTGCAGTAGCAGTCATGGTCACCAAGGTCATATATGATTCCTTTCATCATTAAACATAAAATCCTAGTATCTAAATCATGTAATTTGAAGCTTAAAACTTTTCTGAAAGAGACTTAACATAAGACTGCCTCTATGGTATGAAAATCTGACTGATGCTTGGAAGTCAGATGTTGCAGGGAATAAAGGCAAAGTAGTCTTTTATTTTCTGCCTTATCCAAGGTTATCAGGTTCTCTGAGCTTAAAAGTGATGACTGTACCCAGTTGGTAGCTCTGTTTGGCACTGCATTCCTGGAAGGTCCAGTTTTAATTAAGCCTGGCTATTATTTCTGCTCTGGGTAATTTTGACCTGAATTATTGTCCCTGCACAGCTTGTGCCGTGATGCGCAGTAGCTGGCGTTGGCACTGCGAGGCAGCGGTGGTGGTTGGGATAAGCATGGAAAGCAGAGGTGCTCTTTAGCATTCAGATGGACTTTGCTCATTTTTAAGTGGCTGCTTACGAGCATGGCTTAAGGTGATCGTTTTTGAACCTAGGAGATGAAAAGTTATTTGAGCTGGAAAGTTCAGAACTGTTTTCTTTGTGGAGGAATTGAGATATATCCTGTCCATCACACAGCTTCCAGGGTATCTTTCAGGTTGCCATGTTAGCAGCAGCCTGTTGACTTTGCATTTGAAAGCTGAGTGCTCTGGTTGATAGTTATCCATTAAAAAACAAGAAAATCAGTGTGGCACATAATTGCAGTATGATCATACCTCTCCTTTAAGGTGGGTATCTGCCTACCCTCATTGTTAGGAAATAGATGTATGAATCTCAGACTATGGAAGTATAGGCATTGTTCGTCTTGATTTATTTTCCTTTTCTAATAAAATGATTTTTTTTTCAGTATCTCATCATAATGTCTATCTTGCATTATTTTCTAAACAAATTCTGTAATAGTGGTCTGTTGGCCAGGCAGATGTTTCACACTAGTTGAAAACTTCACCATCATGAGCCTTGATATTTATCACTGGAGTTTCTCCCAAATTTTGTTGGATTGTTTGAACATAATTGCATCTGCTACAGGACAACAAGAAAAAGAAGGCGCTAAATCTCAGGAGTTAAGAAGTGAGGTTACAGAACTGAAATGGTAGAAGAAAAAACCCAGGAATAATTACTTCAGAATTGATAAAGTGAAAAAGAAGTCAGAATGAAATGTAAATTCAGAAGAGCAATATAAAAAGGAAGACAGCAGGAAGAGGGAAGGAGAAAGTGACTGAAGAGGGAAAAAAACAAGATCATGTCAGCTGACAGGGCAAAAAATAGAATAATAAGCTAGGAAAAAAGCAGCTGAAATGCAGATGATAGGTTTGCAAGCAACAGAGTTATATTTACAGACAGAGAAAGCATATTTTAGTTACGTATTTTTTTCTTTCTTCTCTTCCATCCTCCTCTTCTCGTAGTTTTCTCCTAGCTTACACCTCTGTTTTTTCTCAAAATGCTTCTGTTCCACTCCACTGGAAGTGATGAAATTAAAATGCATTAGTCACTTGTGGGTAGCTGTGGAATCTGACATATGTATATTTAATTCACAAATATAGGTAACCACAGTTGGCACAGGATTCTTCCCCCTTACACCCATTTTGTTCTAAAACACTTAGATACTGAAGTGTGTCTGGGGGCGAGGAACGTTCCTATATCTGTAGGAATTAATTGTTAGGTCTCATTGAACTCCAGTGGGGCTTAGTATTCACTGCTTACTCAAAAAAAATAGTAGTTTGTGGTGTCATCTGATGTCCTGTATGATTTGTTTTAAAATGCACCATTCTTCAAGTGTCTTGTAAGAAAAGCACACTTTTCTTTAATGCATCTATTTTTTAAAAAAAATTTTAAATTTGCATTGAATTAAACTTATGGGTTTAAAGGTTTTGATTATACCGTGGTTTCATGCCATTTTATTTCAGTCTGGATAATGCATGGTACTGACTTTCTAGAATACTCCTCTAGAATAATTGAACAGAATGAAATAGAGAAGTAGGAGGATCCTACAATATGTAAAATAAGTATTTGTAAAATGCAATTGAATTGTTATTTTAATAGCAGTTCTATTTTGAATATTACACTGGGGATTTTTTGGAAGGGTGATGTAATGGGTGTGCTTTTATGTGTTTGAAGAAATCCACAGAATATAAAACTTGCAATCTCTGTACAAAAAAAGGAACACCTACATATAAATCCTATCCATATAAACTTAGAAAATCCAGCAATTTGTGTGAATATGTGTTGGCAGACTACAGTACTGGTTGCTATAGTAGTTAATCCTTAGACCATGTACTACCAATTTATAATATGCACACGTTAATTCATCTGCTCTGAATCCTAGAAAGGAAAGTTCCATGTATGAGCTGAAACTAGCTATTATGGGAAGCTGGATGTTTCTGATGATTGATTGATCATAAGTTGAGGATGAAGGCTGCCTTCTCTAGAGATAAAGGTTAAAGTGTTACTTTCTGAAACAATAATTTTGGGCAATCAGAAGTTACTGCTGTGATTTCACAAAGCAGAACATCATGTTTTTCATAACTCAGTATTTGTATAGCTCACAACAGAAAGCTCTTGATCTCCTAATGTCATTTACATATTATATGCTGATTAAAAATGAATAATGAACATCTAAGAAATGCAGATGCAGTGTCATATACTGCCACTAAGTATATGGAGTATTGAAACTGGAGTATTGCAACTTGTGTGAAGTCACTGAAAACCTTTAAGAAAGGTCCTTTTGTTTGCAGAGCCCTTTATGCTATCTCATTAAGGAAATTCTAGCCTCCCAAATTACAGCTATTTGCTCTTCTTTCCCTGTGAAACACATATCCTGTAATTTATTCAGTATTTTCTATGTGATATTTCAAAGTACCTTTATTTTCTTTTAAAAATGTGTGGTACTAGTACCATGTTATTGTCTTGTTTAATCACCTAAACTGCCTTTTGTACCAAAGCAACTACTTGAAAGATATTTTTGCCTTATAATTCTACTTTCTTTTTTACAGTAGAATGAGCAAGCTTAACAGTTGGAGTTGCTGTTACATGGATTTAGTATCAAATAATCTTCCCCTCTTATAAGGATTATTTTGAAGTCTTTTACGTTTGCTGTAGAATTACAGGAGTACATTAAAAGTCCTCTGCTATTGAATTATTAGGTAATAAATCAGAAGAAAAAAAACAGATGGGGATTTTTTTCCATGTTTATATATGTTTTTTACTGTCCTTATATAAACATCTCAAAGTTAGTGATTTAAAGCATTGTTTTGGTAACTGTCATGAAACTTGATTTCTGAGGTATTTTGGATGACCTGGTGAGTAGATGAAAACATGCAGCCTCCTAAGAAATGCTATAAATATCAGTTTGCTTTATTTAGTGTGAGCAGAAGTAAAACACGGATTGCGGGAGGAGGTTGGGGATGAGAAGATAACTTCCTGGGCTGACTCAGGCACTTCTGCCAGAGACCTGCTGCTGGACTTGCTTAAGCTGGGTTCAAATGCAAATTTGGGTAGAAGGGTCAGATAATCCATCTTCTGTTTATCTACCAGTAGATAAAAAGTGAAAAGGGATTTTTACTTTTTTGTTTCCATGAAACATTTTTTTTATTCTCTCATAGGCTTTTACTAGACTTCCTCTGCATTTCAGTTTTTCTTTTTTTTTTGTCCCTTAAAACTTGTAATGCCATATAGTACTTTTGAGTTTGGTTTGAAGGGAAGTTTTGTGGACTGCCAAGTTTTGCAGAGCTCTGGTCTCAGCTCTCTGCTGCATTCAGAGGAGATGGAGGCTGATCTCCCAGGCTAATGCTGGGTACTGACCTTAATCTCAGAAATTATAGAGTTAAAGATGCATTTTAAGCAATTTTTTAAGTGCAAGAATTCGATATTATTGGATTTTTGTACAGGTAAGAAGAATATCTGGACCTAGAGGTTTTACAAAGAAAATGTATATTAGGGTGGAAAATTTCAGTGTCCAATGGGATTAAGGGAGGGGCATCTTTATTTGGTTTGTGACCTCTTCTGACACTCTCACACCTTCATCAGTCATTTGCAGTGGCTGCTGCTCAGTGTCCATGAGCAAATGACACTTTTGCTATTTCCATGTTCTTACATTTGCAAGTGCAAATAGTTATTTCTCACCTGTTCATTTGGGTAGTACTGGAGGAATAGGACAATAATATTATTCATGAAATTAGAAAAAATCAATTTTGATTTCCAGTCTAGCATTAAAGAGAATCTTACTACAATTAGATCTTTAGTGGGGCCTCTTTTCAAGATGTCTTCAATTTTAGGCACCTATCTGAGATATTTAAGTTAGGCAATAGGAGGGAAAAATGGACAAGTCAAGAGAGCAGTTCCTGTCTTGTGTAGGTTTGATTTATGTTGCAGAGCAACCTCTCTCTAACTGATGATATAGATGATTGTGCACCAAACTTACTTGTATAATTCTAGGTGAAATAAATCTAGATTAACATCTTTAAAGTTACCTAAAAACCATACTAAAATTATTCTGAGAGATGGTAAGTGTTTAGAATTAATGAAATGCTAAGAGAGAATGATTCTATTTTTTTTTCCTAACTTATTCTGCATACATGGCCCATATTATCCTTCTATTTCATGGATCCATTTTTAGGACCTTCTGTTCTACTAATAAGAGTGAAAAAAGGAAGTGGGGTTATATATATATATATATATGTATAAAAGTATATATTTAAGTATTGATTTTTTATTGATTATTGCCAAAGTTTTTGAGTGAAAATTACAGGAAAAAGACTTACTGGAACAAACTGCATTCCTGCATGAAAAAATATGTGAAATATTTGAAAATTTACTTCTGAATTCTAAATAAAATTGTTATACTTTCTACAGTAATATAAAGTGCAAAACTGTAGTAAACTCTGTAGTCTCTTTAGATCCTTGTCAAGAGTAAAAAGAGAAAGTATTTATACTTCTTTTGTGTCCTACAGATGGATCTTAGGAACTGGAAAGGCAGTTTAAATTTGCTGTTGTTTGTTTCTGTCTTTCAAAAATGCATGTCAATTTGGTAATAGCATTTAAAATATTCCTTTAAATTAGAGATCTGTCACATAATGTTAATTTTACTAAGGTTTTTTTTCCTAGTACCTTTTCCTGAGAAAGTATGTGCTAACAGTATAGTAAGTTTAGTGATTAAAATGTAACATTTAATATTAATATTTACCTTCTGAATATACATGTTTGTGATATTGAAATGTTACTAGAGCATTGAAATGTTACTTTTTTAAGATACCAGAAGTAACTGGACTACTTTCCTGAAAATATCCTGAGAGAAAAGTTTTGACATTTTGATGATGATTGTTAATTGTGTGATGCCTGTTGCATTTGAAGTTTCTCCCAAGGAAATGGCTACCACACGAGCCTTTAATCCTTATACTTGTTATTTTGCGGTCAGCCATGGTATGGCTGCCATGCCAAGCCAAGCAATGTCATGATGTCCATGCCTTATTCCCAGGTATAGGTTGCAGAGTGCACATCCATATACATCATAGGAAACAAAAGCAAACCTGAGAGCCTCCTCTGCAAGATTTAAATGTTCAAAGGGATAAGCATAAATATCTTTACAATATTTCAAACATTCCTTTTGATAGTAAGATCAGAGCAACAGTTACCTGGTGCTGACCTGTGCCAGTGCTGTCTCTGCCTCCCCCCATCCCAGCCAGCAGCTCTGCAGTCTCTCCTGAAAAGCAGGTGAGAGGATAGGAAAGGTGAGGTAGAGTCCACAACAGTGGCAGTGTTATTGTCAGCAGAGAGAGATGATTAGCATCGCTTTCCCAGAGTTGTGATTGATTGTTGGCGGTGGTGGTGGGAGCCGAGGGGAGGGAAGGGACTGGGAGGAGTCTCTGTCTGGGACTATGTGTGGTGGGAAAAGGGGTGCTCCTCTTGAGTACCTTTCAAAATGTTTTTTTTCTTTGGATCCCTCTCACTCCTTTGACTTTGTATACACTTGAGGATGACTGATGGGCTATCCTGAGTTCCAAAACTGCCTGCTTCCCCTTTACCTGCTCCTGTTATTAGATGCACTGCTTGACCAGAGAAGAAAACAGAAACTTGAGGAGGAGAGATCAGTGTCCACAGTGAAGGAGTAAGAGGCCAAGCCTGTTCAGGGTTTTGACCAGCCATGAACCGTAACTAAAGAAGTAGGAGAACATGGATGGTTGTGTTATTAGGGCTGTAGTGCAGCTTTGTGTCTTTGGTTTTACTAAAGCTCTTAGTATTTATCATAGAATCATAGAATGTTAAGGTTTTGGAAGGGACCTTAAAGATCATCTAGTCTCAACAACTCCCTGCCATATGCAGGGACACCTCTCACTAGATCAGGTTGCTCAAGGCCCCATCCATCCAGGCATTGAACACTGCCAGGGATGGGGCACAACCTCCCTGAGCAACCTGGACATATTTTAAAGCATATTGGATCATCCAAGTAACTAATTTACAAGTCACCAGGTAATTTTTTTTCTTTTTTTGTTTCAGAGAAACATTATATGCAGTTGTGGCACTCTGTCTTCAACTCTGTTTTTATATGCCTAAACAGTACCTAACCTTTAATATGCTCAAATGATAGCCTAGAATAAAGGTGATCATTGTCCTTTTGACTTCTTAAAAAAAGTCAAATACTGCCTTGAATCCCTTGAACCACCTTTCTTGTTATAGGAGGTTTGCCAGTCTCAGTACATTCTATTTTTCATTTTGTGTTTCAAGTTGAAAAAGTAATAGTGGACTGAAATGAGTAGGCAGGTATTTCATTGTTGTTTTACACCCTTGTCTTCAAACTACCCCTGTTCTTTCAGATGGTGAAGGTATAAGCTGTGGTTAGATTAGATCCAAATGAGGAGTATCAACTGTGTGGGCTGAACTTGGGCTAGTTTTTGTTTTCCCCGTGTTAGTCACACTGCTCCTGATCCTGCAGTCTACAAAAGGGCTGCAGACTAGGCTTTCTCAGCTGCCAGCGAGGGAAGAAAATTGTATTCTGTCCAATTCCCGTCTCTCCAATCTTTTTTTGTAGTTGTAACTTTTCGTATTGAGATATGCTGGTACATCTGTGCTATGGTAATACACATGTCAAAAGTCAAGAAGATACTTTAACGTGTCTTTAGAGTGGGTGACTTCTCTTTTGTTGGGCTTCACTGCTTTTAAACAGAAAGAAAACACATTTACACTAAACTCAGATGTCTCGCTTCATTGCTCCCTGCGGATTAAGTAGTACAAATGATTTTATGGTTATATGGGAAGAAAGGAATAAATTTTGATAAAAGTATCGTGGTATCCATTGCCACTTTGCATGGTACATGTGCTAGTTTGCATGGTAGAAAATAACTGAAATAGGGATTTTTGTACTGTATATACACTATTAAAATTGTTACTATATAGCCTATAGGAATAATTAGTTTCTTTAGGAGTCAAAATGGAACACCGGTTATTGCAAATAGTTCATTGCTTTTGCTAAACCAGTAAGTTTACTCTTATATAGAAAATACTAACTTTCGAGTGTAATGTGAAGAGATTAAATTTAATTTACCATGTTTGGTCACTTTTGGACATATGGTACATAGGCTCCTGGAATTTATTTAAACTTTTTCATTCCAACAGTAAATCTTGTCCTCGTTTTAACAGATTGCTTTACATGTAGCTGGATCCAGTTGCGCAGCCTCCTCAAGAGAGGAAATGCATTGCCTGCAGACAAGTGGTACAAGAATTACGGCTGTACAATAGGGAGTATTTTTCCACCATTATCACTTTTCAGTGGAGATTCTTTTTCAGATACGTAACAGCGACTCAATGAACCGGGAAAGTGTTTACCTGCAAGGTGATCTGGTGGTAATGGGAGAAGCTTTTGAGGGCTAAAATTTCAGGCGTCTCTGTCCAGAGTCATCCCCAAAGGAAGAAAAAGAGGGTCTCCTCCCCTTCTTTAGGTTTCATCAGTCAATCACAAAGGGCTTTTGTCCTGCTAGCATATTGATGTGTCTGGGCTTTGGCTGTTTATCATCTTCCTGTCATTCTTAAATGCAAAATAAAAGAAAGGAAATAGCTTCTGGTTCTCAGACTTTGAGAATAAACTGCTTGTGGCTGCTGGGGACCTTGATGTCCGAGCTGCCCTGGAATGCCTTCTGCAGGAATGTGATCTCTAGCACTGCTGCGCACATCACCCATGTAGCTCCCAGGCACTGGCCAGAACAAGGCTGATATTACAAGTCAGATGATGAAAAAGCAGTTGAGGTTCACAGATTCGATTTCTCTCTTTGATCCTGGCATTAAAGTGCCCAAGCTCTGTGAGTGGAAGCATAGTGCAGACAAGATTTCCGGTTGCTTTAATCCTACTGCTAAAAAGATCCATTCACATGGCATAGGGATTGGCTTGTATTTTTGCAGGATTTCAAAACTGTTAGATATATTTTGTCTGTGTTTATCACCAAACACGGCAAGTTTGGGGGTTTTCTCCTTATTTAAAATTATTTTCCTGTAGGATTTTTTGTATGTGTATACTGTAAAGATTTGGCAGCTCATTGCCTTACCCTTTCGCATACATTTGAAGCACTTTACATTTGTATGCAGAGTACTAAGGGAGAAGGTTAAATAGCCTGCAGAAGGTCAGAGGCAAAATTTGTGTGCCTTTGAGTCATAGAGTTCCAGTCCAGTTCTTAAATCATAGGGCTATCTCTCCTGCATTCCTGTTACAGGATATAATTTAACTTCAAAAAATGGGGCATGGTAGAGAATTGCTGCCAGAGAATTAAAGTAGGAAGTAGTATATAAACAGCTGTACAGAACCATAGAATGAGGCAAGAGACAAGGATATTATGCAGGACAGTGTCAAATGCTTTGCCCAAGTCCAGGTAGATGACATCACTCGCTCTTACCTTATCCACCACCACTGTAACCCCATCATAGAAGGCCACCAAATTTGCCAGGTACAATTTGCCTTTAGTGAAGCCATGTTTGCAGTCAGCAATCACCTCCTTGTTTTCCGTATACCTTAGCATAGTTTCCTGGAGGATCTGCTCCATGATCTTGCCAGGCACAGAGGTGAGACTGGCTGGCCTGGGTTCCCTGGGTTTTCCTTTTTTTCCTTCTTAAAAGTGGGGATTTTGCTTCCCTTTTTCCAGTCAGTGGGAACTTGACCAGCCTGCCACAACTTCTTAGATATGATGGATAGTGGCTTAGCAACTTCATCTGCCAGTTCCCTCTGGACCTGCAGATGCATCTCCTCAGGTCCTGCGGACTGATGCACCTTCAGGTTCCTTAGATGATCTGAACCCTGATCTTTTCCTATAGCAGGTGACTCTTCCATGTCCCAGTCCCTGAGTTTGCCTTCTGCAGCTTGGGTGGTGTGGCAGGGCCACTTGATGATGAAGACTTTGGCAGAAAGGTCATTGAGTACCTCAGCCCTCTCCATATCCTGGGTAACCATGTCGCTTCGTTTCCTTCCAGAGAGGGCCTACATTTTCCCTAGTCTTCCTTTTACCACTGGTGTCCCTACAGAAGCTTCTCTTGTTGCCATAAATGTCTCTGGCCAGATTTGATTCTCTCAGGGCTTTAGCTTTCCTAACATGATTCCTGGCTGCTCAGGCAATCTCTCTGTATCCCTTTGAGGTTATCTGTCCTTGCTGCCATCCTTTGTAGGCTTCTTTTTTTTCGTTCGAGTTTGTCTTGTTCATTCATACAAGCCTCCTGGCATTTTTTCCTGACTTTCTCTTTGGAATGCATTGCTCCTGAACCTAAAGGTGGTGGTCCTTGAGTATCAATGGGCTTTCTTGAGCCCCACTTCCTTCCAGAGCTTTATCCCATGGTATTATATCAAACAGATATGTGAAGAAGCCCAAGTCTCCTCTCCTGAAGGGTACTGAGCTTACTGTGCACCCTCCTTGCTGCGACAGCAGGATCTTGAACTGCACCACTTCATAGTCACAACAGCCTAGGCTGCCCTTGAGCTTCACATTCCATACCAGCCCCTCCTTGGTGAGAAAAGTGCAGCATAGCTCCTCTCCTTGTTGGCTCCTCTATGACTTGGAAGTTATCAACACATTTTTTTCTCTTTATTTCTCTGTTTTCTTTACCGTCACAGCTCATTGGCTTAATATCTTTTGCCCAAAGTTTTTTTTCCTGTCAGTTTTTCCTGGTTTTGCTGCTGCTCTCTTAAAAACAGTTACCTAGTTTTGCTGAGCTGAGGGTCTGCGTAGTTGCTTATTTAATTTAGAAAAAAAAATAATCTTCTGACATTAAAGAAAGAAGATATCCCTTTGAGCTGCAGTTAGGAAAAATTTAAGAACCATCTATATATTTATAAAATGCACCTAGGAGAGTCACACCAAGAAATAAACTCTAATTCTTAGAAGATGGGTTAGATTTCAGAAATCTCTGCTTGTCATTTGAATGTTACCTGTGTCTGTTTGATTGCTACAATCCTTTGCAGTGAAACTGAGCTGTTGCAGACACCATTGTGGTCTTGAAATACAAGTCCTAAACTGGTAACTCACACTCATCACATGTTTCTGATTTGATAGCAGACAGGGCAGAAAATCTCCGTTTCATGAAAAGCAGAAGGCAATTACATTACATTAGAGTCTACATGTTACATTATTTTTAAAATAAATAGTCTTTCTGCTTATGTAAGGGTTGCACACGATTAAATATTTTACATGTAACTACTGTGCCACTTGAATATATGTTTGTAGCCTAAAGACTGCAGTCCCAAATATGGTTTTTAACATATGACATTTATATTTCATTTTAGAAACAGACATGTTTTTAACTACAGGCATTGAAAATACTTGGAATTCTGTTCCTGTGAGCTAATTGCTGACTAGAATAGGAAAATAAGAGCTACTTTGTGGTTAGATGCTTGTGGTCTTTCTTTTGGCTTTTGTCCTTAAGATAAAATGTCAGGGAAAACACAGTAATGGATAATAGTATCTATCAGTGTATCCTGGACATAATTTGAAGCCTGTCAAATGTCTGCTACTTTATAAACATTGAATTACATCGTCCTTCTTCATTCTACTGTCTGCTTATATGTTATTTGGTTAGAAGAGTATAAATTATGTCATAGATGATTTTCACAGACATGCTTCAGTTCAAAGTCTCAATTTCACAGAAGAAGAAACTACTGCGAAAACCCCCAGTTTCTTCTATGAAACTGAGACTTTATGGGCCATTTAAAATATTCTAAAGAATGAGACATTCTTTATTCTCTTTCATATGTTTGATACATTGTCTAGAAATTGTACTGAGGAAAGGTTTCTAGTCTTACATCTTTAGCCTAAACAAACCTTTCCCCAAACTAACCAGATCTGATTAATATAATAGCAAACTATAACTCAGAATCTGACTCTTCTCTTACATTAATATCAAACTGTGTGTCTAATCATCAGGTGAAACTGTGGTTCAGAAATTCAATGGCAAATTTTTAATTGATTTTTAAAAAACTCGAGTTTCACTTAAGGTGTGAATAAGAGAGTTGCATAAGTAAATAGTAAGTGAGGAAAAACCTGAGAAAATGTTAATTAAAGCAGTCATATTTGAGATTTTGCTCAAAAGAGTGAGATTACAGAATCACAGAATATGCTGAGTTGGAAGGGACCCACAGGCATCATCGAGTCCAACCCTTAGCCCTTTGCAGGACCATCCTCAAGAGTCACACCATGTGCCTGAGAGTATCATCTCTTCTTGAACTCTGCCGGGCTTGGTGCTGTGATCACTTCCTGGGGAACCTGTTCCAGTGCCCGACCACCCTCTGGGTGAAGACTCTCTTTCTAATATCCAACCTAAACCTCCCCTGACACAACTTCAGGCCACTCCCTCAGGTCCTGTCATTGGTCACCACAGAGAAGAGATCAGTGTCTGCCCCTCCCCTTTCCCTCATGAGGAAGTTGTAGACTGCAATGAGGTCTCCTCTCAGTCTCCTCCAGGCTGAACAGACCAAGTGACCTCAGTTATTCCTCATATGGCTTCCCCTCAAGGCCCTTCACCATATTCATTGCCCTCCTTTGGATGCTCTCCAATAGCTTAATCTTTCATATATTGAGGTGACCAAAACTGCATTAGTGCATTTTAGGTTAAAATCTATGTTTTTTAATGTAGGTAGAATACCTTAGGTGTTTTTCTGATATATTAGAGGGTTTTTTTCTTATAAATTTGAGTGAAAGCATTTTTTTTAATGAAACATGAAAATAATGTTTAGCACAGGATCATGCAAATGTCAAAAATTCTGAGATGATTCCTCAAGTACACTCTTTGAAGACACTTAGAATAAACAAGGAGATGAATAAGAGTATGCACAGTTATTGTGAAGAATGAATTGTGTCAAGTCAATCTGGCTTCCTCCTGTGAAGATTAGGGGCTTCATTCATTCAGAAGTAATAGAGGATATCATATATCTTCAGTAGATCTTTAGACAGACTCTCTTGTGACATTTTCACAGGAGAGGCCTCAAAGAATGGTGTAGAAAAAAACCTTCTACTTAAAACTGGCTGAAAAACATGAGTACTGAATTTACCATCAGAGTGGAAGTATTATCCAGGGATAACTGGTTCCATTCACAGATTTAATATCAAGCTCTAAGTAATAATCCTGGTCATCATTAGAGTTGTTGAACAGTCTTCCAAGATGTCTGGTTTTGTTCACAGATATAATAAATATGTCATTCAAAACAATTGGGCAAATTGAAAAATATTCCCAAGATATACAATGCAAACTGATGGAAAGTTCTACACTTTAGAATAAAGAATCAACTGTACCGATGGAGAATTTGGAACCTCTTCCTAGATCATGCCTCTTCATAGCAGGGCATAGAAGTTCGATGGCAACCTGAACATGCGTCAAAATATTGGGTTGTAGAAAAAAGCAGTTGTAATTGGGTATATGTGGTTGATGGCTGGATGGACACAGACAGAGGGTTGTGGTCAATGGCTGTGTGTCCAGGTGAAGCTGGTGATGAGTGGTGTCCTCAGGGCTCTTTAATACCTTCATCAGTGACACAGACAGTGAGATCAAGTGCACTTCCAGCCCTGGAAGTGTTCAAGGCCAGGTTGAATGGGGCTTTCAGCAACCTGGTGTGGTGGAAGGTGTCCCTGCCCATGGCAGGGGAATTGGAACTAGACTTTAAAGTCCCTCCCAGTCCAAACCATTCTGTGATTATATAAATAAAAGTACAGCATGCAAAACACATGAAGTTACCATTGACCTCTCCTTAGTGTTGACAATGTCAACTGGAGTAGCAATATTTGTCTATACATGGACACATTGTGCAGAACCCAGAGCAGAATGAGAGTGATCAGACATTCATAGACCATATTGTTTGAGGAACTTGAAATTACTTGAGATATTTTGTTTAGTCAAGACAAAGTCTAGACTGATGAAAGTCTCTCATGTCTGCAGTACTTCTGTAGTGGGGACAAGAATAATTAATTCTGTCTTGGGTAAAAAGTAAAATAAATAAGAGACTAAAATTGCAGGGAGGTAGACGTGGGTTAGAGATAATGATATTGGAGAAGCTTTCTATTACTAATACTCACTAAGTAGTGGGGTAGTTCGTGGGGAGAGTCCATCGTCCATCATGGAAGACCAGGTTTGACTGCAGTCCTTCTTTTTGTTGGACAGTGGAGTATATGAAATTTCTTCTAAAATTTTATGTGATGATTCTGTATAACTTGTCTGAGTTTGAGTGTGATTATGATTCTGTCTCTGAGACTGCACGTTGATGCAGTCATGTGTACATGCATGCAGGCGTTCATACGTGAAGACTAAATGTGTGGTGTCTAACATGGAAATTTTGGTATTTATATTAGATTTTTCAAAAATAATAATTTCTGTTCCCTGAAGTAACTGTTCCTGCATAAGAAGTGAACCATTACTCAAAGAGAATCTATTGGAAATACTATGTTTTATGTGTGTCACCTAGGTGCCAAAGAACAGTAGATTGTATGTAGTGGTAGAGTTTCTGAGGAAAGACCGATGGCAAAATAAATGATATGTCACTGGAGCAACAAAGATCAGTTGTGAAGAGGCAGATGATATGCTAAGAAGTGACTGGAACACCGTTGTGATTTAATGCAACATAAACATGCATGGTAGTGTCCATGGGCTGGGTCTCTAGTCCCTGCTTGTATGCATTTATTCCAGGAGTGCAAGGTCTCCTGTAGAAAGGAAGAAAAAATACATGATTGTAGCCCAAGTCTTTATTTAATAACTGCTGTAGAAAGTTTTTTGAAATCTTGTCAGTCTTGAAATCTGATCAGTTGTACGATGGAAATACCAAGGAGCTTAAGGTTTCTCCAATTATTCATTTCCTGGTTTAGAATTTATTTTCTCCCTCTGTTGCTGCATGAAGAATTACTAAAGAGGTAATTGCCTATAGCACTTGGGGAAAAGCTCAAGTCATAAAATGCTTGAAACTAGAATGAAAGAATAAACGGAAAAGCTTCTTTCTGGAATTCTGTTTCAAGTTCATTCTTTTAATTTTGTAAAGATCAGTTGATAAAATAAGGCAAGAAAGTGATTTGATTTGTCCCTGTCCTTTGGAAAAGTTAAATTTTAGACCCAGCTATTGGATTTTCGGCATTTGTGACCTTCCAAAGATGACTTAATGAAATTGTAGTTTAACTCATCCTCTGTTGTCACTCTGTAACACAGACCGATGGGTTACTGATAATTTCTTGCTGATACACCTCTCCTCTCAGGGACAAACAAAGGGTAAGCCTTATTTTGAAAGATAAGCTTTCAAATCATTTGAGAGGTTTAAAGCTTAATTTGTAGCTTCTGATAAGAATGTGAAGTGTGAATGTTTTCACTGTACTGTGAGTAGGTGACAGGGCAGTGTCAGTGTGGTGATTCTTAGCTGCACTTTCACTCTCAGCACATCCTTATTTCAGTCACATTTGATTCGTAGACAGCTAATATTAATTTTAAAAGACTCATTTTATGCATAATTCCATGCATTTCCCTCTTTAAAGTGCCCTTGCAATCAAATAGCGTAGCAACAATTAATAGAAGTGTGTTGAACATGCCACCTGGTACTCAGAATTATAGATCATGCTCTGACTGATATGCACATTTGCACTCAAATGTATCTGTTGACAAGTGGTTATCTAGGTTTCAATGAGAGACATTAAAGAAAAATGCAGCATTACTCAGGAAGGACAAAATTAATATAAAGTCAATTTTCTTTTGAATATTCTTAAATGCGGTCTCCTTAAATAATCTACTTGAAGGTCAAAATGCCTGGACTTTGAGTGCCTTTTCAATTCTGATTTTGAAGAAGTCATCTGTCATTTGATCTACAAATGCATTTTAGGGCTTTAATTTTATACTACTGTATTAATTTAATATAAAATAAACAAGACTTCGGAAAACAATCAAGGCTATGATGGTATGTTTTAGGACCTACAGTTTGGTTGACCATCTTCCCCTTACTGAGTTTAATATGCATTTGTGTTATTTGCCCTCTAATTGATACCTCTCTTTTCCTCCTCATAAAGAACAACTTTAGCTCAAACTATTCTTTGAGTTTGAGCAAAAATATTTTATATATAAATACTATATTGTGTGCATATATTTATATTCAGAAGCCCTCTATTACTTGAAATAACTTAAGATGCCATATTAGAGGAGATCTGGTGCTTTAAATTTTCAGACCATCAGGATAAGATTTGCAAATACATAAGTTCGAGGTCTTGTTTTTTGCAGTCTTTTGTGCTCTGTTCTGTACATGACTCCTAAAGAAGATATCTACTTAGAGGGGCTTTTTGTATCAGGAAACTGGAAATGTTTAACCCTCAGTTCTGCTCATGTTATCCTAACCTGCCCATTAGATCAGTCCTGGAGGTTTCCTTTCCCCAGATGCAATGGTCTGCTAGGCTTGTGCTTTTTCTGTCATTTTATTTGCAAAAGCAGGCAATGAAAAAAAAAACACAACCCCTTCAGCATTTCAGAAACTGCCTGGTAATGCACAGATAAAATTGATTCAGGTCTAAAGTTCTTTAAGATGTGTGCAATGAAGGATAATTTTTCACTTCCACAATTGCTCCTTGTCATCCAATATGCCACTAGACTGCTAGTAAACCTTGGTGTGGTATGTGGACATACCTCTTCTTCTGCCACTGTGTAGAGTGAGCTTTTGGAGAACGACTCTTAGGCATTCATCTCAAGAACTCAATACCTTTCCTGTTCTGCTTGGCATCCCTTCTCCTGTTCTTTGCTGTTTTCATCTTATGTCACATCTCACTTGATGCAGATACCTCGTTTCAGATGTCTTGTTAGGAAGAAGATAGGAAGATAGAGAGACCTTGTCTGCATTTTTATATTGACAGAAGTTTTCCAGAAATATCTTCACCTAAGAGTTGTCAAGTATGTTATTTTAAAATGTGCACTCAAATGTCCTTTCTAAATAGCAATCTCTGTGTATGAGCATTGCAGCTTAAAAGATAAAGACAGATGAGAGCAAGAGGAAGTACAAGAAAATGAATCTAAAGTGCCATTGCATTGGTGCTTCAGAAGGCATTGCCACTTAAGATTCATTTAGTATTTTTTATGAATTAATAGTAAATTACTTTTTTTTCGAATACCACATGTTGTAGTTCTACAATGACATTTCCTGATTTCTAAGAACTTTTTACTTCTGATACTGAATATGCTAGCAACTAAAAAAAAGAGCGAGGGAGGAAAAGTAAGGACTATTTTAATTTTGTTTTTAATTAAAGTATTCTTTACTGTTGTTTGTTGGAATGATAGATGAGCATTTTTTTAGATTTATTGTTTTTAACGACTGTTTTAAGTGGAATGGTGCCTGAATTATTTTGTCTGCTACATTAAAAGTAACGCTTAGGAATTGAATATTTAATCTAATATAATCTCAAATGTTTTCTGATATGTACCTCCAACAAACATACAGAAACTGCTTAGTTTTCACTGTCAAATAAATTGGTAGTTGATGGTGAATGCGTTGATGCTCTCTACCTTAACTAAGAGTCAGTAATACAAAAAATTCATTGTTTTCTTTGCATAACTGTATAGTGAATACTTTGTAAATAACATCCTATAAAATCTCAGGCATTCTTGGATATGTACAGAAAAAAAATTGTGTTTGCATTGCATGTAGTATTTCTGTAACCGGATAATTGTCTCTCCTTTATACTAATTGCCAGAGTTGCTCAAGGTGGTCCATTAGACGTAAAATGGAGCTGTAACGATGAAATTGATCCTTATATTTCATTTGAGGAAAACCAAAGGGAAGGCAGAGATACAAACTCAGTCTTTTTGGAGCCAATGAGGTGGCAGGAGGGAAGCAGAGCTACTCTTGTCCTCAACCTTGTGGCATCCACCTGCGAAGAGGAGGTCAGGCCCCTCCCAAGGAGCCTGGAGGTCCTGGTACTCCGAAGGCTTCGCAAGTTGCAGCTTCAGAGATCTGTCTGTAATGCTCATTAAGGAAATACACCGTGAGTCCTGAGCCTGGAAAATGCTGATGTTCTCCACCATATGTGGAGTACACGGGATGGGGGTTTTCTCCTGTGCAGAATAACAGGAAATTTCTTTAGCTCATTATAATTCTTTTTTTCACTTGTTTTAAAAAGTGATGCCAGTGGGCTCCTGGCTGCGCAATGGTAGAGAGTTATTTGAGCTCTCCGAGCGTTGGCAGTTGTAGTTACTTTCATTTGTGTATGACTTTCTGTTTGTGTCTGACCTGCATGAGCTTGACTGAGGCAGAATTCAGGGAGAATGGTCAAGGACTGACTGTCTCTCTTGCTACATTTATTTTATTCAGTAATTAAATTAAGCTTTTCTGGGGCCAAGGATTTTATAAGAGTAACATTATCTGACACAGTTAATTTATGAACTATTTATCTCATAAAAAAATTAAATTCAGATCTAAATTAAGATCTAAATGATGATTGTATTTTTCTAAAATTAATTTTTTTAAACATTCAGATATAGGCTGCAACAATGTAAGTGTACAATTTGAATAAAATTCAGCATTTAAAGCTGAGCACTGAGCAAGCTAAATGCATGTTCAAATTTTACAGAGATTCTTCCAAGGTTATGAACATACGTAGAAATTATTGTACTGGAACAGATCAATGATTCATCTATTCCTGCTGAGAAGCACCGGTGAAGCATGCCAAAACATAAATCAAGGACTTGATTGGGATTTCAGGTCTGTCACGCAATGCTTAACCCAGCTGGAGACCTGGCAGCGGAGTGCAAAGCCTGGGTGACTAACCTCCCCCCACCTCCGTCTTCCTGCACCACGAGAAGTCTTGCTGCTTCATTGAGTTAAAAAGTCTCAGTGCTAGAAGGTACTTTCGGAAAAATCCATAATGGAACAGTGGTCTTCTGGGAGGCCACTGCTTGTGAGGCCTTGCTCCGTGCTTGCAGGAAGGGGTTGTATGGCCAGCGGTGCCTGTTAGAGCCGGCTCTGTGCCACAGGTCTTCAGTACCTTACCTGCCCTCCCAAAAAGCCAAGGTGGTAGCTCTTCATTCTCATACCTGTGCACAGTCCTGGAAGGGTAGGAATCTGATGTAAGATGGAAAAGAGATTGTGTAGTTAGGGGCAGGGGGACAACGTGTATCAAACTACTGTTTTGTTAAATAAGGTCCTTATGTTTTCTGCTAATAAACAAGCATTTGGCCCGTTCCTTGGAGGAAGATGCTCAAGTGGTGACTTCTGAGTGGCAGAGTATGGCACTTAACAGAGTGTAGCGTGTCTTGTGAAGATGCAAACCAACTCCCAAGGTTCTGCTGTAGCTACAAAAAATGGGAACAGTCTTCAAATCTGTAGTCAAGTCTGCCTGCAGTGAGGCCCTGACATGTGTAAACCAGTCTACAAATGGTTGGATGTATGGTTGGTCATGAGTTTAGAAGGAGATGCCTGAGTGACCCTTTCCTGTTGAAAAATAGTAAAGTATCTTCAGTTTGATGTAGCATCTATAGAGATGTGACAGAAAGCAGGTTACTGAGTAGTCCATGGTGTGTGGGTTATGAGTCCTCTTTGGGGGGGATGGAAGAGAAGGAATTTCTCTTTCCCTCTCGGGAGCAACTGGGAGAAAACATGAATAATTATTTAAAGCCTGGCTGTTATATGTTGAGGGAATACAGGGGAAGCCATGTAGAAGTCTTCCTGCAGGGCTACCCAGTCCCTTTCAGGGTTGGGAAATTCTTCAGTATTGAAGAAATGAGTGTTGTTGGCAGTGGTGATCTGTATTTAGGTCACGACTAAGTCATCTATTAGGCTCCTGTGGTGTCCCGCTTCAACAGCATGTGTCCTACTGTGGTCTCTGGCAATGGCATGTTTTGGTGAATATCCAGCAAGACTATTGTTGTATGTATGTTGTTAAAGATCTCATAGCAAGTGTTCTGGTTCGTTTAAGTTGAAGTTGTTTGGGTTTCAAAGCTGCTTGAAAACCTTTGGGTGAAATAATGTGTTACTAAATGTTTGCTGGTGGAAAGATGCAGCACAAGTAATATAAGTGCTGTTGACAGACTTGAAGAAAATACCAGATTTTAGATTAATTCTCTCCCCATTCTTCCACCAATTACTTTTTTTTTCAAACCATAAGTCCGTGACAACGTTTCTTTAAATATAATGTTTGACTGGTGTTTGTCGGGTGGCATGGTGTTTTAATGGTTTAATATATATACTTACTACATAGTTAAAGGTGACATAATGTGAGTCTTGGTCTCAGAAAATTCAATGCTGTATTTAGCACATTTACTGCTGGAATATCAGTAATACCGAAAAATAAAAAATTCTCTTAATAATTACTAGTACTTAGCAATTGTTTCCTGTGTAAAAATAATACATAATTGGGAATTATGAAATAAAAAATAAAAATTCAAAGCAGTACATTTGTGAGATACATAATCAGGAGTGTAGTGTGACTTAACAAGATTGGATTGGATGGAATGTTAGTTTTATATTACATTTAAGAATTCATGAAGTGTTGACTAAGCTTGAGGTGCTGTGAAGATATTTGAAACTCTATACAGATGTTTATATTACTGAAAATATGATTTTTTGACAGAAAATGTCTTACAGGAGGTAGTAGCTTGGTACATTGATTGCTTCAGCAATTTATGGCAAGACTCAGTTTTACAGCTCTTTTCTACCTTGTCAGATTTCTCCTGGCTTCAGCAGAGTTCTGCCTACACCTCACCCATAGCTAATTTTCCAGAGGGAGAACTGCCTTTTTCTTTCCTTTTCTTAGGGCATGATTGAAATAAGGCTTTTGATCTGTTTATGAAACTGTATAAAAGCAGCATCTTCCAACCTTTTATCTGCTCATACAGTTGTAGTAATAGTTTTACTGAAGTGATCCCACTATTTTGAATTGAAGAGGCAGGTGAATGTTGGTGATACACATACAACAGTAGCTGTAGAGGAACAGTGTTATCAGACTCTACCCCATGATTTTATTGCAAAAGTGGATATAATTTGTTGTTTGTGGAAAAGAAAGGAGAAAAATATTATTTTGGAGGCGAGCCAATTAATATATTCCTGGACATTATACAGACCACCCAGATCTGAAGCCATGTTTTATGTCTCTTAAATCTCAATAGATTCAAGTGAGTGTTGAGCTGCCAGCCCAAGGCCAACAGAATGCTTAAAGAGGGAAAATTCACCTTTTCATTTCCTTTTCTTTTCATAACTTCCTTAGTGAAAGGCTTCACAGCGAGCAAATCTGAGGAGTTTCTGGAATAAGAAGATTTGCTAATCAAAAGTATAATGTTCCTTGCTGAGAATTAAATTTACTTACTTTTGGAATAATTAATCACTGAAGAGAGAAAATTAGTGTAATCCTGCAGTACAGTCTACTTCCAACCATGTTTCTGTATTGCCAGAATATGTGCACAGCATCTAACAGAAGTTGTATCCCTGAGGACAGGTACCTCTACTAGAGGACAAGACCAAAAAAATGGTTATGTGCATATATTTGTATGTGCGTGTGTGTGTGTATGTATACACACACACACATATATATGTCTCATTGATTATGATTCATAAAGGAATTTGACAAAATTCAGTAAAACTCCACACCTTTCTGACATGCCATGTCATATGGTATGGTGGCCCACCAGATGTTCTCCAGTTTAAAAAGCTCAGTTTTAAAAAAGCATAGGTAGGTTTCTCTGATATTGGAAATCTCATTTAAAGTTGAGAAAAGTATGGATGTCCCAAATTGTAATGCTTTACTGTTTCATTCTGCTTTTATCTGCATATAAAAATGTTGTTCATGATGTTTGCTTTCATGTTGTAACTGTGTGGTTTGAGCTGCAGCCACTAGCAGGCTCTTTCTCAGCTGATCTAACCTTGAGAAAAAGCCTCTATCCAAACAATACTAGAGAAACAGCATCAAAAAACAAATCTTCTGCTCCGTCATATTTTCTGAAATTTCATTGGGACCCATCTCAGAGAAATAAGTCAGTGCCAGTAAAGTGAATAATTCTTTTGACATACAGATATATATGAATTTATACCTATAGATAAATAGGTATTTAGGTAATATAGATAAAAAGATGTGCAAGGTGGTATGATATTTTAATTTTTCAACTAACACTGGGAACTGAGGAGTAATTTATGATGTAGATTATATTTAGTTTATATACACATCCACAGTTAGCATTTGGTATAAATGTGTTATGGTGTGTGTTTTTTTTCATAAAGCACTTACAGCTCAAGTTATCACACTCATTAGAGCATTGGTTAAGGATATCTGTGGCAAAGAAACAATGGCAATTTCCTGTAGCTTTATATAATTTTGTGGGGTTTCCTTGAATGTTTTGCAGAAGAGGAGGCACCTTGTTATGACAAATTCCTGCAGCTATGATATATCTGTTTAAAAAAATGGCTCATGTAAATTTTAAAACTGCTCATTAAATGAGTTTTTAAGCAACAAATGGTGTGATTTTCAGCTTCACTGTAGATTTAAAATTGAGCTGCTTTATGCGGACAGAGTGAGGCAGTCTGGGGGGAAAAAAAGGGTAGAAGAAAGATTTATGGGAGTGTCCCACTTCAAAATATAATAGACTGAATTTAATATGCAACTTTTTAAATGCATATTGTGAACATATGTTGATAGAAACTTCCCACAAAAACAGATGACAAGATGTGAAAAAGATAAGAATCAGGGAAAGTTTGTTGTTCTTAAGTATATCTTTTTCACTTTAGCCTTTTAACAGGCATAATTTCTGTTGGGGAAGATAGCTGCAAAACTTCATGTGTATTTGTCAAGTGAAATCCTGACCTCACCTGGTTTTTAAAGAGGAAAGATGTTTGCCATAGCATGCCCTTGTGTTTCTGCTAGTCTCCTTCCTAGGAACCTTTGAACCCTTTAGAGCCAGTTTTGGTCATATTTGCAAAAGCATAAAGGTCCCAAAGATACAGAAAATTCTGCTTTTTTTGATAATAGTAAGCAGTTGTGTAGACAAGACAGCTGTGCTGGTGATCACAGGTTCCTGGATGAACCCGGTCCTTTGTAGACCTCAGGGAGTGCACAGGGGTGGAATATGCTTTTGGTGCAAATTTCCCAGAAACCAGGCACTGTGGATTTGCTTGCTCCTGGAAGAACTTGCTGGTTTAACTGAAAAAAACCAAAACATATGTAACCTAACTGTTTTTAAACAACTTTGCTGCTCTCCTGTTGTTTATCCGTAACTGGGAAAGTTGAACGTAGATGATCAAAATGCCTTAAAGCCTGTATGGTCAATAAGGGGCTTTTAAAAGTCTTGGTATTTTTCTTGTCTCTAAAAGGGCATAACTGTTTATGTGCACTGTTCTCTGTATAGATTACTTTTTTTTTTAAGGAGTAATAGAAAAAAAATTACCTTATTAAAAAAAACTGTAAAGGAAAGAAGTTCAGCAAGATACACTTTGATGTGCTGGCAAGTTAGGTAAATAACAATAAAAATGCTCTCTGTGTGCAGATACTCAGAATCTGAGTTGTGTAAGACATGACTTGGAAGTATCAGAACAAAAAGTTGATGAATATTGCTTGACAGGAAGCTCAACATGAGCCAGCAATGTGCCTTTGCAGCCCAGAAAGCCTACTGTGTTCTGAGCTGCAGCAAAAGCAGTGTATCCAGCAGGTCAAGGATTGTGATTCTGCCCCTCTACTCTGCTCTCATGAGAGCCCAATTGGAGTTCTGCATCCAGCTCTGGGGTTCCTAGCACAGGAAAGACATGGATCTATTGGAGCGAGCCCAGAGGAGAGTCATGCAAATGATCAGAGGGCTGGAGCACCTCTCCTATGAAGACAGGCTGAGAGAGCTGAGGTTGTTCAGCCTGCAGAAGAGCAGGCTCTGGGGGACGTTAGAACAACTTCCAGGGACTCTTTACAAGGGCATATAAGAATAGGACAAGGGGGAGCAACTTTACACTGAAAGAGGGTGGGTTTAGATTAGATATTAGGAAGTAATTCTTTACTATGAGAGTGGTGAGGCATTGGCACAGGTTTCCCAGAGAAGTTGTGGATGCCCCATCCCTGGAAGTGTTTGAGACCAGGTTGGATGGGGCTTTGAGCAACCTAATCTAGTGGAAGGTGTTCCTGCCCATGGCAGGGGGTTTGGAACTAGATGATCTTTAAGGTCTGTTCCAGCCCAAACCATTCTGTGATTCTGTGATCGTTAATTCTTAATTTAAATTAATTTGGAACATAATTTCAATTTAACTTTTAAAGTTAAGTTACTGTTTGCAGCCATACAAATTCCATATTGATGAGACAACAAAACAATGTGTGTACAAACCTCAAAAAAGAAACTGGGCAACACTAAGAGAATCTGAGTTCTCCAGGAGTGCAACATAAATCTGAGAAGATAAAAGCTGTCTTTTCTCCATCATCTCTCTGTCCAGCTTCATTGTACAAAACACCAGCAGCTTTGGTGTGCATATGCACACTTCTCACAGTTTCTTAACATCTGGAAACCTCTTCTGGCAAGGCAGTGGGTTTAATGCAGAGGTGCAGCATTACTCTGTCTTTTTGACACTGCTACCACAGAACCTCTTGCATCTTGATGAGCCTGCCATGTGAGAAATAGCATTCTGCAGCCTCTGTTACCTATCTGCAAGGCATAAGAAGGTCTGGGACATATTCTAGATAAAATAAAACAATGCAGTTTGATCAATAGAAAGCTAAAATGTATGTGACCAAATGAAAATGGCTCTATGGAGCCTCTGCGACTTGACCACACAAATATTCCGAAGCTTCAAGGCAAGTGCTGCTTTGTCAAGGTTGTAGGTACAGGGTTCATGAGTCTCCTGGACATCAGCATGGCTCACCTCTGTCAAGAAGCCTCTTAATTCTGGAATATTTGCCCTGAGAACAGGAATACACAATATTTTGGAGGATTGCCTTCCAGAGAAGATTTTTTAAATAGTGTAATTCTGTCCACATTATAAACACACACCAAAAAAACCCCTATGGGAACTTTTCTGAAACATCTCTGAAAGCACTGAAGCTATTCCTGGTGCAGATTGCTTGTAATCAACTTTCCTCTGCTCCTTATATGCTAAACTTTCTTGCACATGTTTTCTTCTGACCCACAGGGATGGATCATGAATCTGAAAATGAGCAAAGAATTAATTAAATACTCTTATAAGGATTTGGCATGAGTAAGGCAGACATTGGTTATTTTCTCTTTTCAAACTGCCAGGTTAAGATACCTCTGCTTGTGCTACAAGACATGGCTCTTGAAGAGGATGGTGGCTTTAGCATGTTTAGACACACCATTAGTAGTAGGACTAGATATACAGCTAAAATGTTCTCCCTAATGAAGCCTAAACTGGTATTCCAGACCAGAGCATGACTTTTTCCCCTAAAACTCACTTGGCTGCATTCCACAGGTCAATTTTTCACAAGCTCACCATGAAACACATTCATCACTGAATGCCATATAATGTTGTTTTGCAAGATAAAAATGCACATATTTTTATGTATTTTGAAATGTGTTTATGAAAGAAAGTTATACTTAAAATACAGAACAGATAAATGAATATGAAAAACCTCAAATCATCCCAAATCCCCAGACTCCACCCTTTGCTCCATCACAGAAAAATCAACCATGTAAAATTGTTGTTTTTCTCTAGAACAAAAGTTTCACAGCTGTATTTAAAAGTATGTTGATGAAAAGTGATTCATAAGGTGAAGTAATCATTTTTATACAGTACATTTGGCAGACTCTAGCCAAATTACACCATAAAAGAAATATTATATTTGACAGCAGACTGTTAGCAATGTGAAATTTGAGAATGAAAACTGACCATCCAAAGACTTATTTATGACTATGCTGCTCTCTGTTTCATAACCAGTTGTGGTCAGTCTGTGTTTTTCCCATATTTGTTGTAAATTTAAGCTAATGTTTTTCCATTATAAATTAATTCACATTTGTTTGGTGTAGACGTAATTAGAGGCTATTATATCTAATTTGTCTACTACAAATTGTTTACTGCACAGAGTTCTTACCAGCTAAATATGAAAGTAATTAAACTTACAAAGTTTTGGGCTACCTTAAAGGTTTTTAAATTACATCGATTTTGATTATTGTATTTTCATTTGAAAAGAGCATGTGTGATTCACCAAATTACTATGTACACACTGGCTAGGTAACTTAAAACTGTAACAAATAATTACAAGGATTTAACAGAATGGGATAAACCTCTTTATCCCCCTTGGCATGAGTGACTTCGGAGCAAAAGGTTGCGACCTACAGGGTCAAGAATACTGTGTGGAGTGTTTGAGGGTAGTAGATTTATCAGGCAATCCTATTCATGCTCTGCTTTTCTATTGAAGCTGTCCCGATGCTCTGCAATTAGTAGACACCAGTTACTAGGGATGTTAATGTTCCTCCTGGGCTTTGTTTGTTTTGTTGTTTGTACAGAGTACTGTTAGGGCTTTTGAGTGTGGAATTCATTTGCAAGTGATTTATTTTGTATCTCTAGGAAGGGTTCCAGCTGTTTTGGGAATTTTTTTTTCCTGGTAAGTCTTAGTTTCAAATAGCAGCAAGAATAGCAAACTGAGAAGTTGCGACCAGTTCTTCTTGTTAAATATTTCTTTGTAGAATGAGAGAATTTAATTTTCTACTTATCATTGACTTTATTTCTATTTTTATTATCCTCCTCAAAAATAATTTCTAATATGTTACTCTTTTAAGCATTACATGAAATGTTCATGACGGATTTATAAGAACCTATTGAATAAAGTTAGAAGTGAGGATGTCACTACATCTGTGTATTCTAGGAAACCCGTGGGATGCTTTACAAAAGAATGTGCCCTTGCTTAAGCTTCTCATGCAGAAATTAAACCCCTATTGATACATGGAAACAGACTTCTATTCATATGTTCCATATGATTTGTAGCATCCTAATCCTTGCCATGAATCCTTTCCTTATTCTCAGCATCATAGACTGAAAACATCAATTCAAGACATGGCTTCTTCACATTTTTTTTTGAAAACGTCAGCTCTTGGTTGAATACGGTTCCAATCGTCTCTTTTCACAAGTGCTGGGGGTTTCCTAAACCTTATCGAAGAGTAGTTTATTTTCAGTTATTTAAAAACTTGTCTTCTGTGAGTATATATGTAAAATTTACCATGAATATGCACATTCATATAATTACCTAATTTCATAAAGTTTTAATTTCTTTAACTAGTAATTGCATTTTTTACCTTCAATTATCAGTGTACTTTGGGTGAAACATGTAAAACTCTACCGTTTTTAAACAACATTGTGTGCTAGTAGCCAGTGGAGACTAATGAATAAAATTAAACTTTAGTAAGTAATTGGTAGATTGAAAGACCATGCAGCTGCTATATATTGCCTGGTTCGCATACTTAATAATAACCTACCTGACTTAGGTGTAATTTTGTTGACTCGTGATTGCCATACTAACATAAAACTTTCGCTGTAGTTCCTTGCTGAATTACAAGTAAAATTTTGAAACTATAATAATCTTTTCCACAGTTGGCCTCAGCGTGAATTACATTTTGTAACTTTATTATAAACACTTAAAATGGTATAGGTCCAGGAATTACAATCTGCTATATGAAATTTGGAATACTGTTTACATAATATTGATGAGTATATTAAAGTGGTAAAAGACCGCCAAGAACATGCCAGTAGAACTTGGATTCGTCCCCACCTAATGGCTGCAAATTAAAAATTAAGCAGCCTTGTGTAATCTGCTTTCATGGCTTTTCGATGTCCAGAGCAGTCCATGAGTCAGCATCAGGTGCAGTTAGAAAAAAAGGCACATTTTGGCTTGGGGAGAGATAGATGGAGGAATGTAATCCCCTGAAGAAAACAGTCCAAACATCCTGGATTTACTCTAAACTGAACTATTTCACTGGAAAGCTGTCAAAGCTGAAGGAAAGTTCGTGGTGCAAATCCTTTGTCCACTGATTTTTTTCCTTTCCTGTTAAAATGTGTAGTATTTGCAGGTCAAGTGGGCCAAAGGTTTCCTTTGTGTATTACACTTTATTTAGTTTGCCGTATTTAGTTTGGTGCTTCTGATGGAATTAAAGGGACATGTCACTGGCAATTCCTGTTTGTTTAAAGCCTTATAAAGGGAACTCCTCTCAGAAGCAAGACAGAGACATGAGATGTCTCCTGAAGCACTCTTGGCAACAAAACTCGCAGAAAAAGGAGAGAAAGCATGGCCAGCTTAACCAGATGGGTACTTGCATGACCCATGTCTTCATATGGAGTCCTTGATCTATCAGTCACAGTTGAAATAGTTTCTTTTGAAATGTTGACTTTGAAAAAAGTCCCTGGCACAGAGCAGCAGAACAGTTAATTTCTGTTGGCTGCATGTTTTTATCAAACACAAAAGTAGTGGCAGATGTGCTTTCTGGCCCTTATGCAGCTGTCTCGGATTGTTTTCCACAGCCAAGCCAGTTGTGTCGCTTCTCCAGTTGTGTATTGTGTTCATGGGGATTTATTTACCTGGCTGTGCCTCTTCCATTGGCCCATAGCTGAGAGGCACTGGACAACACCTTTACTTTTTCTTCATGAAGTTAAGCTCCGAAACTGATCTTTACTTTTGGATAACAAGCACAATCTAACACCTTCTGTTCCCAGGCCTGCTGGGTTTGTTTGTCACACCATTTTATATGACTTAATATTTTCAGTGACATATTTCAAGTGTTTTGAGCTTGTTAGCTGAATTTAAAAGGAGGGCAAGATGGATTTTATGGTTGCATTTGTGACTTGAATATTAAAAGTGAAAGAAAATCCTGATAAGAAACAGGTGAATTTAAAGTTAATTTATTTTTTCTTGTTTAGTATTTTTTTGAGAATTTTCTCAGCTGAAGGAACCAAGGACTGACCAAGTGCTGATCCCATCTGGATCCTCATTCACTGCAGTGATACTTCTGTGTTATTAGGACAAAGAAACCTTCAGAACAGTTCTGGAGGATTTCCACTTTGCCTTACCTCCTTGAAAGGTTCTGTACTTGGTTTAAGTTTTGCTTATGGAAGGACATTTTAGTTAAATGTTGGCTAAATTTTTGAACCTTTTAATACAGAATAAAAAGACTTGAAGTCATGAGAGATTGTCTGATTTTCCTTCCGTTCGTGTCAAATATCTGACTCACTTTTTCTTTAAAATCTCCAGTAATGGAGAGTCCATGACATCTTAAATAATCTAATCTTATTCCTAGGCATTTTTAGGACAAGATTTTTAGAGTGTCTAATTGAATATATTGTGATACAGTTTTGGTCTGTTACTTCTCCCATCCACAAACACAAGGAAAACAGATTTTACTTTTCCCTTTACTTTGTAGCAAACTTCAGTAGTGAAGACTTATCACATCCTTCCAGATTTTTTCCCCCTTGTCTCCCTCTACCCTGTTCCCCTCTGTGATGCACAAGACAGTTTATTTCAGCTGACAAAGCTTGATGAAAGTGATAAAGCAAGACAATCAATTTAGTGTTTTGCAGGTTGTAGCCTTTCTTCTGCATCTCAAAGCAGCTTTTGCTTTTTGACGCTTCTCAGTTCTTATCCTGTACTTGTGTAATTTATTGTTTCTACATGCATATAATGCACATATGGTTGATGAATAGCATCCTGTTTTTTTTCTCTTCCATTTCATAGAATCAGAGAATCACAAAATGGTTTGGTTGGAAGGAAAGTTAAATATCGTTTTGTTCCAACCCCCCTGCCATGGACAGAGACACCTTCCACTAGATCAGGCTGCTCATCCAATCTGGCCTTGAACACTTCCAGCAATGGGCCATCCATGGCTTCTCTGGGCAACTTGTGACTGTCTCACCACCTTCACAGTAAATAATTTCTTCCTAATATCTAATCTAAATGAACTCTCTTTTAGTTTAGTCATTCCCCCCTGTCCTATCAAATGTTTTTCTAAAATGTCCCTTTCTGGCTGTCTTGTAGCCACTTTAGGTATTAGGTCTCCCTGGAGCTTTCTCTTCTCGAGAACAACCCCAGCTCTCTCAGCCTGTCTTCATAGTCCTTGTAGCCCTTTTCTCCTTGGTATTATCTGCAAATGTAATAGGCACGCACTTTTTTCTCTGTCACCACTCTCACTACTGAAATTAGTAAGTAACAGACATCCAGTATTGGTCCCTGTGGAGTAACACTTAGTGTGTCCTTCCAGTTTTTCAGGAAGCCGTTGACAACTGCTCTCTCACTACTCTTGTCTAATCTCTTTTGTATTCATTCTAGGTATCTTCCATGAGATTATGTTTCCCTGATTGTTTTTAAAAGAAAATGTCTCACGCTGTAGCTCCAAAGCCTGAATTAAGTCAATAGCATATGATGCATACTGTTTTGCATCTCTAGTCACAAAAGGCTACCCAGTGTTAAAAGGGTGGCTTTTTTTATGAGTGCGTGTTGATTGTTAGTCATGTTCTTGTGATTGTCTTCCAGGTGCTTACAGTGTCTGTTTACATACAGTGGTTTCTCACAGTCAGCACCTTCCTGCTTAGTAAGCCAGTTGAATTGCGGTTTTGTCTAATTCCTCCTTTCCCAGACAGGACGATAGTTATTGTTTAACACTGTTTTTTCTAAAAATAACTAAACATCCCAAAGTTATGTTAGATTTCTGACTACTGAGGTCCCATGGGTGGCTCACAATCAGTCTGTAACTGGCTTTCTCTAGAAATGAGATGACTTGCTGCCAGGAAGATGAAGATTATGCTGCATACTTTATAGTTGATAAAAGCAGATGTGAGTACATCACAAGTATGCTATTAGTTATATTATTGCCCGTGCTTATCCTAAGGCTGAATAAGATCTTTTGTTTTTCCAAAATAGCAATGGTTAGGCCTTATCTATTATAAAAAAACAACTTTCTATGATTTTCCAATAGCAGGTTAATTTTGAGTGAACAGATCTTTGATGGAGACATGAGCATTCATTGTCATTGACTTGTTAGGGTCTCCAGAAGCTTTTTATCTGTTGTGAGATATGAGCACATACCCACTGGATTTTCCTGATTTCCTTGTTTCAATTCATGTGTTCATGCTTTGTGTCTTGGAGATACTAGAAATGGTTCTGTACAAATTAGGTAAAGAAAGTTGATGATTTCCTGGAACCTAGTCAACCCAAGAACTGAGATGCTGTGATGGAGTCTGGACATGGTGGCACTCTCACTGTGGCGATAGGAATTGGCAAGGCTTTGATATTATCTTGTAGCTGTAAATGCCCGTGGTGTATTTAAAGAGTGAAATAATTGTGGGGGGGTTTATTGATCTCTTAAATGATATGAACATTAGTTAACTTCCCAGCAATATTTTTTTTTGAAGATTGTTTTCATGAAGCCCATGTTCTTGGTTAAATTAGTTAATTGCAGAAAGTATTCCATGTAATGTAATTAATTTTGGTTTTCTTCATATTTTTGAGGAGATGCTTGGTATGGAGTTAATTTTTTCTTAAAAGTTGTTTGTTGTAAAAAATCAAAATTGGAAGCAATACAGATGTTCAGAAGCTACTTTTATGTGATTATTGGAACAAGAAAGGACCAGAAGTCCATCACAGAAGTGACACTTCCACCCACCGTGACCTGTAGGCTTGGGCTTTGTGTCAGATCACTCCAGGTTTCATGACCAGTCTCTCAAGTTGGTCTTTTGGTTGTTTTTTTTGTTTTTTTTCAATGATGCAACTTTCTATTTCAAATGCTGCAGCTGGATGTGCAGCACTAAAAATATGATCTAGTTGACCAGTACTGTAGTAATTTAAAATAAAACTGTGTTAGAGTAAACTGTAGTCCCTTGCTACAGTATAAGCCAGCAAGGGAGTTACTCAGGAGTAAATTTCTGTGGTAGCACTGAAATTTGGGTTTCAAAATAGTGTTTTCTTGAGGCTGTGCACAAATACTCTATTCACTCTGCGGTTCTTCCAGCACAGCTTCAAGATTTTAGTCTTTTTAAGACTTCCTATGATAGTTATGAACATCAGAGGCACATACCACAGCGTCATGAAGGAGATGTGGGTGTAAATTCCAGAGCAGAAGGTAAATCTGCCTGGGACAGTCATCATCACAAAGAAATACAAGTTGAATGTCAACAAACTTTGCAACATTTGCTTTTAGTTTGGGTGTAGCAACCTGTTGGTGTTGTCCTTATGCTTATGTCTCAATACTTGTAACGATCATGGTGATTTTGGCACCATTCTGCATTATACACAATTAAGAATATTTCTGAATAACAAAGTGAGGATCTCACTTCAAGTCAATGCATTACAAATAACTCCCTGATCTTCACTCTGTATCCTAGCTCAGCAATGGCCAGGACACATTCAGAACGATTGCTAATTTCTTTACAATATTTTTATAGCTTTTCATTTTGTTATAAATTTATTCTGATAATGTATTTTGTTAAATGTCAGAGATAAGGCTAATAAAATATAAAAATATAGATGGATTGTCTCCTCTTAATCATATTTTCCCCAAGTTGAAACAAAACAAACAGCCAAACATTTCCCTCAAATCCAATTATGGGATCATTTGGAAAATCAAATGTATCAATTTCTCTCGAATGCTTGAAATAATCAATCAATCTATGAGAGAGGTTTAGGCCACTGAAATTTTGAATTATCTGCAAACAGCATGAAGTATGTTTACAGAAAATGGTTCCAACAAGCTCAGACTTTTATTTTTTTCTTTTTTTGAGTTGCAGAGAGCCAGTAGAAAAAAGCCAGAGGAGAATTTGGCAGTCGATAAATTTAGCACAGGTCCCTCTGTCAGATAGAATCAGTGCAGGTGCAACCATTATTTAATAATGAGCCAAATACGATGTGTATTTAAGATTATTTGTTTTTTAATCTCGTAACAGTGCATCCTTTTAGTGAGTGACTCATTGTTCTAACAACAATGAAACGGCATCAGTGCAGTCCCGGCTGCAGAGGTGGACGTGGTTTTGTACACGCATCAAGGTACATTTCTCTGTGTCCTTGTGCCGCTAGAGACAATTTGACTTCCCATCTTCATGTCTCCAGGGTTTTTTTTCCATTTCCTATTTTTGTTCTGTGCCCAGTTTGGGGAGAGTGTTTGGGGTTTGCTATAGCGGAAAGTTATTGTTTTTTGATAAAATACTTGTAAGAAAAAGATTAAAATTTCGTAGTGGAAAAATGACATCACTTTTCAAAATTCAACAAACCAATTGAACTAAGCAGATAAATCTTAAACTTCATTGTTTAGTCACCTCTTTTAATTGCTTGGAGAACTGTTTCCAGCTCTGGAGTCCTCAGCGCAGGAAAGACATGGACCTGTTGGAGCAGGTCCAGAGCAGGCCACGAAGGTGATTACAGGGCTGGAGCATCTGTCCTGTGGTGAGTGACAGGCTGAGAGACTTAGGGTTGTTCAACCTGGAGAATAGGAGGCTCCGGGAGACATTATAGCACCTTCCAGTGCTTGAAGAGGGCTTATAAGAAAGATAAGAACAGAATTTTTAATAGGACCTGTAGTGACAGGACAAGGGTTAATGGTTTTAAACTAAAAGGGTTGATTCAGAATGGATATAAGAAAGAAATCTTTTGTGATGCGGGTGGTCAGGCACTGGCACAAATTTCCCAGAGAGGTGGTAGATGTCCCATTCCTGGAAACATTCAAGACCAGGCTGGGCAGGGCTCTGGGCAACCTGATCTAGTGGAAGGTGTCCCTGCCCATAGCAGGGAAATTGGACTAGATGACCTTTAAAGGTCCCTTCCATCCCAAACTGTTTCTATGTTGGTTTCTTCTATTAGCTTTGTGAAGCAGGACTTTGATGAAGGATTTTGAGATGGGAGCATGGCCACCTCAGTGATTCAGTTGCTGCTCCTGAGCCCACAGTGCAACATTGTTGGTACACAAAGAAATGGAAGGGCTGCATCCAGCTAAAATAACAAAAAATATTTTTTGTTGTTTTTTGAGAACTTTAAAGAGAAATTCCGCTTACTCAAAATGCAGTTGCTTGCACATTTCAGGAAGCGCTAATCTCTGAAGAAATAAGAGCGCTGTAAGTAGTAGAATAATTAACATTACTAGAAATCTAACTCCATATTTGACAATAACACAGAAAACTTGATTAACATTCAGATGAGAAGTGTTGATTGATAGCAGCTTTGGTTTACAACCCTGAAGCCAGTATTGTAATTTAACTTCAATATAAACAGCTATTTTTTCAATTGTGGTGTCACATTCTTGACAGAATTGCAGAATTTTTCTTCTAAAATGTAATTCCCTGGATTTACATGAAAGCTTAATGGGACCATAGTTCACTGTTGATTACACTGTTTGTCATCTCCATGCACCCTTTCTTTCCAAGTGTTGTAAATGATGCATTCAATATATGTTGAGAAAAAAATAATGTACATCCTCTATAGTGCTACTCTGAGTCTTCTCCTTGAATGTTGTCCTTACTTGCTCTTTCTTTGTTCATTTACTTTTTTATACAATATGGTTTTATATTCGCTGCATGTACTGGTTGCAAAACCACTGCCTTTTCAAAAGGTCATTTTATACTTCAAGCACAAGTAAAAGAAATGCCATGGATACATTCTTTCATGTTTTATTTAAACACACAAAAGTTAAACTATCTGATTTGGAAATACAAGCAATGCGAATACAATTTCATTGAATTTTGATCCCAGTTTCATTTGCTAGAATCAAATTTAAAAGTTGAAAGTATAATTTTTATAAAGTACAGCTCTTCTGACTTCAGTTATTTTTAATATGATTTCTGACATGTTTCCCAAAACCTGTGTGTGTTCCATGGGGTACAAGATAAGATTTTTTTGTTATAATTGCTTCTTATAATTTTTTTCATAGTTCTGTCTTGAATAGGTAAGACCTGTGTGTAAAGACAGAAAGAAAATAAATGCTTAATCCAGAAAAGGGGAAATTCAAAGTAGAGAGAATCTGGGTATAAATAATTTTTTCCCTTAAGTTTGCCTCTGGATTTTATCTGCACAGGTCACAAGTTGTGCCTCGTGATTCTATTGAGTCTTGGAGGAGGCAGCTTTCGGGGTGGTGGTGTGTTCTCTGCCTGTAGCTGTAGCTGGTTCTCCTGGAGTTATGTGGTCCAACATGGTGGGGCCTCCTTTCTGACCCTTGGAGGGAGGTGGCTTTTCCATCAGTTTTTCCATCGCAGTCCTGTCAAAGTCAAGGAAAGAGGATAGTTATTCCTGCTCCTGCATCATCTGGGAAAAATTGGAATATGGACACATAGCATGAAGGAAGGCATTAGGTTTTATACTGGGGGAATGTTAAAGTTAACAGCAACTGGTGCATGGAACAGACTATTTTTGCTCTCAGCATTTCCAGGTGTCTTGATATGATGATTTTTCAATGTCTTTAAGAGATATTTCTATCTGGATGGATGGGCTGTAGCATACTTTGAAATACAGATATAGGTTTTGGGTTATCTTTCTGACATATGCAAGTTTTAATGTCTTTAATATGACACAAATAAAGGTGATTAGTTGAAATGGACGTTATTACAAAAGAGAAAACAAAATAATCTTGTTGAATCCACATTAGAGCAACCTGGCCATCAGGTGTCCCTGCCCATGGCAGGGAAGTTGGAACTAGATGATTTTAAAGGTCCCTTTCAATCCAAACCATTCTGTGATTCTGTGATTTGTTTTGACTAGGGTAGGGTTAATTTTCTTTCTAGTAGCTAGTAGTGCTTTGTTTTGGATTTAGGATTAAAACAGTGTTGATAGTTCAGGGATGTTTTCATTGTTGCTGAGCAGTGGTTACATAGCATCAAGGCCTTTTCTGCTTCTCACCCCACCCCACCAGTGGGGAGGCTGGGTGTGCACAAGGAGTTGTGTGGCAACACAGCTGGGACAGCTGCCCAAAGGGATATTCTATACCATAAGGCATCGTGCTCAGTAGATAGACTGAAGGAGAAAGCTGAGCAGGGACCGCTGCCCAGGGACTGGTTGGGCATTGGTCAGTTGGTGCGTTGATCATTACTTGTTTTGTATATTCTAACCTATTATTATTTATAGTTATTGTTATTTCTTTCCTTTCCTGCCCTATTAAACTGTCTTTATCTCAACCCATGAATTTTACTTTCTCTTCCAGTTCTCTCCCCCATCCCACTGTGGGGGAGTGAGTGAGCAGCTGTGTGGTGTGTAAGCTGCCTGCCAGGTTAAACCACACCATCATCTATGAAGGAAGCTTTCTGTGTTTTGATCTCTTGTGCCTTGTGTAGATTTAGAATCTCCTTTGTGTTTAGGTTCTACTCAACTGCAAACAGTGGGTTTGATCCAGAGGAATTGCATCTAAATGCCTCTCTGTTTCCAAGTAGGGTGCTGCAATTTTAGATTTCATGCACTTTATTTCTGATAGAAAAATATATAATCAGAGTAGTTTTTCTTTTTAAGATAATGTGAAAGTCACGAGTAGTTTTTGAATTCAGAAGACTCTTGTATAACCATATCTACTGAGATATTTAGGATCCAGTTTCCCACAGATTTATCTAAATTAAGACCAAAATGTCTTTCTGCAGCCTTGTCATAAACCACTGACAGCTTGATGGATTTGGGCACTGTAATTAGCACAATAATCAAATTGTTCTTTGGTCACTGAGAAGAATCTAGATACTCTTCAGATAGTTGGAAAGTTCACCACAACTAAATAATGACAAGTTAAAATAGATTTTTTTAGCCTGTGCAATCATAATTTTTAGAAATCAGATTTTCTACTTGAAAATGTGTGTTCTTGCACTGGGAATAATATTAGCAGTACACATTTCTGAACGACCTTTGCTTTCGGTTTCCTTTGTTTTACGAGATTTTACTGGATTAGCTCTTATTTTATATCCAGAGGTATTAAATACTTCATTTTAAAGTAATATTTTTCACATAGTTACAACATTGAGGAAGGTCTAGGTGGTTTGGAACTGTTCTTGGATCTCAGAGCCTTTTGGAACACTATTATTTCCAAAATATGATTTTATTTTGCAGTCATCATATAAACAAATTAGTCTCAAAAAAGCTTAGAACTGAGCCTGAACTAATTCTTTAATTTCTCTGATTCAGAATGATTATGTGTCTGAGTCTTGAATTTCTTTATAATCCTGTTTTTCACTGGTGCTTGCTTCACATTTTCAATTTCGTACCCACAACCCACTTGATTAGAGTGGTGGGCAGTGTCAGACCATGAGGAGGTATGGAGAAAGTATTGATGAATTATTTTTTAAGAAAAAGAAATGAGCTTTTGAGAATAAAATTTAAAAGACAAGTGGGGGGAAATATGAAAGAGGACCTCGACTTGCAGGAAGAAAGGGCAAAAGAGAACATGGAAAAAAAAAAGGAAATGGTTGCAAAAGATGTCTCAGAAAAATGACATCTGTTGCTATTGACTATTAACACCGGGGAGAGGATGAGGAATGAATCATTTAAGATCATGGAGTCCAACTGAAAAGCAGCCTCTCTAAGCGTCTCTTCTCTAGAGATCAGCGCAGATCATAAAGTAGTGTAGATAGCCTTTAATTCCTAAAAGCAAGGATTTAATAGCAAGGGGTGTAGCTGGCATGCCCAGACACAGTCACGTTTCATCCCTATGATCCTCCCTTCTCCATAAAACAAGACACCTTAACTCGGAAATGTCCCCCTGACCACTTTTTACAGGCAGATGTTCTTGTGGCAATATGCCAACACATGTCCTGTGCTTGCAGTGTTTCCTTCTCATGTGGCCATAATGAGAGCTCTGCATGTAGGAGTTTCTAATTTACTCTTACCCTGAAGGATAACATAAGCAATATGTTGAGGATGTTGTTAAACATGGCATGTTGTTACTCCTGTAAGCTGCTTTCTCTCTACAGATTCTATGGGTGAAAATTGACTTGTTCCCTCAGAAGGTTTCTTATGCAGTGTATATCAATAGGTCACAGAGAAAAGCTTCAGAAGAGCTATGTCAAGACATACTAATTAAAAAAACCAAAACATAATTGCTGGCATCCAGCCTTACAGTTCATTGTGGGAAATTCTCCTTCCCATAGGATGGAGGGAGAGTAGAGTAAACTCATGTACAGCACCTCTTTACTTACACAAACGTAAATAATTGGAGTTAGTTCGTGTCTTGTTGGAAGTATAATTTGTATCAAGCCTTGGCTCTATTCCACTTTTGCTGTTTTCTTTATGAAAAAATAAATGTGTGTGGTCGTAAGTTAAATTTATCTTATAAATATGCATGATTAAAATCGACCCTATTTGCTCATGTGCCAGAATTGTCCCAGCAGGGGAATTTTTAAGAATCCAGATTTATTGCCTTGGCTCCTTGATTCTTCTGCTCCTTCGGCTCCAACCAGGGCTCTGGCCAAACACAAGCTGGAACAGAACAGAGCATTTCTGCTGTGTGATCAGGTACACAGCGCCCAGCAGGGACAGCTGGCAAAAGTCACTGGTGCTGTTGGCTTTGTACCAGGGACAAATTTCCCTTTGATGGGAAAATGTAACTAAATTATACACCATTTAAATTATTGCTTGCTGGGCAAAAAACGGTGTTGCCCTCCCGCAGCTTGGGGTTTGGTCCCTGGGACATCCAGGGTGGTGGGAAACATAGAATGGTAGCATGGTTTGATTTTGGAGGAACCTTAAAGATCATCTAGTTCCAACCCCTCTGTCATGGGGTTCCTTGGCACTAGACCAGGTTGCTGAAAGCCCTATCCAACCTGGCCTTGAACACTTCCAGGGATGGGGCATCCACAGCTTCTCTAAGCAACCTGTGCCAGTGCCTCACCACTCTCACAGTGAAGAATTTTTTCCAAATACCTAATCTAAATCTGCCCTCTTTCAGTGTATGGTCATTCCTCACTATCCCATCACTCCATGCCCTTGTAGAAGGGTGAGCTACACTGAGTTTCTCTGATGGCATAGAATTCACCCGTTATCTCAGACCTTCCAAGTTGAATAATACCATAAAACCAAGCTTATAATTCACTATTTAGATTTTTCCTGTCTCAGGGGTGTCTGCAGTACTGGGCACATGTAACGCATTGTACTGGGCTCATTTGCAGCTTGAATGGCTCATGCAGGTCAGCAGCAGAGTGCAGGCTTTTTCACCCCTTGAGCAGTGAAGCATTGAGCAAAAGTTATTATAACCAATTAGTGGTGGCATTATTATTACCAATTAGTGGCTGTATGAAGCAAATCATTAGTCTTGGTTAAGTTATTAGCAGCCAGGTGTTCATGAAACGTGGCATGTGCAGCCAACATTGTACCTCAGCGGTTGCCGTCGAGGCCAGTCACTGAATTTGTGATGCCTCTCTGCATGGGGGGTTGTCACCCCCCTGCCCACCCCCCCTTCATTGTGTTTGGAGTCAGTGTGTAGGATTTTTTTGGTCACTGCTGTGTTGTGTACCTAGTGAGTGAATAAATAAGGCCATTTCAGTCTCTAGACCACTATTCTGAAACCTTAATAAGTCATGATGAAAGCCAGAAATTAGATTTCCAGTTTTGTTGTTGGTTGTTGCTTCATTTGTAAGAGCAAAATGGCCATGCCAGAGCAGGAGAGTTACATTAGAAAATTATTTTTGATTGAAAGTATTGTTTTTCTAGGACGCCTGTTTATAAAACCCTTAATAAGCAATATTTCCACACACCTATTAGTTTTGTACGATGACTTTCCAGAAGACAGTTTAGACAGCAAGGAACATTCATTGAATTCTATTTAAGAGGTTAAATTGCACTTTTATACTATGTTAAAATTAAAAAAAGTAAGAAGCTAATGCGGAAAAATTATAATTGTATCTTTAGCATTAATTCCATATTGAACTATGTATTTAATTTTGGCTCATTTTGCAGGGATTTTCATAGCTGTAGCTCTAGAAATGTATAGAAAACTAATAAGTAAAGTAAGCATAGCTAATAAAATTCCAGTACACTGAATACTTATTGCACAGAGTTGACTGTAATCATGTAATTAGAATAGGCATTAGAAATATTTTTTTTATTGGAGAAAAAAAGTGGGAGGTTAGAATGGTATTTTCTCTTTTGGTGAGTTAGATGTCTTCTGATTTTCAGTATTAGTGAGGAAACGATTTGATGGTTTCTTTGAGGTATGTTTAAAGGAAATTAATTGTAGGATAACATTGGTCAGGGCGCTTCAAGCACAGCTGGGCAGGGACATCTGGTGGTGCACTAAAGGAATCGATGAACGCTTACAACTGGTAGTGCATTTGCATTGGAATGATTAAGGAAAAACATCATTGTGGTCGTACTGTGATTACTTTTTTATTTCAGTATTATTGTAGAAACACTTACGTGCATGTTTACATTTCAGTTTGTGTATGCTTTTAATTTACTGGAAAAGTAGGAACTAAGGCCCTATTCTTGAGCTGGCAGCTTTCAGGCATAATATGTTGGACACCCTTAACTCAAAGGGCATTTAACCTACAGTTGGTTGTAGATCTAAAATCAAACTCATGAAACTGGACCGTGTTTCTGTGGATAGAGTGGGGTAGATGTTAACCCTGTGCATTTGGGCTCTCTTTGTAGTTCTAGTGATTCACTGTGCTCTCTGGGCAAAGCTGATTTCATTTTTTTCACTTCATCACTCATCAATTGTTTCAATCCATCTTTGAGTCCATCTTTGTGTAAAAGTGCTATGATAGTGTTTCAGCTTCTGAATTGTACATATGGGCAAAGAAGCATATAAAGTAAAATTATTGCATATCTTTGATTTCACAGTTCTGTGTTAATTAAAGATACGGTGAGCAATTTTTGTTTGTATATGTTTACCTTGGACCCCTATTGATCATAAAAATGTGACCAGTATTTTAACTTCAGTCATTTTAAAGGAGGAACTCTTTGGGATTAACTTCCTGTTGCTGTGTGTAACTGTGCCTGATACTTAGCACTGTGCATATGCTGACAAAACCAAGTCCTTGGAAACATATGTGTTGAAGGTCATACCCTTGGGAAGAGTTTCCCAGGAGTGTTTAATGCTGTGACATCTTACTAGCTCCACAGCAGGTGCTCCCCTGCCAGGACAAAGCAAGACTTTCTTCATTTGTGAACATCTTTTATCTCATTATGGTTTTTCTGCTGTTAGTGTGTATCCAGCCATTGCTAGTACGTGTTGACCACTCATTGATGCCTTCTGGGAGGTGGTGTCACCTGCTCTTGGGGGTGTGTGGGTACAGTATTTCCAGGGACAACGTGGTCTCTGTAGGTTTATCTCTATCTGCTTCTGTTTACAAAGCTTTTGCGACTGATGTCCTGTCTTCTCTTAGAGTAGGTGTGCACTTGAAATGATGATAAGTTACTAGTTTATTATTTGTGTATTGTATCAGGAATGCATTTTTATCATCATGTATTCTCCATGCAATTCTATAAAAAGAAAAGGGGAAAAAAGCATGAGTGTCTGCTCTTTCCTTTGCTACCAACATGGTTTTTCAGGAGGAATCTGTAGCAGCTGCAGGCTTCAGCTCCTTTCATCATATCCTGGGCAGAAAAAAAATCAATAACCTAAGTCTTTCATAGCCAATCATGGGCTCTTCATTGTGGTCATTATTCACACAAGGAACCCTGTTAGTCAGTAAGGAAGGAAATATATATATATAATCAAGCTCAGAATCAGAGCAACCACTATATAATTGAAAAACTAGGACTTTCAGATTGAGAGTCTTCTTAAAGTAAGGAGCTGCAGAGATCAGCACTTTGCAAAGTAGAACAATTTATCTCAAAGTCAGAATAACTATTCCCTGCAGCTTTTCACGAGAGTGGGTATTTCATCGAGATCCAACCCTCCTTTCTCTCCTTGTAGTAAAATTTATATTTTGTAAAACTCCTCATGACTTCTTTTCCATAAAGCAACAGTTCTTTGTCATATTCTGTCATCACCCTCATGGTTCTGTCACCATCCTTTAAAAATTTCTCCACTTGTAGTTTGGATAAAAGAGAGAAGCACTGGCATTTGATGCTATATCCTTTGTGTCAGAGCTGTCCCAGGGCTGTGGTGACAACTGTGAACTGAGAATAGCCACGGAGTTGTTGCAGATGTGCTGTTGTCTGTTAATGAAAAATTTGTGTTCATCCACAGCCCTTCTATGCAATATTTAATCTGTAAGACTTTGTAATGCAAGCAGCCCATTATAGAGAAAACTGTTGGTTTTATGTTTCAGATGCAAAGATGGCTTGAAAGGATTTACATACTCTGCACTAAAGTAAGTAAAGCTTCTGTGAGTCTGTAGCTTCAAGTCAAGATTTTGAGGAATCATGCATGGTGGCAGATGCATTGTAAGAAAAGAGTGTCCCTAAGAAGAAACATACTGTCGTAAAACTTTTTCAGCTTCTGGGATATACAATATATTTTGGAGAAGACATATTCATAGAATCACTAAGGTTGGAAAAGACCTCTAAGATCATCAAATTCAACCATTAACCCAACACTGCCAGGTGCACCACTAAACCATGTCCTCAAGTGGCACATCTACATGTCTTTTAAATATCTTCGGGGACAGTGACTCCACCATTTCCTGGGCAGTCTCTTCCAATGCCTGACAATCCTTTCAGTGAAAAAATTTTTCCTAATATCCAATTTAAACCTCCCCTGGCACAACTTGAGGCCATTTTGTCTTGTGTGCTGGCAAGAGAGGAATCCTTTTATATTTAGGACTGAGACATGCGATTGCACGTTTTTAAAGGAACATTAATCTTCTGTCTTTCTAAAACTGGGATTCTTGATAACCTATATTTTCCTGGAAGCAAATGGCTGCTGTGTATTGACCTGGAGGTTATTTGCTGCATTACAAAATGTTTAATAAATGCAATGATATTTCTGTACTCAGCATGCAAGTAAAGCATGGGTTTGTGTCATATTTCTTTGCGATATCGTCAGCATGCAGTAAACCTTGTGTCTGCCATTGTGGTCCAGCCTCTCCTAGAATTTACTTTGCTATGGGACCCTCTGGTGTTAGTCACTAGTGAGTTATACAAAGTTTCCCTATCTTTGTGCCTTGCATGTTATCACTCAGACAGCCCAGTGCATGGAGGGTAGCAATCCACTGGTGAAGAAAAGAGCTGAAGTCAAGCAAAAGAGATTTGCATTGTTGGTTTAGGAAATATTTTACAGAGCTTACAGCCATGGAATATGATAGAAGGTCCCAATAGTAAATTATTCAATTTATAGTCGGAAATATGGACATGAAACACTCCTGTGACAACATGCAGAGACAATGCTTTCTGAAATCACCAAGTCACAGTGACATGTTGAATTACAAAGGTTTTATACCTTCATCACTCTCAGCAAGACTACCATGGTACAGTGTAACTTGGGTTATAGTGCAGAGTGCTAGGAAACATCTTGCCATTGTGTCCTGCATTGCCCTTCATACACAGTAATTCTACACCTGAGATGAACCAATATATTGACAACATCAACTTCTGAGTGAAGAAAGAAGGCTGAAGATGAAGCCAAGCAAAACAAAGTTGGTGCTCTTGGTGGGAGCAAATTACAAAATTTTGTAGATTTTGTAAAACAGATATTTTATAAAAATATTATAGTAATTATCAACCATTATGTAACCCTATTTTGCTGGAGATAATTGAGATATTTCATGTGCCTTTTAGTGTTCTTATTTAGTGTTCTTCTTTTGTCTGAGAGATGGACTTCCTTACTAATGTTTTTGTTCCTAATTTTAAAAAATTCCTGGTAGCAATTGTGTCCATTAGCTGAGGTTTAAATATATGTTGGTGAACTGATCTTTTCAAAGAGGTGTGGGGTTTGGCAGCTGTATAGGATGAGTTTTTACTGACCTAGGAGTAACTTCAGGCTTTTCTTAAAGACTTTGAGACTTATACAGGACTTGATATATTTTTTTAGTTATTTAGGTAATTGTTTTGTTCTGTTTTTTTTTTTTCTTTTTCTTTCAGGTTCATTGTAGGGAAAGAAGAAATCCCCACTCACTCTTTTTCACCCGAAGCAGCGTTTTCAAAAACAGATAGAAAAATCAAGCATTGTGAAAAACTATCACAGCCAATGAACATACTGGCTCTAACAAAAAAGCTCATGGACAAAGTGTGAGTCAAAGTAAACAAAAGAAAAACAAAACAAAATGAATCATTGTTGCATGGTGCATTTTAATGTCTTGTTACGTTGTATTTAATAATGCTTTATAATACTTTTGCTTTGCCTTTAAGTGTTTTTCTATTTAATTTTTCACTGGGTAGCTGGCAGTGGCAAATGATGAATTCCAGTGAAAGCAAAACTTACGACCTGTACGTCATAGCTATGACTTGCAATGTGCAGTTGTCTTAAGAAGGAGAGTAAATTCAGTCAATGCTGAATGCAGGCTGGTGGTTGCTTTTTCTGCAGTTTTCAGCAAAACCAGTTCATGGCATGGTTCTGCTGGAGCTAGTGATGATATTAAGGAGAGAAATTACACAGCAGCAGACCTTACTGATGTCACCCTAAGTGACCGTAACATTGTCTTTTGGGGGACCTACATCCCTGTGCTGCTTAAAGGAGAACTACCTAAAAATAGGATTAGTGGCACATGGGCTGCCTCCACTGTCAGGAGATAGGAAATTGAGAAGCAAAGAGTGAGTTTAAAACTGTTTTGCACAAGGTCAGATCTAGACATCTGAAGTTAGGCAAGGTAGGTTCCCTCCCTGCCTACAGTATCCAATTTATTGTCCTTTAGTATAAGCTTAAAGAAGTGACAGCAGATAGCTTTTCATCTACCACAAGGAGTCATTCATTTGCAGGGAAGATGGAGTGAAAAATGGACTAGATGTGTATTCACACCACACTTATGAATCTTCACTTCCACTGACCTCTTCAGGAGCAGTTTTATGACCAGTTCTCTATCTGCTGACATGCAGGAGAGAGTCTTCCAAGCACAGTGTGTCCTCAGAGTAGTGGCTTATCTTACTTGCTCAGTTGATGAACAAAAATGAAGCGACCCCCATCATATGGCAACTTCGTTTTAGTTGAAAAATATGAGGGAAGTCAGCAGTGCCTTTTCAGGCGTGACTGTATTAGACAACAAAAGACTTACAAGGAAGAGGTAGCTCCAGCCATGTGCAGATTTTTTTTAGCTGAGTTGCTTATGCCTATTTTGTCTTAAATACCTCTTTTTCAGTTTGCTGGAGATAGTTCATAGCTTTTCCACTGTTCATTAAATACAAGGATTGAGGGATTATAGGTGAAGAAGAGCATATTTTCTTTAGGGTTTTGAAATTCCCAACTCAGACATGCAAAAAACTTGCAGTTTTCAGTTCCAGTGCTCTTAAAGGTTTCTCTTCCATATGGTTCTTTTCAGTATAATTGAGTCTAAATGCCTGTAACCTGAGCACATTCTCATTACAATTTTTGCTGCATAAACTGACCTCACAGATGATTTATGGCCATTAGACTTTATAGTACACGATTCAGAACTTCCAAGATATTTGACACAGTATATAAATTGTGTAATTTATTTTACATTAAAGCTAAAATACTTAGATATAGCAAAATATAATGTTCAGACCAGGTATGACATTACTTCTTTTAATGCTACATAATACAGGCCTAGAAACTGTATAATCCACACATCCCAACATCCCAAGCAAGTCTCTTTTAAATGCTCAAGGTCAAATTCTCAGTCCAAAGGAGGAGCTGCATAAAAATCCACATTGTAGAAGAAAGAGCCAAAAAGTGAAAGGCTTGTGATTGAGAGAAGTCTCACAGGGTATCTATGTGTGTTTCTATGTTCTACATTGCCCTTCAGTGAACCTTACAATGGTATGAAAGATGTAAGGATGCAGGTAACAGATGCTTGGTCACATATCCTTCTAGAACCCTGGAGCAGAGACAAACCGGGAAAGGTCATGTCACTTCTCCTTGTTGACCACAGCAGAAAATCTGTCCTTTAATTTAGCATTTAATGTGTAGCATGGCAAGAGATTGGATCCAAATAAGTGTGCAGACACCTTTTCTTGGTATACAACTAAAGTATTGTTAGTTTTTATTGTCCTTTTATGGCAGCATAAAAGTTCACAGTGCCCTTCAGTGGGGTAACGGGGAGAATGAGCACTGGGCAAATAGCACTGTATATATTTTTAGGCAAGAAAAATTTATGAATTCTCCTGTCACTGACGCTGAAAACAGCTATGAGTTAATACGTGTTTCATTATGCTTTTTGCAGGTGCAAACATGGCCCGAGGCATAGATGCTGTAAACACTATGGAGATAATTGCATCTCATACTGTATTAAAGTAAGTGCAGAAAAAATTCGATTGACAAACTCTGGCAAGGACAGGGTAAAAGTCTGTAGTCAGGAAAAGCACGTGCTTAGGAAGTGAGAGAGGAGCCTGTTACTCATTCTTCTTCTATTGAAAATGTGACAAGCCTGAAAACAGATTTTCTCAATTTAGGATGAGGTGGTGGTGGGGTTAAAGTTCTCTGGTCTTTCAGATTAGCTGTAGTGAATGAGTAACATAAAATGTGTGGGAAAAAATGGACTAGTAAGCAAGGCTCTTGTTTAACTATGTGATGCACTTCACGGCTGAGCCCACTTGTGACTCCCCCCTAAATAAAGCACCTGGAATGTGCTGCTGTGGCAGGCAGCCCCCATTCACGTGCAGCTGCGCAGCTCTGGCACGTCGCTGCCGGGCACTGGGCTCGTTCCCCCAGTCATTTATTTTAAGGGTTTGGGGTAACGAGAGATTGGTCACAGTTGCTGCACCCAGGAAGAGCTGTTTATCTCTGGTGGTATAATTCATCCTCCATTATTAATGTGATCAGCGCATTTTTTTTCAGAGGAGCACTGTGCAGAGATTTGCCTTGGCTGACATTGTTTTGGCACAGGTGGTACCACCTGCTATGCCTGTTTTAGGAGTTGGTAAGGCTCCAGACAATCTCAATCACTTAATAGTTGACCTGTTTTTATATAGGGAGCAGCAAAAATGGATTTGAGTATTTTCAGATGCTTTTGACATATATTACTTTCAAAAATAACTCTTTTAAATTAAAATTTTGTATACAGTTAATGTTATCTCAGAAACGCCATGCTTAAATTTAGCATCAGAATAGATGTAGTACAACATGTATTCGTGTGTGTTTAACAACATCATGATTTTTTGTTGTGTTAACACTCTTTTTATACTGCAGTGTGTTGGCATACCATGGTGTAACATGGATATAAATTGTGATGGAGTAGATAGAATTTGAGATGGTGCTTAACATTCTGCTGAATTCTGATGAGAATATTCAGTAGAACAGTCATGAATAGTTCAGGATAGTTATGTCACTTTTCTGTTGTAGGTATGACATATATTTAACAGATCCAGAATAAAATTACAGTTTTACAACCTGTCATCACTGTATAAGTCCACTTAATGTTTCATTCATGGGCTCTTTTCTTCAAGGCATAACATCTCTGGGGACACAGACTTTCCATTTGCTTTGTGCTTGTTCAGTACCTTGCCCAGTATGTTTGCTGTTCAGTGCCTCCTGGCCCATTTTGTCTCCCATCTCTTGAATGCTTATGTTTGGTCAGGTCAGAATCCTCTGGGGAGCAAACATTCCTGTGCCTCCATCTTCAGGGTACTCTGTTTTCCCCGTAGATATCAAGTGTCTGGCCTTCAGAATCAATGTCCAAGACTGCAATGAATATTATATTCAAAACAAAGATTAAAATTAAGCAGGAGTGATTTTATGCAAATTTGATATGCTGCATGTCCAGATCTCTGCTGATGGTAGCATCTCCTGGTGTGCATCTGTTTTTTCATGGTGCTTCACTATAACTTCAGTCTGCTGCGCTTATTTACATAGTAAAAGTGCTGTCTTTCATTACTTAGGCATGTTTTACAGTAATTAATTCTTAACTACGATTAGTCCAGACTTGCTTTCATAGCTTTTTATTAATATCACACGAAATCCTTATACATCTTGTGCTGCATGCTTAGCATTCAAATCTGTAAGTACTGCCATAACATTATATTATTTTACAAGCACAGTTAGAGCAAACAACTAAGGATTTTTGTTAGAGTGCTCATCATGGAACGGATACCTCTTCTCTGTGGAAAACTCATAGTCTGCTGGAAGAATGTGTGTGAGACTTCATGGGTAAAGAGGTGATTTGACCATTATGGAATATAATAAGCTTGAAATGGCTTTAAAATGGAAGGGTGAAAAAGAGATAGGAGTTAGTCTTGTTGAATTACTCTAGTTGAGAGCCCCAAATTTGATTTCAGTATGTGAGTTTCTTAAATTATAGTAGACTAGCCCCACACTGCTCTCTCTGTCCTTTCTTAGGTGAGGGGGGAGACATGTTAATGATTAAAAGAACATGGGAGCAGGGCAGAAAGTGGATATTCAGGAGTACTCTTCCTCTTCATATTTAAATGTCCATTAGCTAGTTGACATCATCCATAATAGCTTTTATGTAACATTCAGTAGTGATGTACCACCTGATTTCATTTACTTCCCTTCAAACTAAATACTTAAAAAGCTTTGGGTTTGCAAATGTCTAAAAAGAGCTGCCAGAAGCAGTCAAACAATATTTTTCCTTCTTTGGATTCCACTCAATTACAGTGAGGAGACATTAGCCAGCAGTAGAAGTCCAGTTGTCCATTTTTTTTGCTGGTGCTGCAGATGGCACCGGATAACCCTCCCAACTTACTAATGACTAGAATAACCACAAAATAGGTCATAGAATAATGGAATGGTTTGGGTTGGGGAAGGGACCTTAAAGATCATCTCGTTCCAACCCCCCTTGCCATGGATAGGGACATCTTGCACTAGACTAGGTTACTCAAAGCCCCATCCAACCTGACCTTGAGCAGTTCCAGGGATGCCACAACTTCTCTTACATTACTTTCTGATGATTGTAGTCTCAGTGTTCTGTCTCTTGAAGGAACATGGGCTGCTGTACACTCAGAATAAATATTAATTATCTTAATTAATTTTAAATACCTTAACTAGTTCCTAATGTATTACAACAGGTTGTCTGAGGTTTTGGTATGTTACTGAACTCTCTTTATGTGCACACATGGTTTTTTGAATTTGAGTTAAAGCCAATATGTTGACTGTATTATTAAGAAATTTGTTTCTCAAAAGCAGAAAAAAGTTTTATTCAACAGTATTGGAGATATGACGTTACACTGTGCTGCTACTTCTGGCTGATTTGATTTCCAACTCACTTCTTTTCTCACTTATGTTTATTATAGAGTCCTGCCTATGCTTTCCTGTATTCTACCTCCATTCTTCTTTGAGGCCTTCTTATGGAAGGCGAAAGTTACAATATAGTACATTAATTATAAGATATAATACTTCCTGTGACTCTGAAACAAACACCAGTAAGTGTGATACCTGGTAGATGTAATGAGCTAAATAGATAGATTTTGTGCAATACTCACTGCTTTGCGCACATCAACACTAAACCTCATGGTTCAGTTCAGCACTTCTAAGTTGGCTACTAATAGAAATAAAATCAGGGATACATTTGAGTGTTTTCAGTTGAAATTTAGATGTTTCCTCACCCCATCAGAGTCACCTTTCCTGGGTAAAAATGTCATAAATAGCATTCTGTTGTTTGTGGTTTTGTTTTGGGTTTTGTTCATGACTGCTGGGTTTAGGACTTTGTTTTTGTATAATGGTACCTGGCATCATAATTATGCTTTTCTTTGCAAGATGAGAGCTATGTACTATGCCATGGGGTACCTCTTCATTTTAGGTGCAAATATATGTTCATCTTAACTGTGATATTTTAACTACACGAAATTCACAGCACATTTACACCTCTGCCTATCTCACATACCTTTTGGTAGGCATTTTCATTACAGAATGAACTGTGCAATATGTACAATTTACGTAACTTTAAGAGTAGCAGATAAAGGAATGGAAATTTTTCATTCATAAAAAAGTGCTACTGGATTATTGGATGACAGAATGTATTTTCTTCCACTTGATTCTCATAAACCACTTATTGAATACCACAGAGAGTAATTGCTTCAGGAAGAGTTTATTACTAGATGTTTAACCACAATAAAATTTTTTGAGCTTTATGATGTATTATGAAGTTCTGCAGGAGGTAAAAATAGTGTGAGTTTCTGAGCCTGAAAAGTTGCTCAGACCCTCTGCCAGTTGTGCCTGTCACTGGAATTCTGTCTTTGTCACTGGTAGTGAATAAGGTGCCTGCCTTATTTGCCAGTGGTGAGTGCACAGATAGTTTTCATGTAAGGCATCTTCCAACCCAAAACTAGATTTTATTCAGAATTAATAGAAAAGTTCAGCCATAGGGTAAGAATAATGATAGAGGAAGCATTGGAGGAAGTTATAAGAGAAACTAGGGGGAATAATATGGAAAGAAAAACTCAGTGTGGTTTTGTGAAAAGGTAAGAAAAAGCAGATCTGTATCCAAGGTGGAGTGGTAAGTAAATTCATTGGAACCCATGTTATCCTTTCTCAGCAGCTCTGCACATAAACTCCCAGTTTTGCCCTTTTCCTTTCTGCAGGCAAGGAAAGTCTGTGCCAAGCCACCAGGGTTAATTTCTAATTCTCACACTTTCTGAAATTTATTTTTGGTGGACTTTCTCCTCCTTAGTGTTTTCTCCAGACATTTGAGTGTATAAGTGCTCTTTTTTTCCACCGCATCGCTTTCCTCTATAAACACATTTGTGGTTAAAAGCTGGTCAGTAATCTGGAAATGAAGTCATCAGGATTATTTCAAAGAACAGAATTTTGGAGTAGAAGAGAAAAAGAGTTTCTCCCTTGAGGCCTTTCAGAAATCCATAGAAATTAAAGAGGAGTCAATTGTCTGTGATTTTATTGCTTTTGCTATTTTACAGGGGAACGAGGAACGGGGAAGCATTTATGCATTTTTACATATTCTCTGCAGAGTGGGTTTTAAATGGCTCGATGTCAAAAACAAGTCTTTCTGTAGATGCTTTTGCTTTTCCTTTTTTCTGAATTTATGGTTTCTTACCACAAAATCTTTCTTTCTTTTCTCTAGGGCTTCATTAGGATGTTTAGCATTGGTTACCTGATCCAGTGTTGCCTTCGGATTCCTTCCACCTTCCGGCATCTGTTTACACAACCATCACGGCTATTTTCCCTCTTCTACAACAAGGAAAATTTCCAGCTTGGAGCTTTTTTGGGATCTTTCGTCAGTATATACAAGGTAAGTGTATAGCATACAGAAATGATAAATGCCATGGTTTTTATTTCACTTTTCAGAATATCACGAAGAGCTAAAAAGTCCAGCTGCTTGATAGTACTGATGCTGTTTGCTACAGCATGTGACTGACAAATTCTATGCTATTGCAATAATCAAATTGTAAACAGAAAACTAGTCTTCCATATCCTGGGTTTTTTTCTATCATTTCCAGATAAACCAGATGGATTTTGCAGTGTTGTTTCAAGATCAGGTGATAGGGAGTACTTCAGAGAAAGTGCATTCAGATTTCAAAGAGAATTGCTGGTACACAAAAGCATTTTAGTGCAGAGACAAGTAGTGACTGCAGTAGCGGCAGTGTTGCCAGAGAGAAGCCATTTGCAGTTTTTGTTGGCTCAAATATCTGGAATTCTTATTTGACACTAAATAGCAGGAAATTGCAGAACATAAAATGTGTAGTGAGGAGACATTGCACTTACAGCTTGGAAGTCTGCCCTTCTACACTGTTATAAGATGACAGATTGTGAACTGATATGTATTCATATATTATTGTTGGAATTAATCTAATTATGTTTATTTATGCCAAAAGAGAAGATGGCAAGGCACATGCCCTTAGGCAGAATACATTGCACAGTGCAGTGCTGAAGTGGCTTTTGGACTTTTATATTCATAATCACACTTGAAATTTTTCACCTGCCACTTTATTCACACTGCAAAGTTATGATCATTCTGTATTATTAAAGGTAAATACAAGAATTTATAAGGTTCCAGAGTTTAAAATTTTTGATGGCAAAATGCAAATAGGTTGTCCAAAGTTTATTTGAAAATTAAATTTTTGCTCAAACTTTAAGAACAGAACCTTTAGAGAAAAAAAAACTTAAATTGGAAAAGCTGAAAAGACTTTGGTATTTTTAAAAGCTCTTTGCTAAGTGTAATTTAGTCTTACAGATGCTCATTTTATGAGGGTGACCTACTCTTACCTTTATTTACTATTTATTAATTACTGGCACTGGCGAGGCCACACTTCGAATCCTGTGTTTGATTTTGGACCCATCACTACAAGAGAGACACTGAGGTGCTGGACCATGTCCAGAGAAGGGCAATGGAGCTGGTGAAGGCTCTGGAGCACAAGTCTTATGGGGAGTGGCTGAGGAAAGTGGGGGTGTTTAGTCTGGAGAAAAGGAGGCTCAAGGAGGACCTTCTCACTCTCTACAACTACCTGAAAGGAAGTTGTATCCAGAGAGGGGTCATCCTCTTCTCCCAAATAACAAGTGACGGGACAAGAGGAAATGGCCTGAAGTTGTCCAGGGGAGTTTTAGATTGGATAGTAGGAACTCTTTCTTCATTGCAAGCATTGTCAAGCACTGGAACAGGCTGCCCAGGGAAGTGATGGAATCTCCACCCCTAAAGCTGTTCAAAAGGTGTGTGAATGTGGCGCTTGGGAACATGGTTTAGTGGTGGATTTGGTGGGTGCTGAGTTAACAGTTGGACTTGATGATCTTAAATGACCTTTGCAGGCTAAATGTTCCTATGAGTCTATGATTCTACTATATGTTATTGATTGCATTTCATAACTTACACAGATCTGAGTTGCATTATATTTTTTTTTCCGGATTGAGATAAGCATGTAGGGCAGCAGAGAGTCTATTCACTCAAAAAAATTGGACCACAGACAAAAAAAAGGGAAATGCGTGGGGCATTTTGAATCTGAAGGAATATGCAGTTCTAATTTTTTTAGGTTAATATGTTTTTGCGGTTCCAGAATTTATTGGATGTATGGAAAAATCTCAAGGGGTTTGGTGTGTAATTGAAAGCAGCCTTTATCGTGGGAAAGAGTCTAGGCAGCTACAGCAAATGAAGATGATGTGAATTCAAGATTAGCTTTGGTATTAGATTGGTATTCAAATTAGATTGATCTGCTCTCTGATTTTGAAAAAAATGATAGTGGTAATCTGTAAATTAAAACACTGAAATATTTTGGGTACGGTGTCCAACTCTCTGACTTTAGTATCACCAGTGCTTTTAAAGATTGTTCTTTGGTTGTGTTGATGTCTTGTGTTTTTGTTGATGTAATTCAATGTTTCTTGATGTGGTAAAGAGGATTACTGAATCAGACAGAAAACGTGTCCCAGTAATGAAAGTTTCTACAGCTCTTAAGAGATTTACAATTGTGATTTTACATTTCTCTTACAAACCTCTTATAATGGGAAAGTTTGCTGCCTCCATATCAATTAAATTCCCTTCTATTATAGCAGTCTTATCAAGTAGAAGAATGCATTATCCATTGAACTGTTCAAAGCCAGGCTGAATGGGGTTCTGAGCAATCTGATCTAGTGGAAGGTGTTCCTGCCCATGGCAGGGGGGTTTGGAACAAGATGATCTTTAAGGTTCCTTCCAACCCAAACCATTCCATGATGCTATGATTATGGATATTATCACACTACACTCTTATCACGCTACACTCTTAGTTCATACTGTGTGCTGTATCACTAGCTTATAGAGTTATATCTCCAGTCTGTGTGTTAGGAATGTTACGGGGCTAATCCTGCTTTCTTTTCACCTACAGGGCACAAGTTGCTTCCTGCGCTGGGTCCGGAACCTAGATGATGAGCTTCATGCACTTGTAGCTGGTGAGTCCATGAAAAGCAGTTTATTTTGCCTGTGTTGGGACTCTGCAAATACTCATCTTGTCTGTCCTCCCATTCCCTTTTCAGACTTCTGTGCTGAAAATAGGACTGTGTACATCATGATTGTGTCAAAGTGACAGTGATGTTTCAAGTAGCTTCAAAGAAAGGGTTGCAATAAAAATTGTAAGGCAAATTCAATCAAATGGTGTGGGGTTTATGGTCAGCTCTAAGAACAGTATGTCACTGTGTGCACAAATATAGACATGTCCTTTAATTTTCAACTGTAGAGATGTGAGAGAGATGTGAGAGATGTGAGGTGCAAATAGTAATTCTTCCATATGTGACAGAATACACATTGGAAATTATGGGCTCCACTGGGTCCAAAGAAGAACCCTTTTGCCATGAAATTTCTGTGGTGGTGCAGGCCCTTCCCTGCTGTTTGTGCATCTGTCACGTGTTGGAACCTCAGAGGTCTCTTATTCCAAAAAGAAGAGAGAAGTTTGATACCATGCTCCTGAGCACTGAAGTACAGATTTGTTTCAGAGTTTCAAAACTTTTTAATGACACAAACCATATTTGGACAGGCAGCACAGGAAGATCACTGAACTGTGTTGTAGCAACAGAAATAGTCTTGTGCAGTGTGTGTTGGGCTGACATACCGCAACAGCAACACAAGTAACAGTGCTTTTGTTTTCTAATTGTTACAGGGTGTCTAGCAGGGATTTCTATGATGTTTTACAAAAGTACAACTATCTCTATGTATCTGGTGTCCAAATTAGTAGAGGTAAGTTATTATCCTTGTAACAGAGGTCTTCATCTGTTTTCTCAAGGCAGAAAAAAGGAAATGAACTTCGTAGGCTTTGTCTGGCAATTCCAGTAAAATACAAAGTTGTGTGGTGACGGTGTGTTTCAGTACCTGATGTGTGCCAAGAGGCATTGCTGCCATGGGGTCTCTTTCTTGTATTCTTTTCTCTGACTCATTTTAAAAGTCCTTTATCCACGGGTCTCCATGTATATTCTCCATGAATTTTCTGAATCTCCTGATAACCCTTTGCTTTGTAGCTTTTGCATATTTTTTAAATCTGAAAGTTCCAAGAATGTCTGTTCTGCCAGAAACATAAATCAGACCTAGTCCTTAATTGCAGATTTATTGCCAAAAGCTACAGCTTAACTTCCTGCCTTTGTTCCCTAATTTTGGCATTCAGCAGTTTATGATAACTCAAAATGGCTTAGATTTTAGTCTATAGCTGGAGTTGTTTGTCAGTGTGCTTCAACTGATTGAATTCCCAGCTTTGGAATGAACTTTGTTCTAATTACTAATCTTCAAGCTTGAATTATTTCTATGAACTTGTTAAAATTAGGAGCCCAGGACAAAAAAGAAGTCATAGGGTTTGGATATCTTGATTATAATTTGCTAACCAGCGTTTGATTTCTTATTGTGATTTTTCCATAAGATCAGGACTTAGTCATGATTATTCCCCAAACAGCACCACTGGAATGAGTTGAGAATGTTCTCTTACTATGCATCATCCTGAATCACATATTTCGGCAGACCTTTAGGGCCTCGTTCCCTAGTGATATTTATCCACCTCCATTACCAGAGCAGAGTTCACTTAAAAGAACATAAATAGAAGGAACTTTTTTTTGTTATGCATAAAATTAAACATAAAAATGGAAGATGTTCTCTGTTTATTCCTGATCCTTGTTATCCTAGTCAAAGCTCTGAAGGTAGTTCAGATATTGGTGATATAAAAAGAATTCTGAGTTATTCATATTGACTTTTAGAATACCAGTTGTGAAAAAACAATATTATCTTGTATTGCTCATGGTTTTCTCTGGACTTTGAGACATCGTGGCTGCAATGAAATGAGGAAAGTGCTGTGTGTTGTTTCTTTCCTTTTTTTTTTTAAACTACTTTTATCATCTTATGCAAGCCAAGGGTAACTGACCAAAGAGGCGTGTGCTGCTTTGCAAGGTCAAGCTGTGCTCAGGAAAATAAACTTTACATGTTTTCTCAGAAAGTAAAGTATGTGATTTCAAGCTGTTTAAGAACAGTGAATATTCACTTTGTTGGAATAGTTATAGCATTGTTCTTTTGCTTTTTTAAAATGAAGAATTTAATAGAGGAAACTTTCCCTTTTTTGTCTTTAGGATCTCTAACACCCAAGCTGTTGCTAGTCCTGTTCTATGCATTAATAGCTTCTTATTAGATTGATCTTGGGTAACTTCTATAAGTTATCTCAATCAATTTCACATTTGTAGACATATAAAAAATATATCGGCATAGTTAATAATGTTGACTTTTTTTTGAAATTGTGAAATAAAAAGTAAAAAGTTACTTTTGTTTTACTCAGCATTTTTTGTCTATTTTTATAGACTATATACTTTAAAGGCATTGAAGCAGGGAAGGTTCCCTATTTTCCTCATGCAGACAGCATCATCTATGCCATTTCTACATCGATATGCTTTCAGGCAGTAAGTATGTCATTCTCTAACAGAACATCAAGTTCTTTTAAGTCAAAAGTTGAATGAAATGAGGAGCACAGGAACACGGTTATATAGAAAAGATGGTGTGATGGTGTGATTGCACTGTGAATCGGGGCTCCTGCATCCTGTTTTTGAGTGTCACTGTGGAAAGGTCATTTCTGGGACTCAATTTCTCATATGCTTATAACTGAATATATTATACAAAGCATTGAATTCTTTGGAAAGGATCTTAGAATGCATTGACCCAGAAGATGAAAATACACGTATAGACTTTCATAAGCACATGAAAGGAGAGTTTCTCAAGGCAAACAATACAATAGAGTATTTTATGGGTTTTTAGATCAACTGAAAGCTTTGACTTTCAGCTGACTTGAATTAATTGAATTTATTGAATTAATTGCCTAGTTGAAAAAAAATCTGCAAAAAAATAGTAAAAAAACCTGAAGTTTTACATTTGAAACAAGCTTTTGCACTTCTGAAGTCAGTTCCATGCCTGTATCCTCAGTCCTTTTATCCTCTGCATCAGCTGGAAAAGCAACTTTTCACTGGTACACAAATTACTATTCTATTTCTGCTGAAACATCCCACTGCACGTCTTCTGGACCTCCATAACTATCTGTATATGTATTTTCTTAGGGATCTATGCCGAGATGTTTGTTATTCACTATATTCATAAGTGACATGGAAAAATAATGGAACGGAGAGAAGACAAGGATTTTGGTTATAAGACATTATTTAAGATAATGTAACGTTGAATATAAATATGACTACAGGAAATGGTAGATCACAAAATGCAGAGTAGGTAGGGTACAAAGTAGCAGGTAAATTTTGCATCTACAAGTGCAAAATCATGTACATAAGACTGATGGTTGCTGTTGCTTTCTCTGCAATGAGATGTAATTAATTTGCCACCACTTGTAAATGATACTCTTCTGGGAATATCAGTCTGTGCTGGTGGAGGTCACACAGAGCATTGAATTCAGCAGAAAGCAGTAAAAGTTATTTCCACAGAAATCCTTTTGGTAGTTTTGGCAACATAATGTAGCAGACGAAGCTCTTGCCTGATGCTGTCAGCTGTCTCTGATAGAATCCTCTCCTTGCAGGCTGTCATGGAAGTTCAGAACCTGAGACCTTCGTACTGGAAATTTCTTTTACGACTAACAAAGGGCAGGTATGTAATCAGGGGTGTGTTATGGCTTGTCTAAACATGTCATTGATCACATTTGGCTTTCTCTGTCATTGACTGTCAACAGCAGAGCCATAGAAGTACATAAGGGCTAATTTCCTGAGGATTTACTTCGCTTTTCAAATGGTTTCCAGTACACTTTAAGTTCTTTGCTGCTGAAGCAACATTGCTGGGTTTAATCTAATGACAGGAGTAAAGACTTAAATCTTGTGAAGACTCTTCAGCGGATGAGTGTTTTAATTGAAACCTTTTTTATCTATAATTCACTTGGAGGGTGGAATGCTTTCAGATTTCAGTGGAATATGAAGAATCCTGTAAACAACTATACACGTTGAAGAAATCACTCACTATGTGCAGTGATCGACAACATGGAATTACTCTGTGTTTAAAAGCATTACTGGAAATGTTGGAATGTCTCTTAAGAATACTTTAAAGTTTCAGTAGTTTTTTATAAGACATCTGTTTCAGTTGGAAAAGGATTATTTTTTTTTCCCCCTGGAAAAATGAAAAATTGAAAAATGAAAAATTTTCACTGATCATAATCATAAATTTACACTTTAATATCTTAACTGGATATTTTGTCTATTATTTGCTGCAGGGATCTAAAAAGTTTTCTTTTTAAAATAGATTTTCCTGTAACTGATTTATAAAAATACATTTAGTGAAGTGTACACTGTTATACTGGTGCAGTATGTGGTGGAAACATCTTGATCTTAATGGCATCCGGATCTTGATGTAGATCAGTTTATGAATGGGAATGTAAAAGGTAACATTTGTTGTGACAGCAAACTCACCGGACTATAAAAGTAGAAGTGAAATTAGAGGTCAATCCCTGGGCCATGTTGAACCTACACTCCCCATGGCACAGTACACACACGAGATGACTGAATGCATTGCTAGATGTAGTGGGAAGTTTTCCTTGGGATGCCTGGAGGCCATCTGCAGGCAGCCTCTGAGGCCATACAAACATGATACAGGGGATGATGTTAGTGCAGATATCCAATTTTGTCTGCATTTTTCCATCTTGTCTTAATCCTAAGCTTGCCTTAGGTGAAAGAGAGGAGGGAAAAGAAATTCTGTTCTGCCCATTTATTTTATCTGAAGCAAATCTCTGTAATAGAAATTTGGATGCTCTCTTCATAGAGGCAATTTCTTTTGACATTTCATAAATTTTTCAGTCTATGGTTTTGAAGAGTAACGAAATGGAAATATGTTGTAACACCCATAAAATTGTCATCCAGACTTGGATAGGCAAGTCTAGAGTTTCCTTTACTGGAATGAGAGAGAACAGTAGTATATTTTGGTTTGACCTTTTTTTTTGTGGTTAAAAGTCGAAAGGGATTCTCCCCTTTTTCACAAGTTACATTATAAGAAGTATACCTACACAAAGACTATTAGTCACATTTGTCAATTTTTTTTTTTTTAAATCTTTATTGCCTGATGTGAAAAACTTGCGATCTCTGAACAGTGCAGGTTGAAGCCTGTATTTCAGAGATTTTGGTAGCCTTTTATGAAGTGAAATAATTTTAACAATGATTTTATTTTTTCATAAGTAAATTAATCTTGGATTCATGCTCTCTTGTCTTTTCTTTTTCAGGTTTGCTCTCATGAACAGAAAAGTTTTAGATGTATTTGGCACTGAAGCATCTAAGAACTTCAAGGATTTCACACCTAAGCTTGACCCAAGATACACAGTTGTGCCACCAGAGCTACCGCTGGAGCTGTCTTGAACACAACAGCCTGGCTTGTCATTGAATGTGAATAGCATTTTGTCCTGAAAAGTTAATTAACTTGACAGTCATATGTATGGAGGAGGGCTAGGGCTCCACTTCAGTATTATTTCAATGAGAAATGCTTTTTACCAATCGAAAATGCTGCAGCTTTGCAGGAAGGTGTGGCTTAGTGATTTAACCCCTTCTATAAGCAGAAAATATTTTTGGATTACTGTATGGGTTGACAGTATGGTAGAATCCTGAATGAATTAAACAAATGAGTAATATATTTAGAGAAGTAAAACATAAATACGTATCATAATTTCAAAAACTCTGTAGTTCATACCAATAGAACATTTCTTGGTAAAACTAAAAGTTATTATTAATTTAGAAAGAAAGACAATTGGCATAGTTTAGGTCCAAAATTTTACCTGGTCTTAGAAATAGGTGAAAATGCCTGCGTGGTTTTCTAAATTGCATCACTGATTTGTCTCAAAAGAGCCACTACCCACTCATTAGTTAAAATTAGAGTATTTTTGCACAGCTGTGGTTGCAAAATAAGGCATTCCTTAGGAAAAGAAAATGCATATTGATTCAGTAATCACATTCCAGGGCTGTAAATTCCACTGATGATATAGATAACAGAGAAGGAAAACAAGAAGGCGGTCCTGGTGGCTGCTGCGCTCTGAGGAGCAGTGGGTGTGGTGGTCAGCATCTGCCAAGTGGAAAAGGACAAACTGGCAGAGGAAGGAATGAAACGTTCCAGCCTCTGAGATGGTGCTGGAAACAGCAGACAGTTACAAAAATAAAAAAGCCAAGAACAAAACAACACCCCCCCCCCAAATATACTGAAGTGAAATGTTTATTTTTAAAAGGGCTTGACATTGTCTCCTTAGATGGCATCAGGTTGTTTGTCAGGCTGCAACGCCAGCCAGCGTTTCAAGCGTTTCTTTAGAAGAGAGCTAACCCCTGAGGTTAGACTGTTACAAGAGAACAGTTTTGACAATCGTATTAATAGTGTTTTTTCCTTGTACTCAGTGAAGAATGGTTTTGCATCAGGCCATCAGACAGCCATGACTGGCACAGTTACATTGAATTTGATGTGGTACTCAATGCAAATAACTACCTACACAAAGTCCATCTCATTTTTACCGTGCATATTTCTGCAGATTTGTCTTCTAAAGTGAGACCTTGATGTGCTAATTGCCTTTTTTTTTTTAACCTCTTTGGGGCTTTTTTTATTTATGCTGAATGATGTTCATTACCCTAGAACTTAATGAAAAAATGAACTATATTCACACTCAGCTGAAAAGAGGCAAGATAAGCCAGGGAATTGAAATTGCAGTAGGTTGCATGTATTTTAAAAATAAAAGAAGAAGAAATCAGTATTTTATTGGAAGTCTTTGTCAAGTGACATGAATTGGACTAACTAATAGACTCATCGTCTTGTAACACTGTAATCCTGCCCCAGACATAAGCATATTTTAATTCCGGTTAATTGAATACAGAATATGCAGTAATTTTTATCAGATTTACAGAATTGTTGTGAAAATTGTACCAATTTGTGCACAAAATCTGTTTCTTCATCAGCTACACTAACAGTGATGCTTATCACTGTTACTAAAGGTGCTTCATCCTTTAAAACAGTGGTTGTCCAGGTTAGTGTGAATAAATTTTGGCAAGCTAGTTTGTATGCAATATTTTATTGCTTGAAATATTATATTAAAATTCCTCAAAAGGAAATAAAAGTTAATTCAACAAGAACTTTAAAATGATTGTAATAGGTTTGTAGTGTTTTTCCACTGGAATATGGTCTGAAATATTTGACCTTGTAAAGTTTGAGAAGCTATATATTTTAGGTGGTATATTAAAACTCACATACTATATTATGAATACTTTCTAGTGTAACTATATACCATTCTCAAACTTAAAGATATTTTATAGATGGAATAAGTTTCTTCACTGGAATGACAATTGTGATTGTTTCTCTATTTGAGGGTTTTTCTGAGGAAAAAAAAATCCAAGAACTACATCTCAGCAGCTAAACAAGAGTTTTGTCTATGTTTCTTGCTTCCAAAATTCACAGTCCTTGTTTTGAGTTATTCTCATGTAATATAAAAATAAATTAAAATTTTTTAAATTATTTTTAGTCAAATTGAATATATGTAAGAGAAAAAAATAAAGTCCTAATGTTCTTCCCAATAATAAAGAGTTGCTGCTTGAAAAAGTGACTTTTTGACCATGTTGTTACTAATAAGCTCCCTGGAGTTGTAAGTGAAATAGAGTCATAGGATCATACAATAGTTTGGATGGGAAGGGACTTTTTAAAGGCCATCTAGTCCAAGTCCTCTGCACTTAACAGGGATACCTTCCACTAGACCAGATTGCTGAAAGTCCCATCCGACCTGGCTTTAAATGTTTCCAGGGATGGGACATTGACTTCCTCTCTGGGCAACCTGTTCCAGTGTCTCACCATCCTCATTATAAAAAGCTTCTTTCTTATATCTAATCTAAATTAACCCTTCTTCAGTTTAAAACCATTAGCCCTTCAAGTAATACTTGGTGGTGAAGGAATGCCAGGAATGTGACCGAGCATTTAAATTGTGGACACTTGTTGCACAATAAAGACCTAACACAGTGTAAGTGATGAGGTTAACACCAAAGCAGTTCAGCTGACAACCTCTGTGCTTCCACGGGTCATTATTATTAACTCATATGAGTTAATGTTATTTAATGTTTCTTTTTTAAACACAGAAAACCACATTGCCAGGTCTGCTGACAGGGAAGAGCCACAGAGAAGAGCCTTCAGCTCTGTCCACTGCATGGCCCAGACGGTTGGGCTGCATGGACTGAAATGGCAGCATTTTCTGCCACCTGATGTGGCACAACTGGTTACTTTTTTGCATCATTTGATGGGTGCCTCTGATCACATCAAACTTCTTGCAAAAGTTGATTTTGCAAGGGGAAATACAGAGGGAGGCTTTTTCAGGAAATGGTGGGAAGTGGTGGGTCAACCTGGAACGTCACAGTTCTGTGATAGAGGGTTGTATGTCCTTAGGGAGTCTGCTCAGGGCAACAGTGCTTGGCTCCCTGCAGGCATCTCAGGAGGCTGATGCCCTATCTGTGGTCCCCAGAAGCAAACGCCTCTGGCAGGCAATTTTTTCACCTTTCCTTGAGGTTGATTGCATGTATGGCTCCTCTGGAGTTCCTCTCCGTCCCCACTGCTGCCCTTACTGTGCATCTCACTCTGTGGCTGTAGTCCCCATCTTGTACCCAGACCCCCACATTCCCTGTCAGCAGCCTTTTGCCCCCGTTTCTTTTAGTTCTTCATCTCTCCCTCAACTCTGTCCACCCAGTGTTAGCTGTCCCCTGTCTTCTCTTCTGTCTTATCAGTTGCAGTGACAGCCCTTGGGTGTCTCCTTTTGCTTCTACTCTGGAACAGCTCCTTCACTGGACATCCAGGGCAGTGCTTGCTCCTGCCCGAGGGAGTAGGCAGGCAGGGATGTTCCCCCATGTACCCATCTTTTGCTGCCACCCTAGGGTTTTGGTTGGCAGAGCTACTTCAGAAGCTGTGGATTCAGCAGTCCAGATCTTGAGTTTTCCCCTCCCAATCCATGACATTCTGGCCTGACTAAGATATATGTGGAAAATCCCACAGCAAAGGTTGCAATCTTTCTTTGATGATGGATGATCATTAATATGCTTTGCCTGCCCTCTTTCAGCTGCTTTTCAGGCTGTATGAGTTTGCTTCCATTGCAGACCTTCATCATTCACCTTGTTGGACGTGATGGTGAAGATGTTAACATCTGCCACTGAGGAGAATCCTCCACTAAAGGAGAGGTGTTTGTTTTTTTTTTCAGAATCACTTTAAATCTAGCACAAGGTTGAGATTACTGCAGATTTTTTGGGTTCTTCCTCTTGGAGCAGGAGCTGATGGGACTGTTCCCAGGCCTGCTTGAAGGTTACAGAAGACCTAGTCTCACACAGGGTCAGGGACAAAGGCAGGTTTTTTTTTTTTTTGTATTTTCCTAGTATTTTAGAGTGAAATACCTAAATACCAGTCTGGAGATTGTCATTTCCAGATTGACTTTTCTCAGCAGTGTAGCCTTACCCAAGGAAACTGCTATTTCCCTCACTCCAGCTCAGTCCTTGTGCTGCACCTGAGTGGATCCAGCACTGGTGGGTAGTTGCAGGTTACTCAATTTGTGTACTGGGGGATTGTCTCACAAGTCTCCTCCTTTTACAAAACAAATACATTTTCCCCCACACCTCTGAGAATGCAATAGAAGAATTTGACACTTTCCCTTGAGCTACACAGTTTCACAGGTTTTCTTATTATTTAATAGCAGATCCTGAATGATACATTAACAGTAAGATTTAAGGCTATAATTTTTCCCCCATAAGAAGCCTAAAATTGACATTGTGGATGTACTGGCAAAATCACCCAGTGCTCTCCCTTGCCTTAAACCACATTGAAATGAGATCACATCACTCAGGACACAGCACTCAGCTTTTGCAGCTGAATGATTATGTCCTTCTATCTTCATCAGACGACACTTGTTTTACCAACACATTTCTTTGAATGTGGCAAGCAGAAATGTGAATTAGAGCCTACTTTGATCTTAAGGATTTTTTTTTTCCTGGCAAAGGTCAGGCAGTTTTCCACTTGCTAATTAAAACATAGAGCAGTCAGAAGAATTTTAAATATTAATGCCAAGATTTTACACAGGGTGGAAGAGTCTGGTTGGAAATCCAGGCGAATGATTAATCTTCTCATGCCAGTGGAATCCAATCGATGTTTTTTCCCTTCAGCTGCCACAACAGAGACATAAAAACATTGCTGTGGCTCTTGGAGCAGGAGCTGATGGGACTGTTCCCAGGCCTGCTTGAAGGTTACAGAAGACCTAATCACACAGGGTCAGGGACAAAGGCAGGGCTTTTTTTTTTGTATTTTCCTAGTATTTTAGAGTGAAAAAGTGACTAACTACACCCAAAGACTTACAAAAGATGTTGGCTCATGAGGTGCAATTCTCACCCCATTGCCTTCTCTGCTGTGTGGGTTTGAGACTTTATTATCAGTACATAATGTTCGCCTAGAGGAACTTTGAGTACTCTGTAATGAGGAATGGTTACTTGGACAAAAGTCACCTTCCAGGACCGCCTGGCCATAGCCCTGCTTAGCAGGACTGGTGGGACACTGGCAATCCATTGCAGCTTGTCAGACACCAGAGGCACCAACCCTTGCCTCTGGAAGGATATGATCTCTCTGCAAGCAGTAATATTCACTGTTTCTCATTGGCTTGGTGAGAGATCCACCAGGTGGGTATATTTCCCCACTCCAAGAACGTACCCTGGCTGATGCCCACAGTGCTCAGGGCTTATGGAGTCATGGTGGAAAACAGGTGCATTTCCACCAGCCCCATATTCGGTAGTGCCTCCCAAAAAGGTGGTCCTGTCCCTGTGCCTTTACTTAGTCCCTCTGTGTTTCTGTTACCCAGTGCTCTGTGTCAGCCCCATGAGAGAACCAAAGAACGGTTTGGGTTGAAAGGGGCCTTAAAGATCATTTAGTTCAAACTCCCCTGCCATGGGCAGGGACACGTTGCACTAGACCAGGTTGCTCAAAGCCCCTTCCAGCCCAGCTTTGAACACTTCCAGGGCTGGGGTATCTACAACTTCTCTGGGCAACCGGTTCCAGTGCCTCACCATCCTCACAGTAAAGGTTTTCTTCCTAACATCTAATCTAAATCTCTGCTCTATTAGTTTAAAATCATTTCCCTTGTCCTATAACTATCTGCCCATGTGAAAAATTCCCATCGTTCTGGGAATATTACTTTCTTGGGGGTAAAGGCAACTCGAGGCATTCTGGCTGGGGGTCTCCTGTGAGAGTGCACTGGTCATCTGCATGGAGCTGCTTGAGGCCTCCTGGGCTGCAGCCCCAATTTTATTATTAATGTACTTTTCACTACTCTCAGCCAAGGTGGGTCTGTCATCATGGTGACTTGGAATAGGATTTTGCTTGGTCACATTTGGAAGGAGAGCTTGATAGCTCTGGCACAACTGCTCTTGTGTCTGCCAACCCTATTGTTCTGTGATGGGTTGTCAGATTTTGCCTTGATAGCATCTTTGAAGGCACATGGCCTTGATTTCCCAGCTCACAGACCAAGGGTGATGAAGAAATCCAGTTGGTTTTCTACAACGGTTCAGATAAATCCTCTGCAGGGTCACATTGACAGCAAAGAGATGTCCTGGAAATCCTGTTTAGTCAGGTGCTCTGTCCCACAGCCTTCAGTGAAACATAAACTCAATCCCTACAGTTGATCCCAAAAACAAAACAGTGTTGCTCGTGCAGGGGATGTCAGGGAAGCCAAAAAGGTGGTATGTGCCTAAATATCTCTACTTCATGTCTGCAGGCTTACTAGAGTCAAAAGACATCACCCTTCATACGTGTTTTTGTGGATGGGACCAGCAGCAGAACAGCTTCATGTGGCCAGGCACAGCCTGCTGGAATCTGGGCAGGAAACCACTGGCCACAAGAACAAACTCGGGATCATTGAGCCCAAGGCCACTCACCACCACAGGCTTCCTCTGATGTCTTGGAGTCTGTTTCTCAAGGAACTACTGCAGTCAGCCAGGGACTGGATGGATTAGACCAGTCCCAGCCAACACGACTGAGCCAGACTCACCACTGCCATCAGAGCCATGCCCAGTGGCACCACACGATGTGGAAGACACAGAACAAAGCTGCTCTGATGGTGCAGACTTTTGATAGTGCCCTTCACATGCTAGCCTGCCTGGGAATTGAGCTCTGTGGAGTCTCTGATGGTCAGCTGTTTGTAAGCATGACCTCGGGCTTCGTATGTCTGGGAAAGAGGGAGCCTGGAAAACAGCCTTCATAGTGCTCCTGTGGGAAGCCAAATACTGAAGTCTTTCTCACCTCAGCTGGAGTTTCTGCTCACCTGCCTGTCCCCCTTCACCCTCATGGTCCTTGTTCAATCCCACAGTAACTTACAGCTGCTGAAGATTATCTGCATCTCTGCTCCAGGGCATGTAAAATCCAAAGATGATTCAACAGGGCGAGCTCAGCCTTCTTGCTCAGCTGGGAACAGCAGCAGTGGGGCTGCCCTTCTCAGCTGAGGATGTCTTTGACTGTAATGCCGGCTTTGATCTGTACACAGACAGGGATGCTGGGCAGGAATTACTGCTTGCTCCAGCAATCAAAATACTACTCAGCATGGGATTAATTTTTGATTCCATGAGTTAGTTTTAAATTATTTTGCTTTAATAAATTGGGGAGGGAGGAGAATATTCTCACAAAAATGAGAGTGAGTCCAAGTAAAACAGCATGTGTAGCAATGCAAAGTGATTTTCTTTGGAGCCTGAGGGAGCTGAGGCCGTATTTTCAGTCTTTAGCTCAGATCCTTAGAACAAATCTTTCTTTGAGTCCTTGATTCTTAAAAGTTTTCTGTGCGATAAGGAAAGAGTGACCTTTTGCTTGCTGTCTTGAGAAATTTTGCCCAAGACTTGACAATTAAAGCACTTTATGCCATCATGTGGAAGAAAGATCTCCCTCTGCTCCTGTCTGGTCTCTCCTGCAGTAGATGAGAGCACAGATTATACTCCTAAATGACTTAGAAGTTTCATTCTCCATTTTTAGGGCTTCCATCTCAAACCATGATTCTCAAAATCCACCCCAGCTGCAGTTTAACTTACCATTTTTGGGGTCTTTTCAGATGTGAAGAAATCTGAGGACCTTCTGTGCTGCCACTTCTCCTGTGTGGATTTCCTCATGTGCGTGTGTCACACCTCATCTGTGACAGTGATGAGAAGCCTCCTGCCTTCCACATGTCAACAGGGATATGAGGGTCCCTTTGCCAAGGCTAGACCTCTGAGGTAACAAGAAAAAAGTCCAGAGGGAATGAGGTCTGGCCCGTGCAAACTCCTGGACACGTTCCAGGACCTGCTGGCTGTGTAGCAATTGATCCTGGCCAACAAACATCAAGGAGCTTGCACACAAATCAGGGTTTAGAGCCCACTTGTTTCTAGTCCCAGGCACCCTTTGGTTTAGGGGCATGGAAAACTGCCCAGTAGAAAGGGACCTGGGGGTGCTGGTTGGCAGTGGCTGAACAGTGTGCCCAGGTGGCCAAGAAAGCCAGTGGCATCCTGGCCTGTATCAGCAATAGTGTGTCCAGCAGGACCAGGGCAGTGATTGTCCCCCTGTACTTGGCACTGGTGAGGCCACACCTTGAACCCTGTGTTCAGTTTTGGGCTTCTCACTACAAGAAAGAACTTAAAGTGCTGGAGTGTGTCCAGAGAAGGGCAATGGAGCTGGGGAAGGGTCTGGAGCACAAATCTGATGAGAAGGGACTGAGGAAGCTGGAGGTATTCAGTCTGAAGAAAAGGAGGCTCAAAGGAGACCTTCTTGCTCCCTACAACTACTTGAAAGGTGCTTGTAGCCAGGAGGGAGTGGATCTCTTCTCCCAAGTAACAAGCAATAGGCCAAGATGAAAAGACCTCCAGTTTCACCAGGGGAAGTTTAGACTAGACACTAGGGAAAATCGCTTCATGGAAAGAGCAGTCAAGCATTGGAACAAGCTGCCCAGGAAAGTGGTTCCTGCATGTGTTCAAAAAACCTGTAGATGTGCTGCTTAGGGGCATGGTTTAGTGGTGGACCTGGCAGTGCTGGGTTAACAATTGGACTCGATGATCACAAAAGTCTTTTCCAACCTTAATGATTGCATAATTCTATGGGGAGGGACAGGACACATCTCCAGCACTCTTGAGGGACTGCTGCTGCGCTTGCTGCAGAGAGCAGCAATAAGGGCTCAGTGGAGAAGCCTGAAAACCTTAGCTGGCAGATTGGCAAAGATTTCATTGTCATTTAGACTTGCCAAGGCAAGATTTTTGTCCCTTTGTTTTCACAGGAAGTTTCTGATTCCTAGTTGTCGCTTACTGCTGTTGAAAGGGAGGAAAGTGACTCATGGAGTTTCCCATTGGCCTGAGGAGATATGCAGAGAAATTACTTGCTAGACACTCTGCCTAGACAGACAAGTACCTGGCAGTGAGGGAGAAATCGGGCAAAGACCTCTCAGATTCATTAGCATGGTTGCAAATTAATTGCCTGAAACAGTAATGAACATAAACACATTTCTCCTGTGGGCAATCTTTCTAGGAGGGAGCAGTGCTGCTTTGCCAAGGGCCAGGATCAGACAGGGTGATATGTATTTTATAGCTTTGACCTCCATAATTTACTGCACTGACAAAGCAAGGGAGGAGACCGGATGCGTGTGGAACAAAGATGGATGTGCCCATTTCCTCTTACTTGCCCCTTGGTCCACTCTCTGGAAATCACTGAAAATTCACTGGGAAGTTCACAGACCTACATGTATTTTGCAACAGGCACATGCTCACTGTGGTCCCTGCTGCATCCAGGCTTCAGAGCACAGCAGCCAGTGTGCCTCAGGCAGGCTCACCCTCATGGGCTGCTTAGGTGGGTGTTTGGAAGCAGCAGAGGCATCTCTGTCCTCCCTCCTTGTCCAGAGAAGACCTTCCCAGGGGTGATATTGAGCATAGAGGTGTATCCTGAAGCACAGAAGGAGCATTTTAATTTTTCAGAGGGAAAACCTTGCTGAGAGGACATACTTTGTTCTCATCAACACCCTTTTACTCTTTCTTTAAATAGAAATACCTTTTCTGCCCTTAAACCAAATTTTTTTTTCCCTTAAACCCCCTCCCTGTGAGGGAAAGCAGTCCCTCATGACACATATGAGATTTCTAAAAAGCTGATGATGGGCTGTGTGGACCTGTGTTAAAATCCAAAGGGAAGACAATATGTTTTGTGCCAACAAAACCAGGAGGCAGAATAAATTGCGTAGCCTAAATAGAGACAGGGAGGAAAAGGGAGGGGAGAGGGAGAGGAGATGGAGAGGAGAGGGAGAGGAGAGGGAGAGGAAAGGAGCAAGTCTGTCATCCAGACACTTTAGAAGCTTATCCTTCCAACCTGCAACATGCCTGCAACATGCCATGGGATTTGTCCTCTGCTCTTGTCTGCTTTTAGAGGTTTGCTCCAGTTGAAAGAACTGAAGAAAATATACTTTCTTATTACAGACTCAGTTGCTTGTACTCTCCAGCTACACAGCCCTTGCATACGTGAACATGTCATGAACATTCAGATCCAGCCCTGCTTTCTGCTTGAGCTTCTCCCATGGAAGGTGAGGAGTCCTCGCTGTGCTCAGATACCAAGGCAAGAAATATCTCCCTATCAATAAACATGTTTCCAAAACTCTACACCCAGGAATCTCTCACATCCCTAATTGCTTTGATGCCATGAGATGCCTTAGGCATATAGACACATGCAGATGATCACAGTGTGGGGAACAAAAGGTCTGGGGCTCTGCTGACTTTGCTTAGTTTTCCTTCATGTCGTTTAATTTGATGCTACAGTGAGAAGGGGCATTTGATTTTCTTTTTTAATCAAATGAATACAAAGGAAGCACATTTTTAATAAAGATGAAGTGTGTACATATTACTCTCCCATCAATGCCTTATAAAACCTGTACTGCTGAGGGTTGATACCAGTCTTTTTCTGGTAAAGCTACCTTTATTACAAATGAACAACAGGAACTAAAATCATAGAGCTAACTTACCTCTGGCAAACAAATGGTGATCAGACTAATTTCTTCCACCAATTCATGCTTCCTTGTTCCGTCTCTACAGACTATCTTTGAGAAGAATTTTTTGCATCAAGTTCTGCCCTGTTGAAGTCTTTGAATTCCCTGGGACCAAAATTTTGTCTCCTGATTTTTGGGTTGTCTCTAGCTGAGAAAAGAAGTATGAAATAGGTTTTGCTCTGGATGCAGCTTTGCCTGATGCAGCTGGAAAGGACTTCACTCCAGCAGGAGCTGGGTTCTACTGAGTGTGTGAGCTGGACCCAGAGCCCACTCAACTCTAGAAATCTTCATGCTCACTCTGTAATGACCTTAAAAACACATGATTTGCAATTGTTGATAACACACCAAAAAGCAGAGATCTAATATGATACCTATGTTCATTTTCAGATGACTTGCCTAGATGCATTTGGTCAGTGAGCTGTGTTCGGGGGCAGGACAGATGCTCTCACCAGATGATTTCCCCACATGGTAGGTACTGGGGTGCTGGTGGGTTTGATCTTGGGGCATTTTTCAGTGCAGTGAGTGCTGCATTTTGGCCCCTTGAACCACCCAGACAGAGGTGAGCCACCACTACCTGGGTCGACAAGCCCTGGTCTGCCCACGGCAGGGCTGCACTGAGACAAAGGTTAGTGTCATCATGGGAGGAAGGAGAGGAGTTGTCTGTTATTGTTGCAGGATGAACCCCTGAGCTGGAGTTCACATGAGAACAAAAGTACCCCAGAAGTATTTCTGAGGTCTGGGTCTGCTATGCTGCACTTCATTTGTGAGGTTTTGGTACAAGACCTTCCCTTGCTTCATCATAACAGTACTAAGCCAGATCCAAGTCCTCCACGGTGGCTGCTCCAGCAAAGGGTGTAAGCACAGGCTCAGCCCCACCACCGTGGACTGGCTGATGCTCATGTGTCGAGCCTGAGATTCCCACCATTGCCTCTCCTGCACCCTGAATAAGTTGGGTCCTCTGCAGGACATGGCTGGGGTCTGGTTCATTCCTCCAGGTACCATTGCAGCTGGCCCAAGTGACCCAGCTTGCTGAGCGGCTCCTGGGTGCCCAGAGCCTAATGGGGACACACCTGGGTGCTGTGATAATGACCCAGAGGGTGGAGGATCTTAAACAACTTTGGCACAAGCATCAACAGCTATACCCATCCTGAAGAACTGTTTGCACCCTCCAAGTACATACCTAGAGTTGAGGTGGGAAAAGTCATTGGAAAGAGCCTTCGGCAATCTATGCTGCCTTGACTTCCTTCAAAATTAGGCAGCTGATTAGCAAAAGGTATTCATAAAACTGAATATACATTAAGGAAACAATTAACAAGTAAATTGCAAAACCTCCCTTCCCAAACTTCTGGAAGGTTTTCTTTATTTATTTCTACAAAATCCAGGGATAACCTTTTATGAAATTTATCAAGCAATCAATACTGATTCCTTGTGCCCTAAAGATCAGGCTCCCTGAGGAGGTCTCAAGTCAAGCAACCAATCAATGAAATACCCTGAACCATTATGCACAGCTGGAAATGCTTACAAGATTATTTATTATATCATAGAATCAGAATTGTTTAGGTTGGAAAAAACCTCTAAAATCATTGAGTCGAACCATCAAGCCACAACCACCATGTTCACCACTAAACCATATTCACAACTGATATCCAGACATGATATTGAACACTTCCATAGATGGTAACTCCACTGCTTTGCGGGGCAGCCTCTTCCGGTGTATGACCACACGACCAGAGGAGACGTTTCTCCTGATATCCAGTCTAATAAACCTCCCCTGGTGCAACCTGAGGATCTTTCCTCTTGTCCTAATATTTGTTACCTGGGAGAAGAGACTGATCCTCGCCTGGCTACAACCTCCTTTCAGATAGTTGTAGAGAGTGAGAAGGTCCCCCCAAGCCTCCTTTTCTCCAGGCTAAACAACCCCAGTTTCCACAGCTGCTTCTCATTAGGCTTGTGCTCCAGACCCTTCCCCAGCTCCATTGCCCTTCTCTGGACATGCTCCAGCCCCTCAATATCTTTTTTGTAGTGAGAAGCCCAAAACTGAACACAGGATTCAAAATGTGGCCTCACAAGTGCCAAGTACAGTGGCATGATCACTGGTCTGGTCCTGCTGCCACACTATTGCTGATAAAAATCAGGATGCCATTGGCCTTCTTGGCCACCTGGGCACACTGCTGGCTCACATTCAGCCAGCTGAAGCAAAGGAGGAAGGAAAACATGAAAGAAGTAGAAACAGAAGTCATTGGTAAGAAATGAAACAGAAATAGAGCCCTCCTTTGCTCTCTGTTTGGAGAGCAAGACCAGACAGGCCAGAAGTGAGCAAGCCTGCAGCTGACAGAGAGGGGAGAAACAGGAGAAGTAAATTGTATTTATATAGGTGTCAATCAACGAGGACAAATGTTCAGCAGGCCTGACACTGTGACAAACCAAACTGTGCAGAATAACTTTATTTTTCAATCACTGAATAAAAAGCCAATATAGTCTATAGAGAATTGGAAAGATATTATTTCCTGGTTCCCATGGGAATGTGAGCTGGGATACTCTGTGCCTGTTGCTGTCAGCAGCATCTATTCTGAGAAGACCCTGAGTGCCAGGTTACAGAAACCCAGGCTGGGAGCATGCAGACTGGAAGAGCAGCTGAGCCCACTTGCTCATTTTAGCCTGTTCAAGCCATCCTTGCCCTCCTCCTTAGGATGTGGGTAAACATGGAGAAACCCAAGTTACACCCTGCAACATCTGCGAAATGCCATACCCTGCCAGCAAGCAGAACAGCTTCCACTTGCAGAATTGGTGTAGCAGTGCTTTCCTGGATGGGCCTTGCTGTTTGTTGCATTGGTTTTGTTTTGAAGTGTTTGGCAGATTTCTCTCTGTAAAGGTTTATGGAATAAATGTCCTTCCTCTGCAGCAGGTGAGAGGGTCGTGGATGACAGCTGAGGAGAGCATCCCCCCAGCTCACAGGGACAGCAGTCCTGTGAGTCACAGGGCCATGAGAGACTGTGTGAGGCTCCTTGACTTGTTCTTTCTTGTGCCTTTCAAAGGCACAAGTGTCTTTGAGGAGGCTGCTGGGGCTCTTGAATGTTATGGAAATGCAGCTGCTGGAAGAGGAGCCACAGGGACCAGACATAGCTCTTCCTTTGTTTAACAAGGTGAATGTGGTCCCCAGGTCAACTCTCTTGAGTGTCCTGGTTTAAACAAAGAGCAGATAAAGTCATTCAAATAAGTAAAGTCTGGGCCCCTTTCTCCCCTTTTGGATTGGTGAGCAGTCAGGTGAGTTTTCTCCACAGCCAGGCCCGTCTGGGAGTTCCTGCAACACATGTAGAGGTCTTAAGCCACTGTTAGTCATGATGGCACAGCCTTGTCTCTGGGAGATGGGGATTTTGAGGGCATTTTGGACATATGTCTGGAAGGCAGCATTAGGGAATAATTGTTGTATGCAGCGTGCTACTTTTGGAAACCTTCCCTCCTCAACAATCACGTTCCTTGATCTTCCTTGATTTAGTGATTCAAAACTCCCACTTCCTTCTTTATTCAAACTTGTGCATAGTGTCTTGTTTCCATTTCTGCTTTCAGTCTATTCTATAATATTGGGCAAAGCTGTTCAATGTCTTTCTTTTGTTTCCTCCTTCATTCAGTGTCCATCACGTCCTATCTGGCACATTCTTTGAATGAAAAAATGATACTGCATTTTAACTGTAAACATGGGGGATTTGGATCAGACAATGAGAGCTTGTTTTGAATAAAGACGATCTTTCATTATGCAGTTGTACAACAGGAAGAGGTTCTGGTGTCAGGGAATCACAGAGTGATGTAGTTTGGAAGGGACTGTGGGAGGTTGTTTGGCCTAGCTCCTTGCCCAGATCTTGTCACTGGATGACCATGAGATTTTGCCAGTGGTAATAAGTATTCTGCTTTGTTTCTGGTTAGCCTTTTCCATGCTTTAGTCTCCTTTACTTAATGCAGGTAGAAATAGGAGAGTGGGAGAAGAATGGTAGTGCACTATTACTTCTAGTAATAGTACACTATTACTAGAAGTGATAGTGTAATCAAAGCCAAATACAGTTAATAAGGGTTGACCTGTTTTTAATATAGCCGATACAGAATTCATTCAGTTTTCACTGTTTGGTCTGCTATACAGAATTCATCCTTGGCCTCTGAGAGTTAAGTTCTCTTGTTTTCTGTTCATTGTCAGCCCACCAGTGATTGGTGCATTGATACTACATCATCCAGAAAGGCAGAAGACCAAGATGTGCCCAAAATCGAAATTTCTTCTCCTGATGATAGAGGGTTACCAGAAAGAGCTCAAAGGTTATTACTGCATAATTACATCCACATGGGAAATGGTAGTGCTTTATCAGCCAGGAAAAAGCTGCAAAGGATGTCATATTGCCCAACTCCCTCCCCACTCATCATCATTCCAATCCCATGACAGCTGTATTTCTAGACTTTCAGTACTTGTAAAGAACCTGTAAAACAGATGGGGATTAAGTTCTTAGCAGGGGCTGTTGTGATAAGGCAAAGGGTAATGGCTTTAAACTGAAGGAAAGATGAATTAGATTAGTTATAAGAACAAATTATTTGACAACGAGGTTGGTGAAACACTGGAACATGTTGCCCAGAGAATCTGTGGATGCCCCATCCCTGGAACTGTTCAAGATCAAGTTGCATGGAGCAACCTGATCTTTTTGAAGGTGTCCCTGATCACAGCAGGTGGGGTTGAACTAGATGACCTTTAAAAGGTCCCTTCTGATCCAAACTATTCTATGATTCTATGAATTTACAGCCAAGACAATCAGCAATGAATCAACCTAATGGATCTGTGGCCCCTTCTGTCATCACAGGACGTTAGTGCCTCTGGACCCAACTCTAAGCAGGTACAAATCAGGAATTTTTGAGCTGAACACTCTGTGTCTGAGCACAGTAGACAATTTAGTGTGGTTATCTTCACATGAAGGCTTAGAAAACTGCAACATGATTTTTCTCCAGTTTTTTTAGTAAATCAGCTACTGAAATTAGTCAGATTCTCACCTCACTTCTATGCAATTCACACTCCTAATACTAACTTGAGCAGCATTTCACTGGGGTGGTACCTGGTTTAAGAGCATGATTCAGCTTGATTCAGCTCTACACAGCTGTACCAAAAAGGCTGGGGGAAAGAACAGCCTATTTTGTAAAGAAGAAAACCCCCATCTGTAGAAATCAATAAATCCTCAATAAAAAAAGCTGTTTTGAGACCAAGTTTCTCTAAGACTTGTTCTTGGCACTAATGTTTTAAGCATGATAAACAGTTAGACTAAAACCATAAAATCTTATGAAGGTATATAGCAAGGAGTGTAACATTGAACACAGATCATTCTATAAGTAAAGAAAGTATTTATAAGTTTGTGCTCACAAAGGTACATACATTTTGAGAATATAATTCTTATATTTGGTATATGACTTCATCATGAGGAAATTGGAAAACTTTGTTCAGTTTCACAGAACTGTATAAACAATGCATTCAGTTCAGATAGCTACTTAAACTTCTGCTTAAATCCTGTTTGCTTCAAGCTTTGAGTTCCCATTAGTGCTCTTTCAAGTTAAGCTTAGGCTTATCAGCTTTACTAGATCAATGCCCAGGCCAGCAGGTGAAAATTTCAGCTATCAGTGAGACTCCGGTGAAAAGACAAATTCTTTGGTCTTCCTTTCACCTTTAAAGCTGTTTTACTCAGCTATAGGTGTGCACAGACTGTTTGATGAGTTGTTTATAGGCTTGAGGGTCTTCAGTGGCAACGAGTGTCCCTATTCTATCACACTCTGCCTGTTTGCACTGCATCCCATGTCCCCATTCTCAAGGCCTCTGCTATCATATCACTGTTGCATTCCCCATACAATGTATCATTTTTCTGGGGTTATAAATATTTCATTTAGTGGAGAATAAGTATTGTCTATATAAAAAATTAAGCTTTTACCACATTATGATAACAAAGAAAACAAACCAGGCAATAATGACCACGGTCTCTAGAAAAACTGCTGCTGGAGTTCAGCAACCTAAAGCAAAACTTTTGGGCAAGCCAAGACACGTTTGAACAAAGCCTGGCAAGTCCTGAGGCCTTGCAGTGAAAGAATAAAGCCTGTGGTCTTTCATAGCAATGGTAATCTTGAATTTAGTGGGATACCCGCAACAGTGAAATAGAAGCATTAAATAGAGTTGGTGCCCTAACTGAATATTGGGAAGCAGCATTAACAACCTGTTGTTAGCCTGGTAATTCCTCTTTCAGGAGATCCTATTTTAGGACATGAAACCCTATATCCAGTACTTGCTTAAAAAAAGACAAATTAGTTGCTCTCCATTATGTAAGAGGTCCGTTATCTCCTGAAAGAAGTCCAGTTCCCTAAACACTATGTACCTTATCTAAGACACAGTTTTAGCTCTTGACCTTAATTATCCTTTCCTTCCAAATCTGTTCCAAGATCTTAAGTACAGAGGCCTAAACAGTGAGCTGATTGGCAGCAAGACCTTTTATACTCTCTTTCAAAATATAATACTTCTTTTTGGCCAATACGCTCCTATACAGAAAATAGGATTCCGCTTACATAACTTTGAAGGTTGCAGTGTGGAAGTCTGATCAAGGCACTGTGGCTCCCTTTACGTAATCACGGAATGGTTGGGGTTGGAAGGGTCTTCTGGAGGTCATCTCATCCAAACCCCTGCTCATTCAGAGTTACCTGTAGCCAGTTGCTCAGGTCCATATCTACATGGCTTTTGAATATCTTCAAGGATGCAGACCACAAGCACTTTAGGCAACCTGTGCCAGTGCTCAGTCACCCTTGCATGAACAAAATGTTCCCTGACATTCAGGCAGCACCTCTTGTGCTGCAGTTTGTGCTCCATGCTACATCATTCCTGTACAGGCTCTTTAGAGAGGTTCACCAGAGCCTTGAGTTTCTGGACAGGATTTGAAGGATTTCTCCATAATGGTGCCTTGCAGGGACTTCCTTGCTTACACGCTGGAGGTGATCCTGCTTAAGCCTCATTTTGTTGACTTTGTGATCCCTTCAATCGCATCACATCACATCACATCACATCACATCACATCACATCACATCACATGCCCTTTGCTCAGTGATTCTGTCCTTCACAGGACAGATAGTTACTCTTTCCCTTCTCCATTATCCTGAATTTAAAGCCCTCCTTATGAGATCAGCTTGGCAAGCATCTTCCAAGCAGATGCTACTCTGTAGACACTGTCCCACAATTATTGAACCAAAAACCCTGTCACCAGCACCAGATCCAGGTTTCAACTGGCAGTATTGCTTGTGCCCATATGGAATAATAGTAGAAGGTAGTAATCAGAGGACCAGATGAGCTCTGGCAGTCCCTCTGGATCCTGGCCCATGGTAAGTAGCAAGGCTCTATAGATGTTTGATCAGGCAGACAGATGGGTGCCTCTGTCCCCCACAGCAGGGAGTGACTCACTGCAATGACTTACTGTTTCTTTCTGATAGTCTTGCATGATTTAAGGCTAAGTGGACTAGGTCTTTTGCTTGTACTCACATCTGTCTCCCCTTCAGCTTTGATGGAGATGAATCCATTTCGCAGCTGTAAGCCCTTAGGTGGGCAGGAACCTTTACCCTGTTGTCAGAAATCACTAGCTTCCATTCTTCCCCTTCTCCAGACATTACGTTGATAGTGGGGTGTAGACACTGCCTGCTTCTCTACTGCAGGATAGTGGCGAGAGTTGGCATAGAGAAAGAGGCACTTTGGGACTCTAATTCATTGGTACTATCTTATTTATTGGTTTTAGGGTGATATGACATAGTCCCTCAAAGTGCCTGATTTTCTCCAATGACTGCAAAGGTATTCTAGATATAGGAGTGTCATACAAATCATGTTTCTCAGTGTGTGACATCAAGAAATCACTCATAAAATAGGTGCAAATTGGGAACAATAAGAATTAAATGCCTTTTATTCATTCACAGTTACATTCTTACACACACTATAACAAAAAACACAGGGAAAATGGAGATAATGAATGAGCCCTGAGCATATAATCTTGCTGCTGCTTTTCAGTAGTTGAAAAGCATATTGGTGACAATGTGCCAGCAGACATTAATTTTTTAAAAAATATTGAGTGAACTTTGGGTAAAAATAGGTTGATAAATACGACACTAGGTGGCATTGTATAAATACATATAAAGTCTTAAGATTTTCTGTTTCAAAGGAATTATCAGGTAAGAAAATCTCATTGAAATGTGTGAGATTGGTTCACTGATTTTTGTTCTCGGTTCATTGTAGTCTGGGATTCAGCATTACTGAAATGGATGGAGTAGTCCAGTGATAAGCTACATTTTGTGCTTTTATCTGCTACTGAAAATCTACAGCTCACAGTCTGTCTTTTCTTTACATACAGTATTTACTCTTGAACAACAGTATTTTCTAGAATATAAGTGAGAAGAGGTTCAAACCTCATGGCTACTCATCTTTTGTGAGTGGCTTAGAATGTGACTAGTTCAGTCCCAAGGTGGCCAGTGAGTTTCTGTGAACCTCCATTCAGCATTCCTCTTCTGAAATAAATTTCACCTCCTTGTTTTTATGAACACTTGCAAGGTAGGTTGTGCCTCTGAAGGATCATATCAGGACTGTGTGATAGCCCCAGTTGGTCTAAATGGGATTGAAATACGGATAGTACCAAACAAGAGGATGTTGATAGGTCACACACATCACAGGGAGAAATGAACCTACTTTGTCAATGGTGGGAGATTTTGGGGTGTCTGAAGTGTAAAATTAGTCAATAGGATCATGTCCACATTGGCAAAACAGGAGCATGCAGAAAGATGCGATGCTTTAAAGGTATTAGGTGAAACTTTTCCTTGGTAGTGGCAGTTTCACAGGTCTATTCTAAACTTGGAGTTCTACAAGTGCTTAATAAAGTGTACAGCACAGGAGAACAAATCCTCTTCGTTGCCCAGCCCTTCTAGGCAGATCCAGGTCATTGGGAACAACAGCTACAAGGAATGGGCTCTGGTGAACCTGTGAAAAACTGATTGAGTCAACACATCAGAGTCTTCAAAAATCTGGTCAAGACTTTAAGGCAAGAAAGTTTTCATGCCTTTTCTGGAAAATCAGTATGACTGGAGTATACACATGCAAAAAAGGGGAGAATACAATGGGTTTTATGCAGAGGTCTGATAACATCAGAGTACCGTCTCCCTGTTCCTTGGCAGAGCATTGCAAACAGGCAACATCTGGTCTGTCCCTCAAACAGAGGTTTTTCCCCAGCTTCTGTGACTCAAAGTTTTCTGTTTAAACCTAGCAGTTTCTTCTTTCATATCCAAAATTTGGAATCCAACAGCTATGCAGCTGAATCCAATTTAGTAAGACCAAGGCAACCTTATATAGACAGTTTAAACCGTGATGCGTGACCTCTTAACCAGTGACACTGAAGTATTCCACTGACCATGTGCAATAGAGTACTAAAGACTACAAGTCCCATGGTGCTTTGTGGCACTCTGCCTGTAATATGAAATGCTACAATCTTGCTTATCTGGGACAGTTCTAGTTTTTACAGTAATGAAACAGGTCATCAGCAAAGCTTGGTGATGAGGCAAATTGGATGCATGCTTTTGCTAGTCATGCTCTCTCAGTTCATTTTTGTTATTTCCCTCACCCAGTGTTGTTCCTGTCTTCAGATGGGCAAGAAGTTGGATTTCAGGAATGACAGGTTTCTTAGCCTCACCTTGAGAACACGTTGAAGATAATAGTCCTGAAAACCATTTCCAAAACATTAAGTTCAGAAGGTGTAGGGGGCGTGTCCCAGGGATGCCGGGGGATGCATTCTGGGTCTTGGAATCCCCAGACAGCATACTGACACACATGAGTAGTGTGTGTTGTACTGTCATTGGTCAGGAGAGTGACATGCCCCCCAAAGGTATATAAGGGGGCAATTTCCTTTAAATAAAAGATTTGGCTGTTCGCCATCTGAGCTGCTGGGTCGTGTTTTATTATATTACATTAATAACCACCACAAGAAAGTGGTTGGGAGTAGTTATTGGTGGTAGGTTAAAGAAAGGGAAGTCTTGCCAGACCAACCCAAGAGCCTTCTAGAATGAAATGACGAGCTTGGTAGATGAGGAGAGACCACATGGCTTTCAACACTCTGTTCCTGTAGCATCATCATATGCAAACATAGAGTAGATAAATAAACAGGGAGGTGGACTGAAAACTGACTGAATGGCTGAGGTAAAAGTGTTGTGAGCACTAGCATAAAGCCCATGGAGATACTAAAAAATCCAGCTGTACCTGGCCCTTTGCAACCTGCTCTCACTGACCCTGCTTTGAGCAGGGGCTTGGAGTAGAGAATCTCCAAGAGATCCCTTGCTATATCAAATATTCTGTGATTTCATGAACAGCAGCTTCTCTGTTGGCCTCATTTAGCATTGAACCTGTAGTTCAAGCCTCCAATTTCATAAGCATATACTTACAGCAGCAGGTTTTTTGGGACTCATCCCCACTGTAGATCCATGCAACCTAAACGAAAAGAATGTGGATTGCAGCTAGAAGCTTGCACATGTGTTAGGGGGAAGTCATCCTTGTTTAACCTGAGGGACCTACAGAGGCAGACCAAGGTACCTTGATAGTGTTGCTCATGGGCAATGCAACAAAAAAAAGTGATCTCGAAATTTTTAGGGAATAGAATTGGTTGAAATTATCTTTTTTTAAATAAGGGTTATTTTTCTCTTGGTCAATTCTATTATGTTTCAAGTATATATTTCAAAAATTCCAAACAAATTTTAATTTAAAAAAAGAAATTATGATCTGTGTCAGCGTTGTAACTCTAAAGTTTATTTAGTTTAGTTAAGTTTAAAACAAAGCAAACTCTTTAAAACAATTCAGTGGTTATAGAAAAGGGTTCTGATTTACAGTATGTTTTTCAAAAGATGAAAACAAAGCAACGAGAATATTAAAAAATAAATCTAGTCAAGCTGAACCCTGTAAAACACAGTCTAATTATTTTTTTATTGTTCTACTTTAAAAGCTTAATTCAGTTTTATTCTCTCTGGAGGAAAACTGAATGCTGCAAGGATTATCAGACCTTAGCAATTAAACTGACCAAGGAAAAGTTTCCTGTGCCTGCCCTTTCCTAATGCATTTTTGGCCAATACAGACTGTTTTACTGTGTTAATGGATTGTTCCTATTTCACAGGAGATAATAGGAATATGAGAATGCTGAGATCATGGGGCAATAAAAGTCAGTATATTAGCACAAAGACCAATTATTTCTATCTTTAATAGCCAGAGGGAATGGTGCAACATCTGTTCTTTGCAACTGTGGAAAGTCTTTGGTCAACCTGCAAATCAGTGATTATTGCATTGTACTGACAAGAATGAGTGTCACATGTTTTCAGACATATGGAACGTGACTGTTGGGGTAAATTTCAATCTGAATTGCAGAGCTGAGCCAAAAATTCACAGTAAATGGTTTATATGGCAAATTTGGATTCCTTTCTGCCTGTGGGATATTCTTTCTATCTTTTTCAGGGTTTTATTCTGTCTTTAACTGCAATGACTAATTCCTTTCTTACAAAATTATACGGAATCTCCTGGGGCAGTTTTGAGCAGAAATGGAGGGTCCTGAGCTCCACTTTGGCCAGGGATTTGGGATTCACATGCACATCTTGCCTGTACATCAAGTAAAATAATAATTCGTGGATGTCCATAGATATATTTTTCTTTTCCTCAGCTTACTTTCAGAAAGGGCTGTTACACAGTAACCAGCTCAGTCCCCTCCCCCTTTTTTTTCAGGACTAATAGCTGAAATAGGTTGTCATTAATGTTTTAAGAAGCTACTTTTTCTCTTTGCCGTGTTGCTGCAAGGGCACAGAAACTGCTTATCTGGTCCTTGCTATGAATGAAGAGAAGAAAACGTGCAGGGCAAAACACTCCCAAACTACAGTTAGTACTTGAGGAACAGGGCCTGTAGATCTCCCAGCACTTTTTCATTTCCTCCTATTAGTCATTTATTCTATCTCTGCTACCCAGGAAATATTTTACCTCTTGAGCTGAGCCAAATAAGCTGTACCTGCTCCAAGGGGTAGAAACTCTGGCAAGGAAAGTGACAGTGCCTCTACTACAACTGTTCATTTTAAATGAACTGCCTTTGGTACACAGAAGACAAATTTACCAGTCTTGTTTTCAGAATTGATGATAGACTTTGTCCCACAGTTTCCAAAGAGGGAATCTGGGCCTCTTGAGCCCTCATGATCCCAGATTTCTCAGTGTCATATTTCCTTCTGCCTTTAAAATACAGGAAAAGACACTTCCCACAAACAGATACCAAACCACTTTCTGATGAAATTGTTGCAGAAATGCTATAAATCTTACCTAGGCTTGTATTGGTTTTGTCTGGAATAGAGTTAATTTTCTTCGCAGTATCTGTTATGGGGATGTGGTTTGGATTTGTGCTGAAAACAGCTCATTAACTGCAAATGCTTCTGCAGCTTGCCTTCATGTGCACAGCACTGAAATCTGTTTTCTGTGAATATCAGTTAAGGAAACAAGAATATGTGAATTTTCAGAGGGAATGATACAAGATGAGGAATGGGAGTTACCCATGGCAGAGCACTAGTGTTAGATCTGGCCAGCTCTACTGGGGATCATGAAGCGCTGCAACTCCACAGGCACATCACTGATTTTTCTGTAACAAGTTTCTAGTTCATCAGATAAAGCCAAAGTTGCTGATCATCTGGGGAACATTTTCATTTTGACATTTTGGGTTTTGGACCAAGTCACCAAATGTCAGCAGAGCCAGCATTTGTGTGTGTGTGATTGGATAAAGAGTAATATTTTAGTCATTAAAGATACCATTCTTCAAATCAAATACCAAGTCCTCTTTTACATGCAGTGAAAACATGTGAATAATTTTACCATACAAAATAGAGACTTTGTAGGACCCTCTGTGGGTTATATGATATGCAAGTGGTCACAGAAATCTGTGTACAGTGCTGAGATCCCCACTTCTGAAAGACAGTGGTCCTGGCCAGGTGGTGCATTGCAGCAGGTTCATGTTCTACTTGGGTTCTGCCAGCACGTTTGTCCTGACTTCTGGGTGACATTAATCCTCCCAGCAGGCTGGCATAGACACAGTTTCCTCTCCCATGGGATCAGCATTGTAGATGTTAAACAGTCATTTCTGATGTTGTATGCACTCTGCTCTTCACTCTCTTCTGCTTCTGGATTGATTTTTCATGTGCTGGCGTAAAGTGGAATACAAGAGAGTGCCTGAAAGCATTCAGCTGTAGCTCAAGGACTACCATGTCTTGTATAGCAGCAGCTTTGACAGTACTGTCACACTGTCCTGACTTTGACATGGTGCTCCCTAGCTGGTATCTTCTGTGGGTGATTTTGATCAGTGAAGGACATTGTGGCTGTAGATGAGATCCCCTTCTGTACTGCACAATCTCATGTCATAAGCACAACCCATGAATCTACAGTACACCACATCTTAAATTAAAACTGACTCTTCGCGTGGATTTCTAGGGCAGATACTTGCCTGCTTGTAGGTCCCTTCAAAACCCCCAAGATTCTGGGCCTTCCTTTTGCTGGGGGGACTGAAAGCAGAAGAGTGTTGACATTCTGGGTTGTCCAATACAGTAATGGCAAAACCATACGAATATCTGGTTGGATATAATTTGGCACAAATCTTGATAAAAAGATGTTTGTGTACTTCCCTTGGTTGATGCTGTGAGGTCACTTACTAAAGAGTTGCTCCTGTTTTTCATGTGCAGTCCATCAAGCTGATCTGACTGCAGCTCAGCTGGCATAAGTGCTTGTTCCAGCATTCTGATGACCAGTCCACCTCACCTTTTCGTAAATTCTGCTGGTGCAGTTTTTCTGAGTTTTGGGTTGCCAAAATATCCTCTGTAAAGATCTGAACAAGCAAAATGCACTAAAAAGTCATAGATCAACCTGGATATGAGCACAGTTTTTGCTAGTGGTTATGGAAGGGTAGGAACTGGCGTCAGATACAGTGTGAGGGAAAGGCAGGGGCAAGAGGCCAGTGACATGGTGGGGCTGTAATCTCTTAACCTAAGGCAGCACAGCATGTCTGGCTGTGCCATTGGATCATGTGAGTGAGAGGAGTCAGACAGTGAGGACGCCAGGGAGCAGGAGTTCAATCCTGATCCCTAGATCCAGACATTGCTTGAAGGGCAGATGCTTGCTGAAGCTGACCTGCCCATCTTGTCTTTGTTAGTGTGCTGGTGTTTGATTGATTCATCACTCTTTTATGCTTTTGTACAATTAATTTAATTTTTCCTGGCATTTGAAAGCTCTTTGATTCCATCCCCTCAGTTAATATCCGTGTTCCCACAGACACATTAGAAGTGTGCTCTAACAACAGATAAGTGGTGTGGTGAGTACCCTTGGGTCTCATTACCATTCATGAACTTACTGTTTGAGAATATGGTTCCAAATGTGCTGGTGAATGAAAATAATTAGTCATAGCCCATTATGAACAACTGCTCAGCTGTGCCCTCTGTGTGCACTCAACAACATGTGTGTGAGTACTACCCAGCAGCCGGGTGTCCTTTTTCCCCCAGGCGGGGTCTGGCTTGAGGTGGTGGCCTCTCACTAAGCCCTTTTCTCTCACTTGGTTCTCACCTTGTTTGTGGCCGTCTCTGCTTGGTTGGCTTGGTGATCCTTCATCTCACCATGGGGACCCTCACAATTCTTTACTGTGGGGGAACTGTTCCTGCCAGGAGACACCTTTCCTTGGTGTTCATGAGCACTGATCTCTCTCTGGTGGGGTTTTTGTCCTGTAGCAGACTTTGCAGACAACGCTATGGATAGAACATGACCCAGAGCAAAGATAAAAGTTCCTCTCTCTGTTGATTTCACAGACTTGTTGTGCAGAGCTTTGAGGTTATTCCATTCTTGTGTAGAAGCTTAGACCTCGGAGAATCTTTCTGGGTAAAAAAACTATATGGGAACATTTTATCTTTCCCATCAAATAGTTTTATGGGGAGCATGTTACATAAATGTCATTTCCACAGCTGTTACTGCCCTGGAAGATTACAGTAGTTTTCTCAGCCAGTTCTCTCAGTCATTATTAATTTCTGGAGCATTTAATCAACCCTGTGCAAAGAGGCCTGTGAACACTCCACCACTCTGCATCTGTTGAATTTGCGGTGTGACAACCTGGGTTATTAAATAGCTGTGGCTATATTGAGAGAAAATCAAATCATGGCTCTGCAAGCCTTTTTATTACAGTAAGCAGAAGGGACTGCTTTCTTCTACTTTTTTTTTTTTTTAGCTTTAATCCTTTCCCTGTCTCATTGCTTCTGAGTGACTGAGGCACTTTGAGGTCATTTGGAATGTCCTTCCCCAGTTGCTTCATTCAGGCAACTCTTTTGAAAGAACTTTTATAATACTGTAACAATCAGAGGATATATTTTTTAAGACTTAAGGGATAAACACACTTGTGTTAGGATTAATTTGATAGTAGAAAGAATAGCTTAATGTTTTCCAGATAATAATGCCAAGACTGGCTTAAAAAATTATTTGTGTTTGTGAATACTGGAAAAGCTGCTGCGTATAGTTGAAAAGATTTAAAAGTCATGAAAGTTTTGTGGATATTTGTGTGAATAATTAATCCAGAAAGTGAATTATTCTTTTCTGAGCCCCAGAAAACCATTCATAGCATAGTATTCTTTAGCTTCTGTTGCTTCATTTGCCACTCACAGAGTGGAGACAATACTTTATGATTTTGTAGTTACTAACATGTAAAAAATAATGGATAATCACATTGGACATTTGGAAGGAGTCCAGAATTTTACTGTGCAAGCGCTCAAACAAGGTATCGACAAAAACCTTCTAAACAAAGAGACAATTTTTATGAAAAAAGTTCGTATGAATTGGTGGAAAAATACAGGGGAATCAGTTTTGCAATAGATATTACTGTACCACTAATTTGACTAGTTCTATTTATAAAACAGATACAGCTATGGAAAAGCTTTGTGAAGAAGCCCATAAACACACAGCTTTCATTCACTTTTAACTCTGAAAAGGGAATATGTTCTTCTTCCTATTGCCAAATATGTGTATAATTTATATTTTTCTGTGGAAACCACGTCAAGCTGAGTGGTGGCTTCATCCAGTTGTAGCACAGAACCAGGATAGTTTTGTGGGTTTGGCTGGGGTTTTATTTTATAATTTGATTTTAATACAAGTAAAAACAACCTTCTTGGCTGGGATCTCAATTGCCTTCTCTCAAAATTAAAAAATATGTGCTGTGGGAAGCTGGTGTACATTGGCTGTCTGTGGGTGAGCCCTAGCCTCCACCTGCTAGATCCATGAGTGACCTGTCCCTGCCCTCACCAGATACAAAACCCTCCCTCCTCTCAGTGTATCATCACTGAGTAAGTATTTTTCTTCATTGCCATTCCCTTGGGCTGGACTGATTTCATAATTATTTTAATGCTGATTTCCTTCTTCAGAGAATGGAAACCAAGTGGCTTGTCACTTTTCTTTGCAGTCAGATTTGCTTTCAGATGTCTGTGTTTTGGATTAAAACCACTGAAGAAGGATATTTCTTTGCAGTGTTTCTCAGGGAGATTTAATTGCAGGAATTCATGTTAACTTATGTTAATATTATCTTTGGCAGAAATCCTGTTCCCTTTTGATAAACGTAGTCTAAAATGACTGAAGAATTTGGAGGAACTGACCAAATTATTTTTCTGTTTCTGTCAGGCTGCTGTGTGTGAAGGGAGATTTCACAGATAAAAGGTCCTCTAGTGATCTGCCATGGTATCTGGTAAGATACAGTTTAAGAGGAGTTTTAACATGGTGGAGAACAGTCTATTCCTGTAACTCACTCTTCTGTGGCTCCAGGCAGTTGATGGTTGCTTGACAATTTTTCTTCAAAAATGTAAAATCCAAATGACTTTGTTTTATATATATACACACACACACACAGAGACATGTATATATATGTATGAAATATATATCCCAAAGTAGAAAATCTTTTTCACAACGCTGGTAGTTACTTAGATTTATTTAATCTTCTCACCAAGGGAAGTTATTCCAGTGTCACACTAGTGGAAGTGTCAGCAGAGATTATTACTGCTAAAAATTCCCCTTCTGTGCCCTTGCAACACAGACAGAGTTTGTCTTTCAGACCCAAGTGATGGCGTGGATGAGTGAAGGAGTCGTTTGATATTCTGTGTCCACACAAAAACGTTTGATGCAAACAGATATGGGCTCCTTGCTGCTAATGTTCTCCCCTATCTGTTTGCAACCAGGGCAAAGCTGAGTAAGACCTCAATTCTTTGGGAACTTGGCAGACTTTATAAACAAGATGAAACACAATCACAGAAGCACAGAATATTCTGAGTTGGAACAGACCCATGAGGATATATGAAGGGAGCTGGGATTTCACTCGCGCTGTCCTGAGCAGAATGGAAGGCTGCTGAGCGCTTTTCTATATTCTAAGGGCAATCAGAATAAACCAGCTGGATTTTTAGTGCACCAGGCAGAGTGTCAGTTAAGCAGGTCACTTTAGAGTCTTATTTCTCGTTCTGCCCTTTGTGAAAATCTTAGACATTAATGCCTAAAATTCACTTTAGCAAAACTGGCCTTGTCCTGTAAAATTTTGCATCCAAAGCACTAAGCATGATAGACAAGGCACATGTATGTGTTAGAAGAGCCCAGAGGCATAAACACCAGAGTTCTCCAAGATCCTGTAGATGTTTTCTTTTGTTTCAGTCCAACTGTTTTCACTTACCTTCTTAGAGCTGAGCAAAAAAGATCTTTAACCTTACAGAAATATTATATATAAGCTTTCTCTGGAGAAATTAGTAGCTGTTCTGATAAAGTAAGGTCTATGAACTCTTAATTCAATTTAAAATAAAAATATTAAGACCATTTCTATGCTGGCTGCCCCTCAGCGTGCATTTAGTCAGCTTGAATTCTGGTTACAGACAGTGCTGAAACCTGGCTTGTGACCTGCACTAAGCAAGTCTCTTTAGAAGACGTTTGGCTCACATAAAAGTAGTTGCACATTTAGCTCAAAATAAGGAAGAAATGAAAATTAAAAAACTTTTCCCAAACAAATGTAATTGCCGTGTTTTAAACTGATGTCCTTTTTTTCTCACCAAATTACTTCAGAGAGAGCAATGAACGACAAATGAATTCTTAAATTAGCTGGGTCTTGGGTGTATTGTATTGTTTGGGAACTCTTGCAGTGTCCACACGAGGGGTAGGGTATTTGTCCTAAAAGTCATCAACATTTGTCTTCGTTGCTCTGTCAGATTTGCTGTATGTCATGCTGGGGGCAGCCAGAGGACACACAGAGACTAGAGCAATAGATTCCTCGAGGGCTCACTTTATCCAAATACTGAGCCTGCTTTTCTCACATAGATCACAAAAGACAGTTCCTGTGTTGGACTCTATAAATATTGGTGTTATTGGCAGTGCGTTATTCCCCATGTTCCTATGTCTCATCTCAATGAGTGCTTGGCTGCCTCTCAACATCATTGCAGACCCTGATGGTGTCTCAGAGGTTGCTCAGAGCCCCATCCAACCTGTCCTTGAACACTTCCAGGGATGGGGCAGCCACAGCTTCTCTGGGCAACTTATGCCAGTGCCTCACCATCCACCCAGTAAAGAATTTCTTCTTAATATCTAATTTAAACCTACTCTCTTTCTGTGTGAAGCATCTATCCCTTGTCCTATCACTCCATGCCCTTGTAAAAAGTCCATCTCTTTAGGTACTGGAAGGCTGCTAGAAGTTCTTTCTGGAGCCTTCTCTTCTCCAGGCTGATATCTGTTGTTTCTCGATGATGCATGGGGTTGCCAAAAGAGGGGGTGTCTGTGTCTTCCTCTGGGCTAGTCTGCCATGCCATGGTGGTCTACGTCAGGATCTTATGCAAACCTCTTTCTAGATTATGAACTTTCCAGACAGAGCAGCATCTGAAGTTTGACGTTACAATTTGCTTGTTACTGTCACCATCATGGATGCATTGCTTCTGCATCCCTGCCTGCTGAGTGCCCATCTGTGTGTTGCTGATCAGAGCACATCTTCAGCAGAGACAGTGATTTTGGTAATTGCAGCTATTTTATTTATAACAGGCAGTCTGTACTTCAGGGTGTTTTAGCACAGGAAACTCAAGGTATGAATGCCTACTCAGCTTAAGGCCTAAGAAACACAAGTAAGTCTGAGGTGAACCTCAGCCATGGCACTTGTTCCTCCCTTTCAATGTGTAGCTGCTTTTTCAAGCTTCTACTAAAACTTTTAACATAATCCAAATTAATTATGTCCTTGACTCCATTACTTAGCTCCTTCTCCTCCATGCAAAACATTATGTCAAAAAGACTCCTCTAAGGTTTTCCGTTGTCCCTTGTGGCTTCCTGCAAATCCCTGGAATATAATTTATATGATCCAATACTTGTCAGCCTTCCTTAATTTGCAATGTCCAGCTGTGTGCTGTGGGACAACACTTCATCCTTTGTGTGTTTACTTTACTCCCTCTCCACCCACCTCCACAGGAAATCTCACCAGAGTGTTTATCACAGGAGTGTCAGTCTTGGGACGAGAAAAGCCAGAAAAAACTTTTTTTTAAAGCCAGGTCTTCAGTAACATGAAGCTCTTACATCATGTACTAATTTCTACTGAAACATAATGATTCCCTTCTTGTCTCATAATTTCTTTCCTGGTAAAAATTTTGCCTTTGCTTTATTCATAATGGTGCTGTTTGAGGGTTTTTAAAAATTATTATTATTATTTTATTTAATTCCCAAATGCTGTTTTTTTATTATCTATTACTGATGGCATATCTTGGAGTTTTGTTTTTCGATATGTATTTTAATTTTTTTCATTTAATGGAGATAGTTTTATATTCTTACAACTCTCAAATATTTGCAGTTTAATAGCATGTACATATGTCTCCAAGAAAATGAGTTAGTGTGGCCCCGCGGCTTACTGCTGGGAAATGGAGTTATTTAACTTCCCTAAAATAAATTAGTTCATTTTGTTTTATATTTCCAACATGCTAGGAAGATATAAGTGACTGCCTAACAGAGATCGCCTCCAAGTTGTTCAGCAGTAACGTTGCTGCAATTCAGATTCTGGCATCTGTTTATTCATACCAGCTTTCTCAATATACTTTCTTGATTTGTTTAATAGAGTATGCATGTGTCTTACATAACTAAATTACCCAGAGAGCAATAAGTCTGTGGCTTGCTGGTAGCTCTGCAGAGGTACAGTTAATAAGTAGCTGTACTACAGTGTGTAATTTTGAAGTTGAATATGCATATAATTGTGTTGCTCGATCCAAGTCAGTGCTGGGGAAGATTTTGCCCTAATTTTAAAACCTGTTCCTTCTAGAAGGGTGAACACAACATGTAAGCACTGGATAATTGCTTTTCCAGGGTATATTGCTCAGGTGTGGGCTGGAGTGGCCAATGGGTAAGTGCAGCAATTCAGACAAATGGGATTACTTCCAAAGCAGGGTAGTATATATATATAATGTGTATTTATATATATATATATATTTATATACATATATATATATACTGAGAGTAGGTTTAGATTGGATATTAGAAAGAAATTCTTTACTGCCAGGATGGTGAGGTACAGGTTTCCCAGCGAAGCTGTGGATGCCCTGTCCCTGGAAGTGTTCAAGACCAGATTGCATGAGTCTTTGAGCAGCCTGGTCTAGTGGAAGGTGTCCCTGCCCATGGCAGGGGTGTTGGAATGATCTCAAACCCTGGTATGATTCTGTGATTCCTCGATTCGGTACTTTTCTGTTTAATCAAGCTTCAGTGGTTACTTCTGTGTGTCTGGAACGAGGTGTGCTAGAATTGTACCTTCTCCTCCATTTCAAGAACAAATGCATCTTTAGACAGCTATTTTTTAGTTGCTGAAACACACAGTGGATGGCATGATGCACGAAGGTGACTTCTGAATAATGTAACGTTATTAATGAGGTTGTTCTCTGAATGTAAGCACCATGTTCAGAGATAACCTGGCACAACACAGGGAAGTACACTCCACAGAGAGGCTGAACTATTACAGAGCCAGCCGTGCAGAAAATTCAGTGTCTACATGCCAGCCTCAGGGTAAGGGTTAAAAGCATTGCTGAGATAGCTGAGTAGTGAGGTTGCCATCTCAGTGCTATAGCAGGAGGAAATTAGTAAAATCTTTGCCTCTACTTGTTAAGTAAATGAGCTATCCAGGGATCGGCTTCCTTTCTCAATGTATGTTACATGCTCCTAACAGATGCCAGATACTGAAATTCCCCACGCACAGTGATTTGTAAGCTGCAGGAAAACGTTCCACACTTTGCTCCACGCAAATGCTGGTGGTGGAAAAATGCTTTTGAAAATATTCTTTCCAAATCCATTTTAGGGGCCTTAAATGTAACAGATGATATGTAGGTACACATGTAAATCTTGTGGCCATCTTACACACCTTCTTGGCTTTTCTTACCTGGAAACTCTGAGGACTTGTCAGCTCCCTGTCTTTATGTGCACGCTGGCTCAGCTGCTGCACCTGAATTCCTTGTATGAAGGAGATTCTGTAGGACTGTGGCCACTGGAAATCACCTGAGGAGATGGACAGGATCAGGGTAGAGATATTCAGGTGATGGGGAGGAGAGAACAGAAGAAAAGATGTAGCATCGACAGACGGGTTCTTCAACATCGCTCTGCTGCAGGTAACAACCCTGTCAGCATAGGTTCTTACTACAATGCCCAAAACCCATACTGGAGTCAGGAATAGCAAAATAGGGTGAAAGAAAATAATTTGATCACTTTTTATCTCAAATTCTATATTCTAGTTGTTCTTAGAGTATTCTTACAGAATTCTAGTTCTGTATCAAAATGAATTGACCAATTTTTCTTGAAGTTTTTTTTCACACAGTCTATATTTTGTGTTGGAAAGATTTGTCTTTGGTTGAAAGTAGATTAAAATACAATTTTAAAAAAAAGGTCACATTTTACTGTTATTTATGAGGCTCTTGTCTAACACTTTGGTGTGAGGTTTGTGGTTTCTAGTCTAGAGCATCCAAGTGTAAAATCTCTATTTATTTGTCTCCTAGGTGATTATGGCTAGCTTGGATGGACACATACCTCAAACAGTGTTTTGTAATATTTTTATTTTCTTTAAAAAGCAAATATGCATATGACTATAGTGAACTAAAAAAGTTGTTCTAATACTGCACCTTTGGATCTTAAGGCTATTGTATTATGCCTTAGTGTGTGATAGTCTGCATGGGTAAACATTAATCATTCTTCACTGGAAGAGTTTTCTGGATGCCAGGGTGGCAGCAGTGAAAGCTAACTATGCATGGGGCTGCAGCAGCAAGAGTGGAGCCAGCAGATCCAGGGAATTGGTCTTCCTCCCTACCCAGCACTTGTGAGGTACATCTGGGTCCAGTTCTGGGTCCATAATATAAGGCATCAATAAATAGGAGCAATATAAGCAGGGGACCTCCAAGACCATCAGACCTGGTGTACTTGCCCTCTGAGGGGAGGTTTCAGGACTAGGACTTGTTCAGCCCAGAGATGAGAGAGAAAACTGCTGTCTGCAGTTGCCTAGCGGGAGGTGATGGAAAATCATAGAATGGTTTGGGTTGGAAGGGACCCTAAAGATCATCTAGTTAATAATAATAATAGGGATTATTGTTGTGCTTATGAAGAATTAAATACTGTCAGCTGGCAGCTTCTCCACTCCTTAATTTGCTTTTGATAAGGTAAGTTATTTTGTTCATGGAACATGAATTTCAGATAGTGGTGCACTGTATAGTGTTTACTTTATACATGGAGGTACAATACTGATATATTATACCTCTGTGATAGAAGACGGTCTTTTTCATAGAGAATCACAGATCTGTGCTCAGACACAATGGGGCACAAAACTAGCTGAGACAGCAAGACCTAAAACACTGCTTTTATGCATTTAAAATTAAATTCTAATTTTATCTTTTTCAGCTTGGCATCTATCACCAAAAAACTCCCCCCAAAAAAACGCGACAGGAATGGTCCCTTATTTATGCGAAGAAAATAATTTTTTAAGTTGTTCCATGAGTACCACTTTTGATATTTTTGTCCTACCTAGTTTCTTTGGAGAAATTTGAATTCTTACTGCCACCTTTCATTTAATGAGGGCAGTGGTAGGGGCTTTATCTCATATGGGTGTTTGCTGAAATCTGCAGAACAATAATGGGCTTGAATCTCTGTCAAATTTGGTTGTAATTAGAGGGTTCAAAAGTTATTAGTGAGTGTCACAGAGAGGAAGATGGATGTACATATGAAATCTGAGCAGTTAGGCCTCATTTCCATAGAAAACATGGCTAAAAATGTAAAGTATTAAGATTATGCACTATATTTAGCTACATAATTTTTTATATGAACATGTCTGTGTACAATCTTCCTAATTAGAAATAAGTGCCAAATTAAAGATTTTCTATTAATGAACAGACTTGAATTGCTGAATCTTGAGAATCATCAGAGTTATTAAAGAAAATTCAAAGAAAAAAACATTCAGAATACAACCAAAATTACTAATTTAAAGCCAGTTTCCAATTCATTTTTGATAAAATGATTTTTGCCAAATGGAATTGAAATTAAGATGCTCAACGTATTTCTTTTTCTCATAACACAAATGGCTGAGCTCTAGAAACCTCTTCAAAAATAGACATGAAGACTGCTGCCACCTGATCTTGGGACACATCTTTCTCTGATTTGACTGGAGAGAGTCATAATTCTTCTACCTTCATTTTTTCTCTCTGTCAAGCACAGTCACATGGGTGTTTCGTGGTGTAACATCATAAAATCATTTACAGGTTTGCAACTTGAGTGTGCAATCAGCACATTTAATGTAATCGTTGTATAAATTAACATTCAATGCAAAACTAATCCTTCCAGTCTGTTTTTAGTCAATGAAAAACAGGAACCTGCAGACCCTGACTTGGTCAATGTCTAAGACAAATGGAAAGAAGTTACTTTGAAACTATCCATCTTTCTCCGGTGACAGTACAGATGGACCACATGGCCACCTATGACTAAAAATCTGACTCTGAGACCCTTAAGGTTAGGTGAGGTGACTCCTACCTTTACTGACCCAAAACTTCCTTTTGTCTCACAGAGAATGTTTCGGATTTTTTGCTTCTTCCCTCTTCTGAATATCATAAATCCTCTGTTTGTTTTTTATCCTTCAAGTTCATAACCAGTACAGAGGCAATATAATTTTGTCAGTTTGCCTCTGAAAATAGAAATGCACATGCCCAGTGCTTCCATATGTACCTTCACAGTGCCCTCAGACTTGACTGAGGGAATATTTCAGGTTTTTTAATCAAATAATTTTTCACCAGTCAGAACAGAAAACACATGGCTGTTCTCTCTTACACAAGGAAAATCCCTGGCTTTTCATTGTCTGGTTGTGTATTTAAATGCTGTAATTACTACATGGTTCTGTAATTACCAATGATACTGATTTTTTATGCTCTATTTTCTTTTTAGAATAACACTAACAAAACCAACCCTCTAATACCTGGTTGTCCTCTCAAGAGAAGCATGAGGGGTTATTCTGTAAAACCATTCAGAGTTTCTAGGGAAGAAAAACACTTGTGTAAAGTTTTTACCCATTATTTATTTATATTATTTGAGATTTATTCAAAACCTGTTTAGACCTGGTCCTGAGCAGCCTTCTTTAGGTGACCCTGCTTTGAGCAGATAGTCTCCAGACTATCTCAGCTCAGCTAGCCTGTGAATCTCTAAAGTTACATGAAAGCTGAGGGAAGTGCCCCAAGATGAGTAGATTACACAGCTCAATCTGTTTGAAAAGGAAGGTTGAAAGGTGGCTTCATTACAGTCGGTAAAGTGCCTTCATGAAAAGGAGACAAGAGGCACTAGAAGAGCTCTTTAGGAGGAAAAGAATACAAGGACCAGAAATGGAAGCAAGATAATTCAAGTGACAAAACAAAGACTCAAAGGGACAAAATTTCTTTCAGTGGTGGTAGATCAACCAGCACTTGATATATCTTTCACTGTCTTCCCAGGAAGCCTGGTTTAGCCAAACTTTTTCTTAAAGACAATATTCATTCCAAGAACAGATACAACCAGGTAAACTTAACAGAGTAGGACTTACAGGAAGCTTGCTTGGATGATCTAACAGTAATTATTGAAGGATCTGTGTTTGATAGCTGAAGGGAATAAAATGAAATACAGGAAAAAGATTTTGTTCAGGCTGTTGCAGGTTTGTGGAGATTTACTGAGGCTTCAACAACAAGTTTTGTTCCTCCTGGATGCTCTTAATGGTTGCCAAATCTGCCTGTTGACATTATAACTCTTTTCATTGAAGCCTGATTTACAAGCAAACTGAGGTGTATTTGAAGTAATGAAAATAAGACTGTTTCAGCATCTGTTTATGGGTGGGTACTGGAGCATAACTCTGTGATGCAAGGGACAGTATTCCCAGTGCCTGGGAGTAATATCAGTATTTTGCAAGAAGCTTCACTGATGGGGTCTTTTCTTTTATAATAAAATATCTACCTCATGCCCAATAAAATTCTCAAGAGGCTTTACACCATTCCCAAGTGAGTGTCATATTTTTTTCCAGAAAAAAAATGCTTTGTGAAATGAATCTATCTGTCAGCATAAATATTAATTAGCTGTTGCTTGGCTTCCCATTCGTATTGGCAAGACACTGGAGCTGTTATCTGAAATCTTGAGATCTACTGAGGCCACAGTGGAACCAATGAATGTCAATGAGACTGAAGCCTACACTGAACAACATCAACTCCTTATGTAAACAGTGTTTTGGGGACTGAATAAATCAGACCCCCATAGAGACAGACTGTGTGTTCTTTCCTGGCACAATTAGGATACAAAAGGAAAGAGGGAAATAAGAAGATTCCTACCGCAGTTTTCTCTCTGAGGTAGGAGGATGCTCCTGACAAAAGAAGTGTTGGAAACAATTTTCATTGCACCCCATAGCAGAGAGAGAAACCATCAGCACCACTAGAAAGGTCTTGATTGTTTCCTGAAACCAGGGAGGGTGGTGACACTTTCCCTTCCATACACAAATGAGACAACTATTGAATTCCTTCAACTCATTCTGCTGCTTTTAGCACTGAACCCCAGAGATGGTGACATTCTCCAGAGCATATTTCAGTCAACCCTGACAGACTTTTCTGTGTAGAGCAATGAAAACAGGGAGGAAAGCCTCCCTGCTGTTAGGATACAAGTATCTGCCAGATGTTAGCTATTTCAGAAGGTCAGTGAATGAAGCCAGTGCTCTTCCTTAGAAATAATCGCTGGGCTCAGTAATCGTTCCTAATAGCCAACTGCGGTAGCCAAGAGTCCCTATTTGCTCAACTAGTCCCAAAACAACAGAAGTCATTCCCTTCCTCTTCATACTTTTCCCATCTCTAACAATTCAGTCTTTTGGAAGGTTAGTACAGAGAAACTGTTTCTGACCCCTCTATCTTAGTGTCTATATCTGTACAAGTCTATTTTAGGGCTGGGGAAGTGGCAATCTAGAACATGAAAACTGTACTGAACAGAACTGAAAAACCTCTTGACTTCTTCATGTCAGTAGGTTAGGGTTTTGTATTAGAGAAGGCAATAAATTCTGTGCCTTTTCAGTATAACTGAAGTTTTTAGAGTTAAATTTTATAGACTGAAAAACAAAGGCACATAACTTATCCAGCTGTATTATAAGAAACTCCTCTTTAGTTGAAATGGACTCTAAGGCTAAACCATCTAACAGACTTACTTTTGGTAAAATAATATATTGGAATCCTTAGGGTTTTTCTTTCTGTAGATTTTTTACATATTTTTATGGGAGTAGGAAGAGATGACTTGAACTAAGGCATAGGACTTCTACATGCAGACCTCAGGTTGTGAGTTCAGGACACCACACAGATGATGAGGCTGTTGTTATAGAGTGGAGCATCTCGCTCCTGCCCCTCCTATGAAGTTCAGTGATGTGCAATTCCCAGCCTTACTCTAAACAGATGCTTAGTAAATCTTTGTTCTAGCTCAGATGAATATTGACAAGTTGTGAACATTGGGAGGAATAAAAAAGATCTTTGAAAAGAAGAAACATAAAGAAGCTTCAAGATCCTGGGAAACTGCAGAAGTGTCTAAATAAAGGAAAACTGAGCCTGGTTTGCTGCAAGGAAAGAATAATTTTTCCATCGTAGAATAAAAACACACTGCAGGGACTAAAGGCATTTTTCATTTGGCTGGTATAATCTTGCAATCATCCCATATCCACATCTGTTGATCAGGAGAGTCCTGCCCACAGAAAGGCTGCAGAATTGACAGAAATGCACATTTCATCAAATTAAAAAGAGAAAAAAGACACTGTACTGACTTCTCCTGTCAGTATGTCAGTACAGTGTATTCAATTCTTTGCCCTCAGCCCTTCTTTGATAGTGCTCAACTCCATGAAGTAAAATGCAAGAAAGCCCAATGGTTCATTTGCTGTTGTGGAGCTTCATAACTCTAATACATCAGTGAACAGCAAAGAAAACCAATTCTTCTTGCAAGATGTTTCAAAAAGGCAAGAATTCACACAGGGCTTTACAATACAGTATAATTATATTTAGCTAAATGGAGTCATTCTCGCAAGGTACTGTACAAGCAAGATCAAGTCCGTAAACCAAAGATGCACAATATAAAATGGAAAATTAATATAAATTTTAAGACATCATTAGGGTTTAGGTTGAACATTAACTAATAAATATATCGCTTATTTAGCAAACTACTACTGTTTAATGTCCCTTATAACAAGTTAGCTTAGTACCAAATTTTGTACAGAAGTGGGAAGACATGAAAACAAATCAAGAAATGTAGTTAAAAATTTACCCAATCCTGAGATTTTACAATGGCAGCTGCAAAAGAAACTTGCACAGAATTAAATCTTTAGTCCACAAAAAAAAAATATATATATTTAGAATAGTTTTATATTCACTTTTAAAAATCCTTACTGAAATTAGCTTTGAAAAACCCCTACAGAGGAAACCCCTCACCAAAAGAAATCAGTGTTCTTTATCTTCTAATTCTCCTTGAAATAATATATGTTGAACATGGATTCCCATTTTAATAGATATAAGAGAAGGACAAAGGCTACTGCTAAACATTTATTAAAATGCTCTTCATGTTTAAGATAAGAACTGGCATTAAGTGTTTTGAATTAAACATCTTTCTCCTTCACATCTCTTGTGAAAACTCTGCATTTCCACTATGCCCACAAGGCTCTCTTATGAATAAAGTTTGACTCTCCCTCATAGCACCTTAAAGTCAGTGAGGCTACCTGAAGAAAAAGGTACTAGTCTGTGTGAATAGGAATAAAAGAATCTCTTGGAGGATATTAAAGAAGTGATAGTAGAAAAATGATGCTGTTCATATTATATATGTATATATTTATATATTTTCTTTGCTGGGTCCATGCACAGATTAAATGCATTCTGGTGCTTAGCTATAGAATTGAAATCTGAATACAGCATTTAGATATTCTCCATTATTCTAAATACAACTTAAACTAATTGTTCTTGGAGAGGAAACTAGGGATGGTTACGATGCTGTACAGAATCTGAGCAAATAAATATAAAGCAAAACAGGAAACTCAATTCCAGTCCAAGTCCATAGCATATATTTTACCCACATAAATACTTGTATTGAGATGTTGTCAGCTGCTCCAGAACGTACACTGTTGAACAGTCTTTGAATAGTTTCTGCACTGCTGTCCAGACATGCTTTCACTGACTTCATTGATGCAAGTTGTGCCATAATTGCAAATAAGCCTCTGAAAAAGACTGAAAAAGATCTGCTTGGTGAGACATGGAGTCCATGCCACAGGCTGCTTTGCAGCTGAGGAACTGAGATACAGGGGAAATAAAGCACAGACTCTTCCACACAGCTACTTTAAGCATTAACTGAGGAAGCGATTTTCAGATTGCCTCTATATTATATACAGCTGTAGAAGAATCCAGGGCAGAGTTTATACATACCAAGTCAGATTTTTGTAGAGGGAGACTGAAGTCCACACAGGCTGTGGCTGGGCTGCACTGTGAGTTTCTCTGTTGATGAAATGGGATACAACTCCCAGTCTAGTTGTTACAGCTACATTGCTACTGTGGGAGACTGCACCTACACTGGAATAACTTGAAAAGTTACATGTTAAGTACATGCTATAGTGTCAAGTCTGGGACTAAAGGCAGTTTTTTCTCCCTAGGCAAAAGACAACGTTGGCAGTATGATGTTGTTGTCACACAAGTGATGCTGAGACAGACTTAAATGCTTTGAGTCTTATTCATGGAGTCTGTAGCTAGTGGCACACACCCACTCTAAAGTTACCTCTGGGAAAAATGCAAAGGAGAGAAAGAAAGAGAAAAAGGAAGGCAAAAGCTTTCACCCATGGCTGGCCAAGCAGAGGTGCAGCAGAGTCTCCAATGCAGTTATCTTCTGGTGATCCTCTCCAGGTGATGCTAATGATGAAACAATTTTCGACCATGCTTTTCCATAGTGACCATATGCCTTTCATTGTGACTTGATCAAACTCCCTTCTGGATACTCCTGCTTAAAACACTCTTTGCTGTGAAGGAGCACATGTGTTTCTCAGTGAGGTTGGATATATATTATAAGTCTAACTGGAGATTCAGATCACTGTCATCTATTACGTTATTGAATAATTTCTGGTTTCATCTGATGTAAACTTCAAGCTGTAAAAGAAAGGGTGGGAAAGAGCAAGGAGAAGGAAGGAGTTATTCTCACTCTGGTAAGAGTTGCTTCTCGTGACAAATCAGACATAAGAATAAAATCAGGGTTTGCAGGTGTAACACCATGAGAATAACAGCATGAAAGCAACAGCAGGAGAATAGGTTAAAATACTGTGGTAGCAGCTTTGGTGAAAGGTAACAGACCTGCAAGTGGAAGGCAGACTACAGGCTGTGAAGGAAAGGACCTGGGTAATACAAGGTGAAAGCACTCTGTGACAGCTTGGTGTTTGCCCTTCTCTCTCCACTCCAGCTGTCTTCTTACCTCCTCCAACATCTCTGCAAGAAGCAGGTAGGATCTAAAAAGGTTTGTCCAGATGGATTCAGGCACAATAGTTCCATGTTCATCAGCACGAAATAATGGCCTTCTATATTATTACAAAAATTGCTTAGACTGCTGTATTAAATTTAATACATCTGTCTTCAAGAGTTTATACATCTGTCTTCTAAATTTATTAGATATTATGCATTTCTTATGTTCACAGTCACACAAAATCTCTAAGTCCATTTTTGTATGAGAAGGTTTGCAACAGCGGGTGTATTCTTAGGCCAGTTGTCCCATATTTAAAAGTCCGTTCCTGACAAGTTTGTAATTTCCTCCACATTCACATATTTTACACCATCTGAGGATATAGCCCTCTGGCTAGAAGCACGAGCTAACTGCAGTTCCAAGCCATAAAATTCATTACAATATTAACTTGGCATGTGTATTATACAATAACAATTTTCCAGGACAGTAAACTTTTCCAGGATAGTAAACTCATAATATTTCCCTGGTTGCAGTCTGTTTCCAAATGCTGCAGATCTTCCCATGTCTGGCACAGTTCCACATGATTTAACAAAGTTGTTGTTGTGTGTATAATTTCTTCACGTAGAATCCATTTGGAGATATTTATTATTATTATTACTGGTCAAAGATGTCAAATTCAACAGAAAGTCACAAACGGAGCCTTGAGAGTGCCCCCTCATTGCATTTTCAAATGTGAGACTCCAGCTAGTACTGTAACCACTACATGAGTCTCAGTATAAGCCTAGAGGCAGAAGGCTGTGAGGAGAGCAAAGCAGCAGTGAGATGATGACACAGAAAAGCACAGTCTCAAAATGTCTAACCATATCAGATTTTGGATTTTGGATGAATTCAGCCCAAGCATATTTGAAAGGTTATGAGAAGCTTCTCTCACAGATGAAAGGTTATGTGGGAGACTGTGGAAAGGCATTTTCCTGCGTACATAGCAAATGACAGCTGAAAGCTGACACCTTCCACAGAGTGACTTGAGTTTGTTTGCATTTTTTACGAGATGTTATTCCTTGAAAATACAGGTAATGAGGCAGGCCTAGGGCAGGTTTAGCAAATTTGTGAGTGACAACTAGTGAAAGAAGCTGTCAGCTATTATAGTAAAGCCTGTGTTGAAGTGGGGACTGATAAATACTGCTGGCTAAATCAAGTACTGAGAAGCTGGTAGCAGTTGATGGAAGCCTCTAATTCATCCAAACTGAGCAGGACTTGGTCATAATGACAAATACACTAATTAGTCCCCAGCAGCAAGAATATACTTGTCAGGCATTTGATCTGGATGGCAATTGGTGTAGGTGATGAAAAGGGAGAGGAGGGGAAAAGTGTGTGTGTATATATGCACATGTACATCCACCCATCCATACACAAATTGCTTGAGACCTTGTAGCAAATACATAACATGATGTACTAGATTATGAAGAGTACAGAAAGAAAGGGGAATTGGTAAATCTGACTGAGTGCCTCAACTGCTGTTGTTGGACATTATGTGCTGCTTTGCTTATGGCCAATATGCCTGAACCAAGGAAATGCGAGTGATCATTTTGGTGCCAAACTGAGTTCTTAGTAAAACAGAGCAATGATCATTTCTGACAAGCCAAACTCTGAAGAAAGCCATTAAATCACTCTGGGTCACATGACCTCTTCCTAGATTCAGTTATTATTGTCCAACACTGATCAAATGGGGGAAATATAATCAGAGAAGTATAGAGTAAAATTTACTGTTCTAATTTCTGGGAACCCTTAGTAGTATAAGATCATCTCTGTTTTTATTTCTCTCTCCTTAAAACTTTGGTGAACTTCTAAAAGTCATATGTAGGAATTCTCACGGTGTTCTACATCTTGTGATGCAGAGTCAGCGAGGCAAAGACATGCCTCCTATTTCATGGCTGTATAAATGATGGATAAAAAGAGATGACATCTACAGCAAGCATTGCTCTGGTTGTAGGCAGGTAGTTGTGGAAAATATGATGATGAATTTCTTAGAGCAAGGAAGTCAACAATAAACTTCATCGGAATTCAGTTTTCAATTCTTCAGCATCTAAATATTTCATGCTGTACACAAAAACTGTGGTGACTTCAGGGACAGTTAATATGGGTGTTTTTCAAAGAGGTCTTCTGTATTGCTATTTTGACATTTTCTTTGGTTCCTTGTTGAGCAAAGGGATTTTAATCATTCATTCCCTTATCCTTGCTCAGATTATAAGAAGTAACAGCTATTTGCCATTTGCCTGCCTCCGGTCCACCTGAGACACTCTCAGGCTCTGAATATAAGATCAATCTTGATTAGATTCCTACAGATATGTGCATTGAGGCAAGCTGTATCTCATTCTGCACTCAGGTCCTGCATCTCACTTTTGAGAATATTTATTAATGTCGTTGCTGCTTATCATCTCTTCCATTATTAGGACAATAAAGCCAGGTAGTATTTGACTTTGAAAAGTCTATTTCAAGTTGTACCACCAATTCAAAAGTTTTATTTTCCACAAAACCCAATAAACGCAGTATGCAGCAGATCAACCGAGCTCTCCATTGATGGATTTTTTTTTCAATCTGATACCCAAACTACTGTAGACTCTTGCAAAAGCATTCACTATCAAAATTCTTTTATGAATGCTTGAAAAACAGATTTTGTTGTTTTACGTGTCATATTGTATCACTTTGCAAATCATGTTAAGGACAGAATATGAACAAAATTGTGAATGCAATTCTATGGAAAGTAGTTGCTCAGGGAAAAAAATTTGGTAACTGGTTGTCTCAGTTTAGCGAGACTGGAATGTTTGCTAAAGAGGATGAGTTATCTGATAGACCAAACTCCTCTCTCTCAGCAATTGTAAATCCAAAATTAAGGGGTTCTAATCGAGGAAGTATGGAAAAAAAAAAAAGAAAGAACAACCCTTTATTAAAAGATATATATATGTTGGCAAGGGCAGTAACAGAACACAAAAAAACAACTAGACAATAGTCCTGTACCCAAAAAAGTCCCCTTCAAACAAAAGCAACAGTTTGAGTATTCTCTGTCCTTTAGCGCGGTTCTAATCACGGTTGGCAGGGGGCGCTGTTGGATTCACTGGAGGTGCAGAGCCTGCAGTTCTCCGTCGTGGCCTGCAGGGGGCGCTGTTGGGGTCTGGCAGTCACCGCATGAGGGGTCTGGGGGGGTCTCGGATCACTGGAGAAGCCAAAAAAAAATGGGGACCCTTCACCCAATGGAAGAAGAGGAAAAGAAAAGCAGTCCATCCCCACAGAACTCACTGTTGTTCTCAGATGACAGAGTTTCAAGGCTCCTCCTTTTCTCCCAGTGAGCACAAAACTCTCAGATGAAAACACAGCAGGTTCGGGCTGGAGGCAAGGGCAGCTTGCAAGCAAGCCAAGGCCAGTGGTCAGGGCTGACCAGGTCGGGAGTCAGAAAAACTGGTCTCAAGGCTTTTTTCTCCAAAATGCCCACAGACAGACCCCATCTTCGTTCCAGAGAGAGACCCAAAAAAACCTCTTTTCTCCTTTGTGAGGAGGGCCAGCTACCCAACCAAAACTCCTCCCACCTCACTCCAGTCTTTGATGGGCCATCAGTAAGGAATGTGGCTCTGCCAGCTAGATCTTTTGTAAAGCTAATTGCCCCCCTTCCCACTTCCTGACATATTGGACCATTGTGCTTGGAAAGTAGGGTATTTCCTACTGTCCTGCCATTTTAATGTTTCTTCTTAAGAGACAATCCTATCTCTGACTGCTGCATATCAAGTAACATCTATATTTACTATACAGGAAATATCTTCATAAACAGTGAAAATCCACACCCATTACAATGTTTTAATTCTTGACTTGTTCTGGCTCCTATACCCTGAGGCTAAGGAAAGGTATTTTCTGATGTCTGTCAGCAGTACCTATCTGATGAGAGAGGTGGATGTTTTCTGTTCAGGATTTTAATTGGAGGACCAAGCATGTACTTTACAAGGACAAGTAACTGATGCCCTTGGGGCAGCCCTGATGAGTATAATGCGTTTTCTCATAAATGGAAGATAACTAGATGTTTTCATATATATCTTCTGCCAGTATAATTAATAGATGCCTATATTTATGTATTAGGGCTGAGAGATGATGATAAAAAAATCGCTTAGTGTTCAATGTGTCAAAATATTAAATAAGACTGGCATACCCTGAGCCCCAAAAGGCTGCAATAAATATTCCCAGCTTCCCTAGTTCCCCTTCTAGCTGTCACTCTCTCCTTTGTTCTGATTAATAGAATCAACCTTCTAAAATTAAAGATAAGAAGTAATTTTAAATGGCATAAGTAGAATATCTACAGTAAATGTATATTCTGTTGAATCCAGAGAAAGTAAGTGATGTAAGAGACTTTGGAGTGGCTTTCAGCAAGAGATTTAAGAGTGTAAACAGAATTTGTGAATGGTATTTTCCTCCATCTCGTCTCTGTTCCCATTTTCTTATGGATATGCACTCATACTTTGTTCAAAACTTATATCTGCTGTCTTTTACGCTTATTTTGCATGGATAACAGATTTCACAGATATTAGGATGGCAAACCCCATACCTCAGAGGTGTTTTATATTGTTTTGTTTCCTATAATTCCCCAGTTTTTGATCACATTGCAAATATGCTCTGAAAGAAGCACATTCACTCATTTTAGCACAAGCAGGAAGCGGATTCCCTTAGGGTCATGGAAGAGTTCTTCATAGAAGACTAAATTCTGCTAGCAGATCTTTAGGCATCAGACATCTTGGACAAGAAATGTTAGTTCCATGATCCTGTCTGCACAGACTAACAATAGACTCCGTTCATATCATGTCCTGATGTTGCCCTCTGCACCTATGCCATGGGGTTTATAGGAAAATCCCTCAGCATTGTGGTCTCAATTTGCCATAACACATATTGCCATTAGTCTAATGCATAATCTAGGCCATTTCAATTAAGCTAAATACCATATACATCTCCATATCCAGTAAGTGAAGCACATATGACTTCTCAGAACCCTTCTGATGAGTTATGCAGTGGATCAAAGAAAAGACTTTGAGTATGAAGCCACTTATACGCATCCAAAAGGAGAATGTAAGGATATTAGTTGTGCACAATGTGGACCATATTAACATTCCCAGATATTTCTGTCAACAGATAGCAAGAAGGTCTTTAGACAGTGACCATTAACTTAAAACTGTTACATTGATGGAAGTGAGTTTCTGTATTTTTAAATTGTTTTCTAAAATGCTTGTGAGGAATCTGCCATTACTTAATTAATTTTTTCGGACAGGCTTAAGGTAATCTTCATCTCTCCTAGTGTTAGATGTTACAGAGTAGGCATGAATACAGTTTAAGTTCCAGAGTTTTAATTCTTAGGTAGCTATCCAGGCTTAGGAGAATCTGTTTATCAGAATACAGAGAAGGTGTATATGACAGTCTCAGGCAAACACATCTACTTTGCAGACACAACTGAGTCAAAAGAGACTTAACCTCTTTTTTTCTAGACATACTGAATATGAGAAAACACTCTAATTGTAAAGGAAAGACTAGCTTAAAAGGAAGTATTGCCTAGCCTATTGGTAAATCACGCAAGGAAGAGGACTGGAGGTTAGTGCTACTTTCATGGGTTGGTTATAGTGTTGATAACATAGGCCCACAGGGAGACACTAGGGAGCACTCAGGTAGCATTGACATCTGCTATTTCTCAGACTGACTGTTCCTTTAAGGCAATCAAAAGAAAAATTGCTGTGGTAGAAAGAGCTGACTCACTGGACAACAGAATAACGTACCATTAGTCAGAAAAGCTGTCAGAATAGTCATGCATGGGTTCCCGTTCATAATATTTAAATGCCTAAAAGTTGTTTGCAAAGTACCTTGTCATGCTTTAGGAAAACAAAATCCTTGCCAGTCAGGAGAATGTAGGACTTTCTGTTGCTGTAGCCACTAGGGATGCATCAGAAACATGGGAAATCTCACACAGTGGCTAGTGCTTGGCTGGACTCAGGGTTGAGGATGGCAGTCAGGTGTTGAAAGAAGGACAAGCCAGGGCTTGGAGTCAAAAAAATTAATGCTGTTTTCAAACTGGTGGGTGTGGGAAAGATGAGTGGTCAAAATTTGGGCAGTCAGGACACTCTGTAAACACTGTAAACAAGAAGCAGTGGGTCCAGGCTAAGGAGAGCTGTTCTGTCTTAAAGTGTAAATCTTGGATATAGGACAGTCAAACTGGAATGAGGACCTAGGACCCTAAATCAGCGTTCAGAGTAAGCAGTCAGGGCTAAGTATAGGAGACAACTAACTACAAGGGTGAGACATATGCCAAACGCTGTGTTTAGCAGCAGAAAATACACAGGTCACATAGCTCTCCTGGCTGGCCTAAGAGCTGGAGAAAGGCCCCAATCACTGCTGCAGAGCTTGGTTTCCCAGGACCTGACAGTGACACTGCTGAATTGCAACACAAAAAAACTCTCACCAAAGTTGCAAAGATCATTCATAAAAATGTACGTGAGCAGTGATGTCTGAAAACCAGATCCCTTAATCATGTTCTGAAGTGCCTCTGAGAGCAGGGCACTCAGCCACCCCTTAGGAGAGTGGAAATCAGCCTGAAGCTTATCAAAATTATATCCTGATAACAGCATTCACTGTGAAGGTACATTCTTTTATTCCGTCATTTGAAGTGATCCCTGTGGACCTTAGAACAAAGCAATGTGTGACTTTGGTGGTGGAGTGAGTCCTGCCACAAATACCTTGTAGAACAAGAGTGGCATGACAGTGCTGAATGACTTGGTACTAGTCAGGAATTCATGCTACATTCTTGGGAAAACCAGAAAGAATAATCTCTTTCAGGTAGTTTTTTCCTTTGGGAATATACTGGAGCAGATTGTGAAGTCTTGGAATGAATTCCTTCTTGGAGCACATGATTCTTTGAACACTGATTCCAGTGATCCAAATGAAGATTAATACTTTGTGAACAAGCTACCAGAAGACAAATGTGGAATTATTCTTTTTTTCCCTTAGGCTATGTTCAATTCCAAGCAGCAGAGATACCGTACTTTGTTATTAATGATCCACAAGTGAAATGCAGTAAATGGCCTTATGTGGGCCTTGTTCTAATGCAAATCACATCAATAGCCTTTAAAAGGACGTACTTTTGGGAAATGAGGAATTTGTGGGACAAATGTGTAGCCTGTGTGTAAAAGGAGTGCGTGATGCCCCTTGTCCTGGCCTTCATCATGTCCATGTATGTGTGCTCTTGTCTCCAGTTTCTGCAAAGCCTTTCCTTCCTGTGTTCAAGCAACAATACCTCATGGACCTACCTCTATCACAAACGTGTTGTTTTCAAGAATGGGAAGCATAATCTGAAGCAATGGCATTTCAATAGATTGGGAACAACTGGGTGGCTAATTAGCCAGACTAATCATTTGTACTATGAGGAGATTAGATCAGCTGGTTAGAGCCTGATGCTAATAACACCAAGATTGTGGGCTTGATCCCTGTATGAGCCATTCACTTAAGAGATGGACTTGATGATCCCAGTGGGTCCCTTCCAACTCAGAAGATTCTGAGATAAGGAGACTTTTTTTTAATACCTAAGTGACCTAAATCTCCTACTCCTTTCCTTTAAGGTGCCACACAGTAGTCTGGCAGGATGGAGGCAATATTGCTTGCAATCACATATGCCAGTTATGCACATTGTTTAATTGGCCTGAACAAATTCACTAATTTGTTTGAAAATGGTTTGAAAAACTAACACTGATATTCACGGTGTCTATCTATTTGCCTTAGTGGAAAAAGAATCCCTTAAAAGAACCCAATGTACAGCCTACTCCTCTAGTCCTGGTTCAAACAGGTTTTCACTGATTTCAATGTAACCCTACCTTCATTGTAAAATCTTAGGAGAGACTGACTGGAAATTAAATCCAGCAATTTTGCCATATAAAAGCGAAATTCATTATGATTGTTTTTCAGAGGAAGCATGACAATTTTTTACAAAATTGAAATAGAAATTTGCAGTCAACCTTGAGAGAAATTCACAGGAGTTTTCTGGCTCAGAGTAAGCACTAAATTACGGCTTGATGTTTTCTTATGACATTATAGGTGACTACTAATTTACAGGACTTATCTTGAAAATTGATAAATATCCTCAGTTCCAGTTAAAGACAGTTGTAGTGGATGTAAAAGATGGTTAGTACCAAAAGGTATGGAGCCCCTGCTTGTTGATGTTTTTAAGTCGCACTATTTTCAAGCTTGTACTATGATCAAGAATTGCCCTTGAAGAGACATGCCTGAATTATCTCCTGTGCTATCTTTTTCTTTTCCACAGCAATCTGTTTTAGCCATGACTCGTTTTTGCAGCCATATCCCTCAAGTATAACTAAAGGACGAACTGTCTGAAGAACCATATAAATAATAAATCCTACTTTCAAATGTCAACCCTAAACAAACATCTTAAAATAAAGACCATTTAACTTGTTTTTAAATTATAAGGAATAATAGAATTTTTCAGAAAACCAGCCCACTATGACATTTGTTTACACCTCATATTAATGTCAAACAAGCAGATCTCCAGGAGTGATCCTGAACTTTTTATTTTCCCAGCTGGTTTCTGCTGGATATTCTGAACAGCTGCCATTTCTCCTGAAAACCAGTAGCCTCTCTGAGTCTTAAAAGCTTGCCCCCTCCCACTATTTGTGCTAAATGAGTTATTGGATTTTAAACTTCATAATCAAAATTACTATTTATATTTCCATGTCCTGAAATACTTAACTTCATTTCTTTTGTTTCTTGAGCCTCAGAATGCTTCATACTGCATTCTGCATTATACCATCCATTGGTTGATTTATGGATGTTTCTCTCCAGAGTAAAAACCTAATTTGCCTTTTTTATGGGCAAAATTTTTATATCATGGTGTTAGATTTGAAAACTCTCTCATTCATGCTGATCTAATAAGTACTTTTGGCTTGTGGAAACTAAGGATGCTTGCAACAAATTCTTTACTGAGAGGGGCATCCCCTCGAGGGTCCATAAACTTTCATTGGTTATATTTCCTTCTTATTTAAGGTAGAGGTAAAACAGTTGGTAATAAAACCAAGAATGAGGAACACCTATACCCCATCAGAAGGTTTATCTTGATGAAACCCAAAGTCAGGGAATCAGACTCTGTTTTAGAATGGAATAATCCTGGTGAAACAATTAGTGTATTACAGAAATTTCTCTACTGTACAGTCAGTCCACACATCTTCAGTTTGACCTTCAAAATGTTGTGGTTCAGATTCTTTCCCCCCTTATTTCCTGACCAGGAGAGACCTGGCATTGCTGTTTCTCTCCCAGTCCTAACAGGCTGTCCCAGCTGCTTAGCTTGGCTTGCAGATGTCCTCAGACACTCTGTCCCCACCCTCCTACCAAACCTCTTGTGTATTTTTCTCTGGATTTGATACCTCACTGTAGTGAGGTATCCACATCCTGGATGTTTGTACAGCATCTTTCTCACATTTACCACATTCCCTTCTGTTAGGTTTATTTGTTTCTCTTCCTTATCAATATTATTATTTTTCCTTTTCTCACAAGATCTTCTTGGGAATAACCCATGAGTCCACCCCCACATGTCCTGTTTTCCCTGCTCATCTTTTGCCCATGAGGCCCATTCCTACCCAGCCAGCATCCCTACTTCATCTACTGGCCCACCCTTTTGATTCCTACAAGATTCACTCTTGTAGGAACCAGATGCATCTGGGGATTCCTCTTTACTTGTTGTAGAAAATCATGAATATCATCTCCTGCCAATTGAATATCCTCTGGGATGAAGAAGGACTAGTTGGAAAAGAGTGGTGAGCATCTGTTTTCTTTTGGGGTAGGATACAGCTGTGGTTTTAATCTCTCCAGTGGTTCCTCAGGGATGAGAAGGGGAGGAACAGCACCAGTCTCTGCACACTCTCATCCCTTGGGTGGCTGATGACTGGGGAATGGATTATTTTGCTTCTTGAGTAACTTCACTGAATACAGTAGCAGAGCATCAGAGTTTTTCTGCTGGCGGGTTGTGCTTGTTAGTTGAGGTAACAAAATGCTTAAAGCAGCTTTCCAGAACAAGAGAAACCATGGGCCGGCACAGAGGATAGCCTGCAGGGAACCAAAGCCCTCTGCTTGGGGCTGAGATATGGGTCTTAGGGAAGTTGTCTTTCACTCCCCTTACACAAGGAGAAAGAAGTTGGGCCTTTTTTCTTCCTGTTTAGCACTAATTAATGGGCTTCAATTGTCTAATGTGGCCATTTCAAATACCCTGTGTGGTTCCTGGTGACTGAAACCAGCCTTAGAGACACAAAGTTAATGGAGGCAGATCCTTGTGCCATATAAATCCACAGAGCCTTCCTGGATTCAACAGAAGGACAATGACCAAGTGCATAAAATCACTGGGAGTCTGTTACCACGAGCTCCCTGCAAATTACATTTCTTATCTCAAAGTGGTTATAAAATTTGAGGACTAGATTAGAGAGCGTAAGAATGCTTTTATTCTGCTAACTCCCTTAGGGAACAAAAGAATTGAAATGAGTAATGAAATATTCCTTGAATTTTCTGCTTGCTCCCTCCTGCTAGTTGTTTGTTCCACCAAGAGCCATCATGCATGCATACTAGGCTTCCTTGGTATCTTTATAGCTTTTTTAGCAGGGGCGCGTGTCTGGGACAAAGGGTGGCAGTTTCTTTAACCTTGTCTGTTTTTGGGAAACTTGTAGTATTTTGGGTCTGTACCTGTGTCTGGGACACAGGAGAATATAAAAGTCTGCGTTATATAACACTCAGAGTCATCCATCTCTTTTTTATCATAACTAAAATTATCTTTACTTTTTCTTTTCTTTTTTTTTCTTTTCTTTTTTTTTTTTTTTATATTAGCATGTATTTTTGCCTCTGTGACTCACTTGGTCTAGTTAGATTAAGAAAATGGGGAAAAAGAAATATGTGTCATTTTTTCAAAATTATGCAATGGCTTTAGTCACTTCAAAACACACCTCAGTTGTCATAAGTTCCTTGTGGAATTGTAGCGCAGAGGTGTGAAAAAAAGAGGTTGAAAACAAGCCATCCTTGTGTTAAAGACTTCTGCAACTGATCAGAAACACATGTTTTTTTTCTGTTTTGAGTAGCTGAAAATCATCACTTTTGCTGACAACATAGTGCTCACCACCTTTATTAGGTAACCTAAGAAGAACTTGGTTTGCATGGAAATTCTTTTACGGTTTGCTCTTGACTGCGAGTGGCCAGAGTTTTTTCTCTCTGACTTCCAATCCAATCAAGTGGGAATTAGCTTTAAGAGCTGAACCCACTCCTTTGCCCCAGCGTGCCACAAGTCTGGGACACTCAAAGCTTTGGGCACTGCTGCATCAGGAATTGAATTGATTAGGCAAAGTAGCAATGGGTTTTCACAGGCATCTGAAGCCTTTCCAGAGCTGAGAATAAGAAAGGTGTTTGATCTGACTGAGAGGTGAGAATTTTCATTTCGGTATAGGAGAACTCAATTTCCTTCTTTTCCTGAAGAGATTTTAATGTTCATCTGTGAGTTCAGTGATGGATGACTGCACTAATCAAGCACTAGATTGGGAACATTTGGTAGCTGTCTGTCCCTTCAGTCTCTGTAAAGGGTTTCCCCAAGGTCCTTGGGACAATCTCGCTTCTTGCAGAGACGTATGCAAATAATTTATTTATTTACTGATTCTATACACAGCTCCAGAAATTGTTCTGCTGGTCTGCAGAAGCCACTGTCTGCATTAGTTCCTTTATCGGTAGAAGGGCTGATATGGGTTGTTCAAACAAAACTGGAAAATGTAATAAAGTTTGCCAATTAAATGAAAATCCAGTTATGGTGATAGATGTACTTGATGACTGATTAGGGCCTTCCTCTACCTCCAGTGTCTCGCTTTTATCACAGGCAACAAAATGTAGTTACATCTCTTATCTGTTGCAAACCTAGAAAGTTATGTATGCTTAACAATACTGTGAATTATATTACTGAACTTCAAGTGTCTGAATGCAGCATTTGAGTCCTAAGGCTGATCTCCCCAGGCTCCTCCCTAGTCAATGGAGGGAGAAAAGATCCTTCAACAGGCAATTCAAGAATGTAACTCATGTTCCTTCTGCAAATTGTCCTTGTGAAGAATTTCTTCACTTCTGCTGTTTAGTGGAGTCCTGGGGCCGCCTGTCACCACAGCAGGTAGCTTTGTGGGCAGCTTGAAGACAGGCTGGAAACAAGGCCTGGTGTAGTATCAAAGGGTAGATTCAAGGATGTGTCAGCGCTGAAGAGTGCCCCTTCTTTTCTTAGGGAACTGGGTCTCAGGATTTCAGCACAACACAGAAATGTTTTGGACTGTGAAGCAAACACATTCTCTGCAGAAATCCCAGCACAAACCACCCTATAAGCCGATTCCTGGGTTGATTGCAGAAGTTTATTTGTAGTATACCGGTGTGGATGCAGATGAAATAGCCCAGGCACAACCACTTGCTGTCCAGGAAAAGTATAACATAGCCACATGTCCATAAAAGATTGTTCTTGCTTCTTTCCTCCCAATCATGTGTCTTTCTTTAGGTGTCTGGGCCAAGAGAAGACCTTTGGAGGGATAATTGTAACATTCCTGAGGGAGCTACTGATCTTGAACAGGTTTCAGAGGGCGTGAAATGAGCTGTGAAGAGAATAACACGGTGGAGCTGATGTAGACGCAATAAGACCGAACTCAAAAATGGAAGGTAAGCAACCAGGATACAGAAGTGATAGCAGGGAATTTCTAGGTACCAAAGGGGAGTGTGCAGAGTTTGCTGCCTAAGTCACGTAATTGGCTGCAGCCGAGTGTAGGACAAGGGCACACACTTGTGAGGGTATAGACACTGGGGAAGGAGTGGTATATAAAGTTTGACTTCTTTTCCCCAGATACTACAATTTTTTTTTCAAACCTTTTTTTGAAAACCAGTTTTTCTCATTTTTGATACTTTTTTAAAATATGAAACCTTTGGGCATTCTGTAGTTGCATGCTATACAAAACCAGCCTTGGTTACTTAAAGCTCCATCTGACATGGCTTATTGATTGCCAAATGTGCAAACCAGTTGGGAGCAGGAGTGAATAAGACAGGTATGTTCATCCAGGTGCCACACTACCTTGCAAAAGACAGTTTACAAAGTACAATATCTCTAAAAAAATTTTTAATGCTTTACAATATTTCTGACTTAGAAATTTGATTATATTTTGACATTGGCGATGACTTTAATTCGCAAGTTTTCATTCTGTAATCTAACTCCAGCCTATTTGGACAGATGGTCAGTACTTGCAAATGAAAATTAGAACTAACACAAGGATGAGTATAACATCCTACCTGTATTTCATACTTGAAATAGCTTTTTTGAGTCTCAAGTGAAAAATAAGATCCTCATAGATAGGAACTGAAAGGAGTATGACAAGAAGCAAAAAGAAAAAAATGTGCTACAGATTTATTCATTGCCTAATCCCTAAATTATTCTTATGCTCATGGTTGTACCAGAAGGGAATCTTTCACTCTGAAGTGTTCATGACTTGTCTAGAAACAGAAGAAAGAAATTCACCTTCCCCTCTGTATGCTCTAGATAAAGGGGCATCTTATGTTTTAAAGGTTTTATATTTTTTTTTTCCTCTCAAACATTACAATCATGGTTGCTGTATGAGTCAACACAGGCATCTGGGACAACCACAAACTCACATCTAGAACACAAAGAGTACATATATTTCCATTACCTTGCTAACCAGGGGACTCCCAAAGCAACACATGGGCAAAAGTACATAAGCAGAGATGCAGGCACTGTTAAACTTAGTCTATGATTGGCCTTCAGTTCACACAGGCTTATCAAAAGTTGTTCCCAGCTGCAAGGTCAGTTGAGCAATGTACAGTCCTCTTCACCAGTCTTCCGCTTTTAACCGATTCCTCCCAACAGCTACCATTTTACAGCTAGACAACTAAGATGTGGAGAGTTCATTCCTAATAAAGTCATAGGGATTTTAATGGAGGAGAGTCAGATCTGGAGCAATTTGACCCTGAGTTTGCAGGAATACGAAGCAGAGCCAGGAACTGAACTGATTCCTAAGACTGCATCAGTAAAAATGTTGGTAAAATACTGGCAGACAGTGATTTAGTCATTACTGTCATTACTAGCATGGTTCAAACCCATGAGAAAATGAGAGAGAATCTGGGCCTGGGACTGTCCTCCAGAAAGCAGCATGGTCACAGCTGACATGGTTTGAAGTGAAACACAGTTTTTCCGTGTGTATTAAGTTGAGCCCTTTGCCTTCAGTCCCAGCTTATGAAGAGCCTTTGAATACTAAACTAATCTTTCTGTTTAGCTCAGAGGGTAATAGGCCCTATTTGAAATTCTTGAGTGAGACCAGCATGTGCAACAAGAAATTAAGAAAATATATAATTAATATTGCTCCATTTTCAGTGCCATGATGCACCACTTATCAACATTTTACTCATATTTTCCTTTTATTGGTTTCTCTGTCTATGTTTTCTTGAGTGATTTTTCCCCTCTGTGTAGCTATTTTGTGAGCAATCCCAACTTGCCTTGGTAGCCTCATAACACTGTGAATAAATGAAGTGGGCTCAAAAATCCCACAGGTGGGCAAATAGGCAGAAATTAAAATATCATAAAGCTATGAAATTCCTATAGGAACAACAGAAAATGAGGAAATGAAAAAGAAAAGCTTAACACTAATAATAATAAGTAGTATGTGCCCCCTTTTTCATCACAAAATGTATTATGATTCTGTACCCATCTACACAGATACACCTGGGACATGATGTCTGTGCAAATGCAATGCCTCAAATCTTGCTAGAATTCAGCAGCAAATCTGGCACAGAGCTGTTGTAATTATTTGGAATCTGGACTGTCACACAGTAAGAAGTGTATGATGAGCAGGGTTAGAATAGGAGACCTGAACTGAGCTTATAAAATAATTACAAATCCAAAATGGGAACTTATCAACTGAAAGAAATAGTGGAAAGAGACCAAATATATATATATGTGTGTGTGTGTGTATATGTATAAACATTGATAACAGGATGACTGTGGCATGAGTAGAAAAAAATTGTGAAAAAGGCAAATGTAAGTTTGGAACATATCAACAGAAGGACTTCATGTAGAAAACATGCAAGGTCCTGAGCATGTTACATGAGGGATACTGTTTAAAAGAAAAAAAATAAAAAGAGCTTTAAAGCCAGAAGTCTTACAAAGAGAGCAACTATATGGTCCACAGAAATGAAGGAGCTGTTTCTGTCTCCTCACACAACGAATTTTGACTTCTTCATTTGAGCATAGCCAAGATTAAGAGAAGATACATTTCTCTCAACAAGTACTGCAGGAGTAAAGGCATCTCCTGAGTTCAGATGTTTCAGTTAAAGGTCAGTCTTGGCACAAGAACAAACAGGTATAACCTATTTTTCCATGAATTTGGTTTTTGGTTTAGTTAGTACAAGGTTTAAGATTTTATAACTTTCTTGTGGTAAAGAGAATGAGAATAAAAACTCTGCTAAGGACAAACTTTGTTTAATTCATGAAAGTTCTATGACTATATGTGAAAGATTATACTTTCTGTATAATCTGTGGTATAAAAGAACAGGGATAGATTATCCAGGAAAGCCACTTTAATATTCTATTGAATATTTATAAAGATGTATTGTGCACAGTACTTACAAGAGACTCTACTCAGCTGCCCTTCTCTGCTGAAGAAGGGCATGAATATGTTGATGGAGCAGTCTGGTACTCTGAATTCTACTTCAAGGTCTCTATTCCTGGGAAAGTATCCTACCTTTAAGGTACAGATAAGGAGGTAAACATACTTTGAAATTCTAAATCCCTATTTTGCAGAGGTGCCTAGGCCCAGTTTTGAAGATGTGTGTCTATCTGATGGGTTTGTGTTTCTCTGATGTATTCTTTCAGGTGTGAAGGCATCCTGGTGCTGGTGAGTGGGACATCAGAGCCTCTTTTTCCTATGCACGATGTTCAGGGTATTTAACTTGGAGGTACAACCTGTAACCCTTTAACTGGACACCTGACTTTTGATTTCAATACTTGACTTCTAAGTGTTGCGTTGTGCAACATCACATCACCTGTGGGTCCTTAGTTCACACCTACTTTTTTTGTAGAGGTCCGTTCACTGTGCTGTTTGGGGATTAAAATGTTGCTCTGTGAGAATAAGAAACCTAATTGGATAGGAAAGTTCATGTTCAAGTAATCTAATTCTGGCCTTTGAAGTACAGTTCCCTCTGACAGGAATGCAGGTTTATATGTGAGATTGTGTAAACATGTTATTAGAAAACTGATGAATGGCTGCGAATGAACTTCGTGTTTGATGGAGAAGTTACTGGTTGTTAGGATAAATGCCTGTGATGGACCACTGTCCCTGTGGTAGTGAGAAGTTTTAGTATTAATTTTTCAGCATACACATATCTAATCTCAGCTGGTATAAAGTGATGCTGAGCCACGGGCTTCAGAAGTGGCTGATACATATCTATTGAGAAGATGGCCCTTGGCAACTTCTTTTCTCAGTTTAACTTCCAAACCACTTACAGGATTTTTCTTGTAAACACCTTCCCATCTAAATAATGGATTCTGGGACAGTGATTGATTGTCTGGGCAGCGTTAAGTTCATTGATTGCTCGAAAATTACTTTCCCACTCAGTTACTGCTAAAACAACAAAATAATAGCTGTAGTCATGGTATTTTGCAGCAGTTTTGTAAATGGCTTGAATAGATCTTAATACCTACCTACCCCTATCTACTTCACCCTCTGCTGAATTTGCTACTGTGTTGGTAAAAGGCATGGAGAAGGTTGGTTTGAACAGAGAGGATGATAGCCTTTTTTAAAAGTATTGCTTGTTGTATCCATTTTTTCTCTGTTGTACTAGTTAATAACATTTTTCTCAGCACATTTTGCTGACTTTTTGTCAGCATATTAGGAAGAAGACAGAACCCTGCATTACTACTGACTATAAGTTCAACAAAGCAGAAAACAGTGTAATAAAATGCAACAAAAAATAGGACACTTTTTCTTATATCTCTGTGTTTTAATATTTATTTCAGTAGGCTTGTGCTTTAAGATAACTGCAATATTAATCTATCAGACTTCCTAAATTTTTAATATGACATCTGTGATATTTAGTAGGTTGAATATCAACATCAGAGCATGATTTGCTGTAACCTTTTTTATGGTGACCTGAGGCACTCTGGCATTCATATCAATGCTATACACTATGTCTTTGGGAAAGGGTGTCCTTAGGTTCTTGCAAAAAACCAATTATTTCAAGAACTGCTTTTGAATAGACCCTCAGAAGCAGAGGATAGGAAAACCAAGACGGGATTTCATGGAACACCTTACTCGTGATGTCATGGGCACAGTGACCTAACAACACCTTGGCCTTGCACACAGTGCAGCATGATAATGGCTCCTTCCATAAAGCAGTAGTATATCTGTGACGTGGCTGTCGTGGCAGCTATGACAAACCTCTCATACAGGCTTTTCATGTCAAGAACTGTTCATCAACTGTCACTAGAATAGGGGCATACTGGAGAAAAAAGTCTAATATGTGTAATTGTGGAAATTTAGCATGCATTTAGGGGCTTCCTAAGAGAAGGTTATGGTCACCATGGTTAAGGCCAGAAAGTTGCTTTGAACAGCACAGACCACCTGGCTCTCATTGTGTAAGATTCAGAGTCCAACCTGGACTATTAGGTCTTCCTTGGCAAAACAAACAAAAAAATTGATGAACTGGAACAGTGACACTTTAGCAGCTCCAGGTGCCAGACAACTGTTCTGGAGTGCAACAGAAGCTGTTGCAAAAAGGAGTTGCCCACATACTCTATGCTTTCCTGCATAGAGTTGTGAGACTCATGAAGTCTCAGCAATGGGAAAAAGGATGTACTCTCAACTGGAACAAAGGATGTTCCTGACAGTCAGGAGCAGGTACGGGAGTCTGATCCAGTGACTACCCAGTGTGAATGGGACATGTCATACTGTCCACACCAAGACTGGAAGTGGTCAGCAGTGGTTCTTAGGGAGGAGGATAAAACAAACAACAATGAAATGGCTGTTCTTGGGGAAGGAAAAGACAATCAGTTGTTCTATATCCTGGTTAAACCTAAACCATTAAATATCCCAAGCTTCTCCACTCTGCATCTGTAAATCCTCTATCTTCTGCTAAATCCTTTATCTTCCTACATTTTTCTCTTCTCCATAGCACATCTCCACTTTGTCTTCTTTCACTGCTCCATGAAAAGTGAATTCTGGGCCATAGGAGCTGTTGGTTTTGATACACATCTGTATTATTGCGGGCAAAATAGATCTTAGATGATCAGAGGGCTGGCTCCCATGAAGACAGGCTGAGAGAGTTTAGATTATTCAGCCTGGAGAAGAGAAGGCTCTGGGGATACCTTGTTGGACCTTCCAGTACCTAATGAGGGTTGCAAGAAATCTGGAGAGGAACGTTTGACAGGGATGTGTTATGATGAGCAAAGACAATAGCTTTAAACTGAAAGAAGGCAGGTTTAGATTAGATATTAGGAAGAAATTTTTCATTGTGCGTGTGCTGAACACTGACATAGGTTGCCCAGAGAAGTTGTGGATACCCCATCCCTGGAAGTTTTCATGGCCAGGTTGGATGGGACTCTGAGCAACCTGGGCTAGTGGAAGGTGTCCCTGCCCATGGCAGGGGAAGTTGGAACTAGATGATCTTCAAATTCCCTTCCAACCGAAACCAGTATATTATGATTCTGTAGCAGATGTGACTCGGGGTTCAAGGCACTCTTTTTAGTATTCTGTAAATGATAATAATAGCATCAGACAATGCTTAATCTTAAGTGGGGCCCTGACATAAAAATCAGTGTTAGAACCTAGGTGTTGGACAAGGGAGGGTAATTTTTGACAAGGAAAGCAATCCTGCTCAGGGGGTTATGCACGTCTATAATTTTGCCATTTTTTCTGGGGAGATTAGGACACTGGAAATTGATTGTGTTGTTCTGTTGCTGGATAAATTAGGTATTTGATTAGCTTCTACTTCAGATGTTGAGATACAAATAATTCCCACCATTCTTTTAACCTTAAGTAGTAACCTTGAAGTTGATTTTGCACTGCACCTGTCTGGTCTCCCTTTGGCATGCATTTAGGATGCTTAGGAGCAGCTTTGGTATCCCTGACCTCTTTGCATCCTTGAGTGGTAGCTACCCTGTAACTCAGGAAGGTGTCTAAGGAGAGGAGTGAGGAGAAATGGCCAGGAGGTAAGAGAATGTTTCAGGTATGGGACTGAGGAAGAAAAAGAGGATCTAATATCCCAGCAAGTTTTGAGAATGCTTTTCTGGGTCACATAAGAAGTTAAAAAACAAATGTCTGGTCTTAATTACACAGATGATTTAATTGTCCCATCAGTAAACATACTTTCTTTAATTGGCATAGATTTTCTTTATTTGGTCAAGATGTTTTTCACAAGGAGTGTAAAATAATGAGATAGATACAAAATGCCTGCATTTAATGGAAGTTTCCCTTTCAAAGGACAGTTTTTCTCCAAATTTAGCAATATGTTTCCTTTAAGGTTTTTCGTACACAAGCAAAGATTAGTCAATTAAAAGGTAGTAGATAATAGTCATTGCTACTACTCATGTCTATAATGTCTGTATTGTGGTAGGATAATAAAGGATGGCTAATTAAAGAGTACAGGCCTGTTTCCAAGTTCTTGATAATTAAAGAGAAGTTATGCTCTGAGGCAATAATAGATGGTGTTTAATATTTGTCTCAGCTAATACCTGACCACAAAACATCTTCAGAAATTTTATTATAGAAATAATCGCTAATATTTATCTTTATATAAGACAAATTGCATAGGATAACAGAAATATATACCTAGACTTTTAAGTAGAAATACCGAGTGTAAGACATTCAGGGGTAGTTCTGGAGCTGGGAAATGACTTCTGCTGCTGCAAGATGCCATTGTATTGCAGATCAGGTGCTAGACTGCTCTTACAAGCCATAGTAATCTCCATGAAGGTAATGAGGATGTTTTGCTCATCACATTTTTGACTATCTAGCTACCCCAGAAAAAGTATAGTTGATTTATGCCTTGACATTGCCTGGTTATATAAGAATATATTGAAAGAGGTGAGAGAATACAAAAAAGAGTGTGTATTTTGCAGCTTCCTCTAGGCCTGGGCTGGGTTTGGTACGTCTGTAATTTCTCAAGGTAAAAAATACAAGGTGTTATGAAATCAGAATAGGTGGCTGGGCTGTTGTCAGTTCGGCTTGTCATGCACAGCCAGTACAGTTCTTTCTTTTTGAAGTTTAGAAAGATTATATGCAAAACACAACAATAAAGGGTTGTCTATAACAGTCCAGGGTAAGCTATTCTAATAAATTAAATATTCTCATATTAAGAAAAGAATTACCTTAATTATAATCTGAAATAGTTTACCTTCCCTTTTACCCTCTGTAACATGTAATTTTTCTGTTATATTGAACAGTCTTGTTCCCATATGTACTCTAGAAAAAGAAAGTACAGGATGGGAAATTATTCCTGGGTTAGCAAATCCAGATCTCCACCATCCTTGCATGCTGTATAATAGATGGAGATTCCACAGAGCACATAAAGTATGCCTCCTAGTGGAAATCAGAACCTATGACCAGACGAAGGCAACAAGAAAGATCAAGATCGGTGAGCCTCCTATAACGGCAAAGGATTTATGGAAAACTAATAGTCTTCAAAATGAACTAGATCCTATGCTTTACTAGAAATCCTAGAAAAACAACCCGCCAGACTCATTAAAATAAAAATTCAATCCTGACATCTTATAGAGGGTTTAACCTCGGACTAAGACTTGCTACTGAGACACAGTCCCTTGTCCCTAGCTGTGATCCATCTCAGCATGACTAATTATGCTCCTACTTCTGTTTCCTCAGAGGAAGGCAAAACTCTTCTTCCATTTCTGAAAATAAGATATGCATTGAGGCAAAAATAAATCCATTATGTAAAATGGCAAACCCAAATGCAATCAATAGACAACAACAAAACCTTTTCCATCCCCTTTAGAAATTCCAGTAATTTAAAAATCCAAACTTCCACAGCCTCTGATTAAGGAAGTAATCTCTCAATTTTTTTTATTGCTAAGATAACTAGAGTGAGCTCTTGAATTACTCTCTTTAAGGATTGTCCTCAAGCTCTGTCATCACTCCTGTGATTCTTGAAGACTTTTTCAGTGTACCAAAATCTGCCACAGATCCAGAAGTGGGCACTGTATTACTAGAGTGGTCAGAGTTTCTTCAAACATATATATAATTACATCTATCCCAAATGAACATGTTCAGATAGCTGAAGGTCTCATCAGCCCTTTGGTGAAAATGTTATCTGGGAGTTTGCACTTAGTCCAATACCTGTCATACTATCAGCTCCATATCAGGATGTTTCCCAAGATCGAGTCTTACAGCCAGTATCTGGACAACATTCTTTGTTCCTAGATGTCTGTATATGATTCTGAAGCATGCATTGCTTCCCAACTGATCCAAGAACTTCTTTCTCACCATCTTCCTCTGTGATTTATAACTTGTCTATTTTTCAGTTTAGTTTCAGACCTCAGATTTTTTGTCTTCATACCAAAAACCAGTCTTTGCTGGGCCCTGTAAAAAGGTGAAGGTCATTCTTTACTTGCAGACACCGCTTTAAAAGGAATGTTAGTATAAATGTCATGTTTTTGTTTAAAAATCTTTCTTTGCTGTTACCAGTAAGCTTTTCCAGGGAAAACAGAAAAAAAATCTCTAGGGCTTTCTGATTTTATTATTCTTCATGTTTTGGAAGTGCTCTGGATGTAGTTGATTTCCCCATATTTCAAAGTAATCCATTAAGTTTTTCTGTAAATGCTTCAGCACATGCCAAACTTCACTCATAGGAAGTGGCTACATGGCAGTAAAGGCAACAATTCACATAAACAGAATTCTGTGCAGGATTTTAGTGTGTTGTTTTCTGTGGCACATACTGCAGTGGACTAGGGAATAATATAAAGACATGCAATTACACATCACAAAGCTAATCATATCCAAGACGTCATATAAAAAAGTTAAGAGTTGGTTTTGAGGAAAAAATGCAAAGGTGTTAAAGTGTCCCATCTTTCAACAGTAATTTTTAAAAAATTATTATCTATTTCTTTTTTTCTTTCTATTTTTCAGGTTTCTATGGCTATCCTATAACTGCAGATAAAGAAAGCTGGGGACCATTGCTAGTCCCAAGGTCAGTCAGCATGACAAATCTGCATCTTGCATGTCCTAAAAGAGGGCGACTGCACCTGAGTTACATACTGGAAGTTCTGCCTGGTCATGGTACCCCGTGAACCATGCCTGGCTTTTCCCTATGAGGTTGTTAGTTGACCTAGGTGAAAACCATGGCCATGAAGCTGCTAATTCAATATGCTTAGATCTGCATGTCCTGTTTAGGCCTTTAATATAGATATTACTTGTGATTCTCTATCTTTACTTCAGCAGACATACCTCCTCCCATCTCATTATACTAATCAGCAACTAGATTTTAAATTCTCAGCCTGCTAATTGAAAACAACAGGGATTTGTTCTGAGAGAAACATTCTTGAATCTATGACAGGGCATTGCTGCCAAAGGGTAAAAATGTGATTACAAATATATACTTGTTTCTTAGCAACCATTGAGAGCTCCCCTTCCTAATTAATACTGTACCATTCTTTGAAAGCCTTATTAGTTCTCAGTACTGAAAGGTCAATTAATCTCAGTTAAAAATTGATGGTATGAATAATTTTTAGTGAAATTTTGGCTGTGCTTGTGTTTAACCTTAAGGCAAGCAAGCAAGACCTGTTTTGTTTTATCACTTATTTTTATAAAGAGCTTGAAAATACTCAAACACAGAATGTGCATGTGTTGTTTATGTGTAAACAAGAGAGACAAGTTTTCCTTTGCTTGGATCCTCACTTTCTTGTTGCATGAATGGGAAACAGCTTACCCATGAAAGGTGTGATGGAGTTCCTCTTGGTTCACCTGCAGAAACTAAAAACAAAATCAAAAGCAAGAGAGAGAATAGGGTTCTCCAAATCCTCCCAGCCTACAGAAGTGTAATGACATTTCATTGTCATTACTGAAATGACCTTCTTGTATACAGAGAGAGTGCCTTAGACAAAGCCAAAGTAATGGAAATGAAGTCAGTGGCTGCTCCATATGTGAACTCTCATTTCAGTAAGAAACCGAACGACATAATTTTAGAACCAGAAAATCTTTGGAATTACATGTGAGCATAGAGCTATCTATGTAGATATGACTGCAGGGCTGGGGTCTCATTAGTGTTTTGACACATGTATATTACTACTGTAATACACATTCTCAAAGGTAACAGCAGATGGTGCTGGTAGACAGTTCCAAGTGTCTTGGTTCCATGTTAATGTGCAAAAGTCTGTTTTGGTGAGAAGAAGAGGGTGTGCACAGACCTTTGGTAGACGTTGATTGTTCAAAAATAGTGTCGCTGGAATACAGCACTAGTGACTGGCCCCTACGTGCACCTTCTTTCACTGATCACAGGCCTTTGAGCCCAGCAGTTCCAACCATTCCCAATTCACTTCCCTGTCCGCTTATCCAGCCCATAGTTCATTTGTCTGTGAATGAAGAAGTTATGGGAGACAGTGCTAAAGGCATTACTAAAATCAAGATAAACAACCTCCAGTGGTCTATCCTCCTCCATCAAGCTAGTCATCACATTGTGGAAGGCCAGGATGAGGTGATGCTCATTGCATGAGATCTTTGGATTTCCTCCCATGACCTCTGCACACTCAGACAGTATCTCTAAGTCACTCTCAGGGCACCTGTCCCTGCTTCCACCTTTTACATGTTTCCAGTTTAAATATGAGATTTGTTAGGAGCTCCTTCTTCACCCATGTAGGTATATTGTTATCTTATATTTACTTCTTTTCATGTAGATTGGGATGAGCCATTCCTGAGCTTGGAGGAAATTATCCCTGAAAGTCAGCCAGCTCTCCTGGACCCCAATTCTATCTAGGGTGGTTTCTTGTGGAATTCTTCCAAGCAGTTCTCTGAACAAGCCAAAGCCTGCTCTCCTGAAGATCAGGGTTATGACCATGCTTTCTGCCCTGCTCCCTCACCTCAGGATCCTGAACTTCACCATATCATGGTCCCAAAGCTGCCCCAGCTTTCACACCGTAAGTTTCTTGTTTGTGAGCATCTCCCTTCATTGGTTTTTCATTCATTTGTGTCAGAAAGTTATCATCAGCACACTCCAGAAAGCTTCTGGATTGTTTGTGCTGTGATGCTTTGTCCCTCCAGGAGAAACCAGGATGGTTGAAGTCTCCTGCAAGGACCAGGACCTGCGAATATGAAACTTCTTCCAGTTGCCTGAGGAAGGTCTCATCTACTTTTTCCTCCTGATCAGTAGGTCCATAGCAGACACCTAAAATTATCCACCTTGTTCTACCTGTTAATCTTAACCTCAGCTGGCTCATGGCCCATCTCTTAGCAGCACTCCATGCATTCACCCTGCTGTCCCACGTAAAGGGCAAAGAGCCTTCTTAAAGGCACTAAAAATAAGTCAGGAAAATAATCAAACTCTGAGGTAATGGCTCAAGTCCTTGCCATGTGTTTGGGGCTGCTCAAGGCACACAGACACCCCTCTGGGCTACACTGACTGTGCTGAATGGAGGTAAATACACACATTGCCAACACATCAGTTTACTCTCAGCAGCACAGAGATGCTCTGTGCCCCTAAAAACAAATGCTAGCAGACAAAGGCAAATGGTCTGTTGCAGCTAGAAGACTGTTTGGTAGTAAAATAGATACACAGGAGAAAAATCCTTATTTTCAATAAAATAAGAGGATTTGTGTATATTTATGAAAATTTTATATATATATATATATATGAAGAATCTGCTTGTGCCTGAAGTTATGTAGAACTGTTTATCAGACATTACTTAGGGGATCTGGAGGAGTTCTCTTTGTATAAAGGTGGAAATACTGGATGATCCATGGAGTGGATCATTGAGGATGACAAATGTGGTAAATTATTGTCAGTTATGAGAAAATGAAAATATGAATGTCGATGGCTGTCTGGCTCAGGGAGAAAGGTGATATTCCACTCCACTCAAACATTGCAGATAAACTGATTTTCATCTCTAGTAAAGAGAAGCAAGATGAAATATTAAAAATTCAGGGAACTTCCTGTATGATATTTTACCTAAATCTTCCTGCAGTGTCTTACAGAATTGAAACCTAAATTGCACCAATAAGATCCTGAGTAACTGATGAACTTTTTCATTAGGGATAAATATCTCCCTTTTTTATTCAGCTTGAATAGCAGCAATTTGTTCTCTAGGAGAAACAGGCTGTTTAAAAACAATTTCCACAGTCTCCTCTCATTATATATGTATTTATATTTATGTCAGTTAATTCTTAAAATCTCTACACTCATGAGTATTCCTAATGTTTGATTACAATCATGACATATCTATTTATACCTTCTTATTACTCTCACTAAAAAAACTTCAGAATATCTGAAATTAACTTAAGCACAAGGTACTTACAAGGTACTTACACTTCCTAGTCCTGCAGAAGCATAAAGGTAGAAAAAAGCATAAAGGTAGAAAAAGCCAGGCTAGTTCTGGCTATTTGAAACTCTAGATCTGTAAACTGCAAAGACACAGAAGCAGAAGAGAACCCAGAGTAACTGAATATAATGGTGACTGTCAAGGGCAAGAATATCCTATGATCTCTTGAATAGTCATGGAATGAACGGATTATGCATACAGTATTCTACAGACTGTTACAGTCTGTTCTCCTTGGTTTTTTTGCTTATTACACATTTTCCATAATGAACAATAATTTGGAACTTAACAGCTATTTTCAGCTGAAGTAAGTATTGGAATCCTACAGCCAGCTGAGCAGTGGGAAGAATAAGAAATAGCAGAGTGGCTTAGTCCTTGGAAGTCTGTGGAGGAGTGGCACTCAAAGAAACCAAACAAACCCCAAAAGAAACTGTGTATTAAAACCAGCAGTGAAAAGGAACATAAGTACACCTCTCAGTCTCACTTGCATGAATTACTTTTCCATTGTGAGGGGAACTTGCATCCCAAAGTACAGCCAGAATTATATATAAAAACCCCAAACCCCTTTTTCTCCGTAGTGTTATATGAACACTCTAAAAAAGTTATGCTCTTTTCTGGATATCTCTTTTCTTTCTTCCACTGTTATTGTCAAGTCCAGGGAGAATAACAGAGCTAGTGATTTAGTCAGACAAAGTTCCTATTTTAAGTTACTAGAAACTGAATGTGTTAATCCTATATTGGGTAAATATGATCTTAACTTCATCTGTAAATTGGAAGAGTCCATGCAACATGATATATAAACCCTGTTAAATGGTAGTAATTAACTAACGCTTCAAGATACCAGACAGGAAGGGCTGTTCTGCCATACCGACAAGAAATAAGAGAAGCACCCAAAACAGCAAATGGACTGTTAGGAATTAGTAAGAGAAAAACAGGACTTATAGCAGTGTATGTTGTTATGTTTCCACTTAGGCCATGGTGAGTTAAAATTTTAGCAATTCTGTTTCCTCCATCTTAAAAGCCATAGCAGAACTGAAAAATGTTTAGAAAAAGTTTACAGATTGTTTAAAGCAAAAAATTGTCTCCCATATTTTGAACAAATAAATAGGCAAGGGCTCTTTAAGCACCTAGATAAGAGTGGGAATTGATTGAGGTCGGCAAAATCATGACTGACATTGAAAGAACTTTCATTATCACCACATATAGAAAACAATTGTCCTTTATGAACTTATCCTGAACTAGCTGTGAGTGTACATTTGGAACTGATGCTGTTTTAGTTAGCATTAATGGCTGTGGTCCCTGACAGTCCTCAGTTGCTGAGGCAGAGTTGGCCAGTCCTCAAAGCTCTCTGATGTGGGAAGCCAGAACTGAAGTGGTCTGTGTTTCCCATTTTTTTCCCGTCCATCCTTGAAGTTTTATGTTTTTCTGCCCCATGCCCCATACAAAAGGGAGTGATACCATCTGTTTTGACAGTTTGGTTTTGGGATTGGGTCTTGTACTGGTTTTACTTGTTTTGTAGGAATTCTAGTTCCATCACACTCCCTTCCTTCCTTCTCTACATCCTTAGTTCTCATCTTGCAGATTTTAGTACTTGCACATGTTTTTCTGTTGATCCCATTTCTGAAGCAGTATGTCCAAGTCACCATTTATGTTTTCAGTTATAGCTAGTAGTTAAATTTTAATTTACCTTATAATACACTGTTATGTGAAAATATGCTTTCATGGTGATGATGATCATGTTATTTTAGTGTCCTTATGTATGGGTTTAAGACAAGAAAGTATTAACTATACCTTGCTCTATGTGCATCTGTCCTATGGCTGCAAGGGGCCTCTGTTTTGGCTACAGGTTAACTAGCAAATAGTACATTCATAACAACAAAATCATGCAATTTTTGTTAAAACTTGTGAACCTTGCCTTGGTTTGAGCTGCCCTCACCCCAGGGTGGGGGGAGTTGGAAGTGGTTGATTCCAGCTGAGTTTCCGCTGAGGGACCAATCGGAGCTGTTTTTTCACCCCGTGAAATTAGATATTACGACAGCCGGAAGCTGCTGGCAGGATGAGTGTGTGTGAGTGTGAGACCATGAAGTGAGAGGAGAGAGGCCTGCTGGCCCCCCTTGTGGGGGGGGCAGACCCTCTTTCCCCCCCTACCCGGCTGCAGGGAGCTCGGAACAGTATATTAACTGAACCAGGTGCCCTTGGCCAAGGCTAGGGGGCATTTTTTCTCCCCCACTGCCCAGGAGAGGTGGTGGCGTGGACTTGGAGGCCAGCCAGGGGGGTTGGAGCTAGCTAGGTCCCCTGGCAGGCAGGCTTGGCATTGGAGCCAAGCCAGGAGATGGGTCAGGGGTAGTCCAGATCCTGGAGAAGCAGCTGCAATTTGTGCAGAGCTAGAAGAACTCCAGGCAAAGGAGAGAGAGACTGAAGCAGCCTTGCTCCCTCTTTTCCCCCATAATGGCAGGGGAGAGGGTAGCGACCTTGAGTGAGGCTGAAGAAAATGGGAGACAGGCCAGGAGGCTCGGAGGGTGCCTTACGTGAGGTTTGGACTAGGGCAGCCGAAAACCAAAGGAGGAATGTGGGGGGAGGAATGCCTCCCGTGACAACTGGAAGCTGAAGCTGCAGCAGCTAAAACAGAGAGAAGCCAAACCAACAGTCTTTTTCTGGGTAAAGACTACTGGTGAAAACTATTTGGGGTAAAAAGACTGAGCAAGACCCAGAAACCTGCAACCTGGAGAGGCAGAGTGAACATCTTACTCTCCGGTAGGAAACCTTCACGAACCAGGGGGAAAGGACTCACAAGCTGACTCCCTGGACCTTTCGTGATGAAGACCTGATGACGCAAGTGTTTCCCTTGCAGCTCAGGAGAAGACCTCAGCTGGAGTTGAGGGCTGGTGGGGGTGCAAGAAGACCCCTTCCCTGATACCCCAATGAGAGAGAGACTTTTAACTATTGCCCTGAAAACTTCTCCTGAACTGATGTGGGAGGGTCCAGGGGTGGTAGGGATTATTATTAATACTGTGTATTATTTACTCTTTAGCTTCTATAGTATTTAATGTGGTAGTAATAAATTTTGATATAGTTCCCCCACGCTGAGGTGTGCCTGTCTGAAAACTTCTCTTCGGTGTTGAGGTAAATTGTGGGGGGAGCTTGGAGATTGGATTTTTGGAGCCAAACCCCCACAACCTCCTTGCCATAATATCTTCTTAGAACTAAAACTGTGTAATTACAAAGTGTAGACAAGTACACAGATCAGAAATTTTTCAAAGGCTATTGAACATAAAAGACACGACTTCAGGGATTTATTGGTAAAAATAGATATCTTAAAATACATGACACGTCTGCCTGGAGTTGGCAGATATGCCACAGGATCTATAGAAGACCTGTGACCTTCTGGTGTAGCAGCTGGTTGCCAAGCAAGATGCACACAGGGATTTGAAATAGCAGCAGGCACTTACATTTAGGAACCTGAATACCATCCCAGTGTGTCTCAAAAAAATCTGAGAGACTGTTGGGGTACCTGTCACAATGTTGAGCAGATGAACCTTCAGTCTAACTCAGGCCTACTGTTTTTTGTGTAACGTGAACCTTGACAGGGAACGAATAAGCAAGATCTCTGGGGAATGGGCTGAGGTTAGTCTGAAGTGACATTACACCTACATGTAGTCTCAATTCAGGCAAAATCAATGGCAGGGGAAATATGGGGAAGCAGTTGGCTGTGGGAGAGTTATGTGTCATTAGAACCTGAAAAATATATATGACTGTCAGGTTTCAGACCTAGGGGATGCTCTGTAAATCACAAATGGGAAAGCTAAGAGAGTCAGCCACAGCTCAGTCTGGGGTCCTGGGGAGCAGGATGACTGAGTTTGGATGTGCCTAGGGAATAGCACAACATGCTATTGTTGTCAGCTAGGGGCTGTCACAACATGCCCCTAGGCACTGCATCTCAGAAAAGGTAACTAAATAGTGTAACTGTTGCTAAGCCTGTGGAGAGGGGAAAAGGAACAGCCTCATTGGCATCTGGAAGAGACACAAATGAGGAAAATTGCTCTTTGAATGAAGCCACCCAAAGGAGAGGTAGGGCTGATACCAGGCTGTGACAGAAGTGATTTGATTAATTTTTAACTGGATTGTGAATGACTGCATTTTCTCTGAAAGAAGAAAAGCACTCAAGGTTTTTTTTTTCTTTTTTTTTTTTGTTTTTGTGTTTTCGTGTTTCATCTTCACTGTCTCCAGAAGAAATCAGCTTCCCCAGTAACCTGTGAGAGGGAAGAGTCTGCAGTTTTGACTGATCCTGTCAGTGGTGTGAAAAAGAGACCAAATTGTTAATGAGTACTGAGACCTGATGTACTTGTGGAAAGAGCTGAGATCTTTCATCCTGCAACAGCAGAACGCAAAATAATGTTCAGACCACATTTCTAATGATGGTCACAGATTTTTATGATCAACAAAATTTTGGGCAAACTGCATAAATGGAAGTCAATATTGTTGATGTCAGTGCAAATACAGAGCAGTGTAGGTCTCTTTAGTGGACTTCTCTTGTATAAAGCAAAATAGAGGCAAAAAAAGAAATCAGATCTGAGTGTATTACAATGGATTCCTCTAACATCAGAGTAGAAGACTCATTTAATCCTTCCATAAGGTGTTACAAACCCTAACTGCAGTCCTAATTATTACTTTTCTTTCTTTCTTTCTCTAGCTGACAGAGCCCCCTTATTTCAGTGCTGACATTTTTACCGTACAAGTCTACCTGGCATTGTTCCAGTGTACAAAACTGAAACAACAGCAAGACTGAAAGTATTTAAATGTGTCAAGAATGAACTTCTCTTAAATAAAGTACTTAGCAGCATATGTTCTGGTAATGGATTTGTCATGATACGGACATTGTCAGTTGAAAGCTAGGTGTGATTATAAGCAGAATATAGACTGAGGGAGATTTCACAGTTTAATGAGAAATACCTTAATATATCATCTAAAAGAAAAAAAAATGTTAAGGGCCCTGGGATTCAATATACTTAGCTGGATCTTATTATTAGTGATGTCATCTTAATTGTAATCTATTCACCTTACAACTGTGTCAATAAATGGAATCAGGGTATTTTTATATTGTCTATGTAATTAGTGTTTAATTGTCTACAGGAAGTGAACCTTAGACATGAATATGAAAATCTCTCTTGGTAGAAGTGATGCCCACCTGAACAATGGCTTTGCGAATCCCTTTGGATCTCATCTGGCTTTTGTTGATGTCAGTGGTAGGACCACTGTGGCCACTGGAGGGAGTAGGACAGCAATATAAATTGCTATAATTCAAACTAATATTGAAATATCATCACATAAATTACACTGTAACTGGCACAGCTGTTCTTAAAATTAGATGCTTGCCTGTATGGGAACAAAGCAGCTAAATACATGATGTTGATATGATAACAGAAGGTCTTACATCCCCAAAACAAGCAAGGATTTATATCTTGAGGTCTGTGGCCAAGAGCACTAATGACATATTCTTATCCCATCACAAGGAAAGACTGTGTTTTCAGAAGACAGCAGTTGGACTCGATGATCTTAGAGGTCTTTTCCAAACATTCTATGAAATACGTTTCAAAAAAGTCTTTGTTTTCAAATAGACTTACATTCCCCTTTTGAGGCAAGTTAGTGCAAGCTTCTGAGAACTCTCTCTGCATTTGCTTTGACTACAAGCTTTGAGGTGAGTTAGCCGGAAAAGGAAACAAGTGCTCATGAAACTCTTCAGGAAGGGAGACTAAAACTGAATGATACTCTCTCTGTATATGATCTGACCTATTCACTGGCATATCTTGTGTTACTGGATTAAAGCATCTGTTTGTCTGACCTGGCAGTGATATTCAACACCCACAGTACGCTTTAAGGTCCAAGCAAACCCAACTTTGCCCTGTCACTCCAAATGCTTGATTCAAGTTACAGTTACTTAGTATTTTTTATGGGCCCTGGTCAATAGGAGATTTTATACAGCTAAGAGATTTTGTACAATATGGTGGTGGAATAGCTGGACAAATAGCTGTAGAAGTTAATACCTCTAGCTGCTACTCATGTCTGGTGATGGAGGTTATCATACCAAAGACTCTCTGATTCACAAACTAACTTCTCTAATGCTTCAGAGACATAAAAAAAAGTTGTCTCTTGACCTTTAATGAAACCAGTCAGTAACCTAAAACATGGAGTTACTCAGGAGGCACAAAGCTGTCTATTCCATTTGAATAAAATATGAAAACCAGTTTTATTTACAGAGCAGTACATCTTGACTCTTTTAGCATTACTTTTTTTTTTTTTTCCAAAAGAATTCAGCCAAATTTCAGCTTCCTCTTTGGGATGCATGAAATCGTCCAAATCTAATTAACTATTCACATCCTCAATCAGCTGATATTAGAATGACTGAATATTAGGAGAAAAAATAGATTGAAATTACAACAATGAAAACCCAATTTAATGAAAATGAGAATCAGATTCATTGTTCATTGTTGTCATATCTGAATTTCTTACTTGGGAGACAGAATCATCCCTACATGTTAAGCAGAAAATTGTGAATTAATGCAATTATGCCTGCTTCATCTCTATCTAGTCAATAGCTTTTTCCATATATTCCTAGGAACTAGAGATAGGAAAGAATATATATGACAAACTGTCCACTCAGCAATGTGAGTTTCTCCCTTGCAGACTATTAATAACTGCTTTATCTATTGCACTTTATGTTATTTCTTCTAATTTCATAGGCCTTGGTGGATGGGAAATGAAAAGGTGTATGTGTTCTTCTCCAACCAATTCACATATGTTCTACTCTGGTCTGTCTTGGGGTCAATTAGGATAGACATATTTAATGGTTTAATTAGGAAATCTCTGCCTAGAATGGCTATACTTATCAATTTTGTAATTTATTACAAAACGAGTGTTTTTGTATGTTGCTTCACTAATTATATTATTTATTAGTGACTCATTCACATAGACATCTATATACAAAATGGTGTCATAAAGTGCATGCATCTCCACATCTCAGTATGGGAGATGGCCTAAGCAAATTGCATGCTGCTACTGCAACCCCTTCAGACCATCTCAAGCAGTTGTACCCATTCCATTTTACAGCTTCAATGGATAAAACATAAATGTAGAGATTATAATTTATATTTTATATATATATATAATCTTTTCAAAGATAAAATATATTTGAAGCCAAAATTTTTGTTGAACATTTTTTCCACTGAGTAAGAGAATGTAGACAGTTTTCATGGTAGTATTTAGGTTTCAAGACAGGTCTCTACAATCCCATTTTAAAGGATACAGACTTGCAGTGGAAGCTGGGAGCTCACATATCTTCAGCACTGTAAGCACATCTTCCAAAGACCAGAGTTTTCTAGTCTGAAAAAAGAAAAAAAGAAGTGTTTTCTGTCTCCTGCTATGCTATTTTCCTTAAATGCCAGATGATGAAAGATTCGTGTTCCAGCGGCTAATTTCATTCAAATGACTGTAAAAGAGAAAAATCGAGAACACGTGGGGAGGATAGGAATGTATTTCCCACGACAAGGAATCCTTTCTTTAAAAAACCTTGAGTGTAATAGCAGGAGGGAAGGGAAAGCCTTCAGATTGAAGGGAAGGATTTTTGGATTCTTCCTGGAAACAAGTAGCAAAGACATCATTGATATAAAAGAAATGTTTCTCCTCTGACAGCAGCTACAGGTTTTGCTACAAGTTTCACCTTCTGTCAGGTGATTGAACTCATACCACAAAAGAAGTGGAGGCTGTAACATGCTCTTGGTCTAGGGAGAATTCAGCTGGTGTCCAACAACAAGAGCTGGTGTTCATTTGGAGAATAATGAATGGCTCAAAAGCCACAGTGACCTGAAATTGGACTGAGCGTGGAAGAAAGTAAAATGAAAAACCAAAAGCAGCAAAAGGAAAAAATCTGGACTTTTCAGGCTTTATGTGCTTGAGTGAAGCTGGAGGCCCAGGGACAGCCATGTCCTGGATATGGTGAAACTTTGCAAGGCAAGAGGTCTGGAAAGCATGTCTAGAGAGCAGCCTTCCTGAGGAGGAGCTGTGGGCAGATAACTGGCTTCTATTGCCTTTCCTTGTGCACACAGACTGGGGAGGTTTAGGAGGGGGGTTTCTAACAGCTGAAGTAACTAACATTGCTTCCCCCCCACACCAATCTCGTGCTTAGGTCATTCTTACTCTTTCCTGTTTTGAAAATTATGATACCTTCTCCGTTTATGGAAATCCTGAGATACTGCTCCATTTTGAGGGGAACTAATTTACTCCCCGACCTGAATTCTGACCTCATTTACACTGGTCAGGCATACTTGTTAACATTATAAAAATACACTCAGAAATATGGGGCTTACATGAAAAATTTTGCATATGGTAATTAATTTTTTCCATCCATTTTAGTATTATGGTCCAAACTCCATTTCCAAAAACATTACCTGATCCAAGGTAAGCTTCACGTATACTTGGTATCCAGTAAAAATATAGTAGGTCTGGGCCAAAATGCCTAAATTCTTTTCTATTTTATTTAAAGGGGGAAATAAAGTCCTCATGGAAAACACTATGAGGGAGGGAATCTATTATACTGCCTTCTGCTACAGAGGAGACTTTGAATCTTAAACTTTTGCTACACTTAAAATTTAGAATTAGAAAAATAAGCTTCTTCATTTAGTTTTCTAAAGTCTGTCATTTTACTCTGAGTTCTAGGTATAAATTATCTCTGATAGAGTCCTCAAATTTCCATCAAAATGCAAAATCTGGGTTTTGCTGTTTTTTTTTTTTTCTTGTCATTATAAACCAAAAAGGTGCAAACTGGCTTTATTGAGAGGCTAAAGAAAACCAAAGGAAAAGTATATAAGTGCTTTGCTTTAGGAATAAACATTTTTCTCAGCAGCCTTGTTTAGCACACAAATATAACTGAATTACCACAGACTAATTGCACTTTAATTCTATAGTCTATGAAAGGTTTCACTTGTCTCTTCACACTTCACTGTATTCTGTGTGTTTTTATACATATTTTAAACAAAAGTTCTCAAGAAACATCATGACACCCGCAAAAGTAAGTCTGTTACTATTAAACTATTATTGCACCTCATTCAGTTCTAGATGACACTTTTTAAGTCAGCAGAGCAGTAAAAAAGCTTTATGATGGGTATCTGCCAAACTTATTGATAGTGGTGCCTCAACAAGGATTCTATAGTGTCTTTTAGTTTTCATTGTGTGGGTAAGGGAGCAGTAAAATTGCATCTGGAAACTATTTCACTTCAAATTTAAACAGAGGAACTTCGGAAATGAAGGAGACACTGCAGTAAAGGAAGAAACCCAAAAGCAGTAAAGAGGAAAATCAGAAATCATTGCAATAATGCATACTTTGTCATTCAAATCAGCTTTTATTTAAAATTGTAAAGATGTTGGCATACATGTTAAATTTTGTAAAAGTCAGTGGATTGATTCCCTCTGAATTATATGTCCCCAAAAGTCATTATAAAAATGCATAGGGGTGAAAAGGCTATTTCTCTTCACGGGAGAATGGACTTTTCAATCTGAATCTAAAGCCTAGACAGATCCTCATGCATTGCCACAATTCACATGAAAACCACTCTTAGAAACATGTAAAACTTCTCCTTATATTATTAACTGGAGTGGAAAGTCAGAAGACTGAAAGATACATCTGATGAAGCTAAGGCCAGATGGGAGAAGCCTCCTTATTTCTGTGCTTCTGTGTTGCGTAGCTGAGTATCACTGGTTTTGAAAACACAATGGAGAGGAAGACAACATACTTCTCTACTTTTTTTTTCCCTGAAGAAAATGCTGTTAGGAAATCTCAAACAGCTTTCAAACTGCATGGCTGTCAGGGGCAACATCTGCTAACATGGATTTGTACTCATACACTTGACCAGTTCATGAGGAAATCTGCAATAAATGTGTAGTGTTGCAGGTGTAAGTTTTGTGTGGTTCACTCACTGTATGAATCTTTTCTGCTGATTCATAACTAAGAATGATTAAAAAGGCACACCTAGTGTTTTAGCTATGTACTTGGAATTAGATTTACAACTAAAAGGATGTAAAATGTCAAATATGCAATGAAAGATATTACAAAGTGAGAAAATGCTTTCAGAAAATTGTTCAAAGGAACTTAATCACATCTTTAAATTTTGTTAGCATTAAGGGCACTCTGTGTTTTGCTGAATGGAGGTTAAAAATATGGGTCTTTGCTTCTAGTTCATATGGGTCTATGAGGTGAACTGAAAATACTAGGTAGGAGCTGGAACAAATGATGAGGCCATGAAAAGAAGTCATTCTATCCCAGTGAAATAACTGTGTATATTAGATGACTTGGGAGCTCTGTTTCTTATTCACATCTGGTATAGTTATATCCTGTACTTCACAAATCTTTCAGGGGGAAGAATGACAAAATCAAATGCCTTTTTTTTTTTTTCCATTTAGGGGAAGACTGTAACATGAAATTCCCAATCAAATTTTTGGAAACCTAAGTAGATTAGGTGGATTCTCAAAGGAGTTGACACAAAGACTGGAAGCAGATGTAAACACAGAATGAATCAAAATAAATTAAACACTGAAGCAGTCATGGAAACCTGGAAAGTGTTTTGTCATCATACTTTTTTCCAAAAACAAATATTTACAAAAAGGCTCCTTAGCAACAGCAAGACAATACTGAAAAGTAGGGATAGCTTTTTGAACCGTCAATTACATGCATGACAGGTGTTGCTTCATATTGAGGATGCAATCTGGACATCTATGGAGGGAAGATTCTTCTTTTTCCCTTGTGTTTTCCTGCAGCATTTTCATTGCAATGCAAACAGAAAGCAGATGACGTTTCCTTTCCAAAAAGGAGTAGGGAATGAAGATAGAGCCTACTTATACGTTGCCAATTATTTGAATAGGCAGGGAAGAATCTTCACAACAAAAATTACCAGCAAAATTAATATAATGAGAAGAAAGGGAGAAAATTGTGGTCTGACTCAGAAGGAACTGTGCCAGAGTAATTCCAGAGAAATCCTTCCTGCGTTTCTCTCTGCCTGATCTCTTCTGTTATTCCCTCACTTTATTGCTAAAAATCACTGTGATGGGCTGCAGCACAGCTTTCATGTTCATCAGGCACTGTGAATTGAAAAACCTCTGAAAATAAAGTAACTATTTTTTTGAGTTGGAAAAGTTTCGGATCCATTTCTGATGCTGGGGCGAGGTGACACAGAAGACCCCACATCTATACATTTAAAATATGTTACAGTAAAAAACAAAATGTCTGCACCTGAACTGCCTGTTGAGACTTGCATTCCAAACTCTTGAGAATTGTCTGTGGAGTGGTATGGGAGTCCCATTCCAGGGACTGTTCTAGCCACCTAACTCTGCATCCTGTGTCTGAATTTCCCATATTCGGGTCCTCCTACCATCATAAGATGACTGGAGTCACCTATGACTGACCTGTGTTTCTGCTCTAGACTTGAAGGACTCTTCCTCACATCATCAAAGGTATTTCAATCCATCATGATGTTACTTCACTGCACCCTTTTCTTGTTGATCCATGCATGTTAACTCTCCCATGACAAAAGTTTACCTTCCTGGTTTTATCTTCCTGGTGAATCTACATCTATGTGTTAGCTAGCTGCAGGTTTTAGAACAGTTTTCTATATTTATAAGTTGTTTGTATTTTATAGGATGTAATTAGTATCACAGTCTAGTGTTTGTAACAAGTCAGCTCCATGAAACTGCATGCTCATTAATGCAATTGCTATACTGGGAGATATTCTACACAGCCCATTTCATACCGATGGGTTTCTTTTGATCTCATTTGATATTAACCACCATTACTTTCTCTCCTCATCAGTTTTTCTCAATCTTTAAATTCCCTGATGCCCCAAATGTGTTAGTTATACTGAGTACTTTAGTGCTGTTCTGGAGATGCAAACTCCACTGGAAAAATTGGTTTAAAGTGACATGGGTATTACACTAGCCAGCTAAAACTGTTTGTTAAATATTTGTGCTACTCTGACATTGCTATCCATGTTCTTAACTTTACAGGTCCACCCCAGGTGGTCTGAGAATTTGCTACCAGTCTTTGTTTCTGTGTGTACTGTGGAGTGAGCTACAGATTGCTTTATAAGAACATAGTATTGTCAGGCTATTTAGAAATGATGCATGAAGTTACCAACGACCAGTTAGAAATTGATTGAAGTCAAAAACATCTTTTTGTAGCAAGCATTAAATTTTCAAGCAAATTCTTCTGAGCTCTCGCTCAGATGTGTCAGGTTTGGGAAGAACATCTTCATGACCTGGTCAGAGATTTCACTCTTCAGATCTTTTCAATCTTCTTGTGTGCATGTTTGGAAATAGCTTGGCAAAATTTTAACTGCTAGGAAGCTCCAATGGCTGACTACCTATGTCTCCCATCTTTAGCTAGTTGTTGTTGTTTTCGTGGTGGTTAGATTCTAAGTAGACTATAAATATTTAATTCTAATAGATTTTTAATTTTGATATTCAAAACATCAAGTTTTCTACTCAAGAATAAAATTACCTATAGTAATAAGAACAGAATTTTTAAAAAGAGTTTTAAGTTGAAAAATCACATTTCTTCATCTAAAAACTAATAAATAAATAATTTTAACTTTTTTTCAGGTATTTTTTTGTACCTGAAATCACTTATCAAATGTGAACAATAGTTCCTGGCACTTGGAAAAATTATTCTTAACCAAATAAATTGGGACTTTCTTTTTCTTTCAATGATTATACACTCAGCTCCAGTTCTGAGGATGAGAAAGGAAACCTGTCTCTGTTCTTTGTTTCATCAACCACACCAGCATCCTACACCATGATTTCGGCTCTGAGGCACTACAGTGACACAAGGACTGCTAACAGAGCATTTAAATTCTTTGTCTCATTTGAGGACGAAGCTGGGCATCAGGATAAAGGAGCTTAAATGTACCAGGGTGCAATGCCTATCAGGAGGAATCCATCAGAGGGTGAGAAGGCAGAGGCACAGGTTGCCCAGGGAAGTTGTGAGTGCCCCACCCCTGGAAGTGTTCAAGACTGGGTGGGACAGGGCTCTGAGAAATCTGGTCTAGCAGAAGGTGTCCCTGCTCATGGCAGGGGTTTGAAATCAGATGATCTTTGAGGTCCCTTTGAACACAAAGCATTCTTTGATTCTATCATCCTACAATTCTATGATTCTATGATCTGCTGGAAAATAAGGTCACCAATCTGTCAGCCCTGTCATTGGCACTAGAGGCTGACAAGCACTGCCATCAATCCTTATGCTATCTGCACAATCTTCTATTCATGATCTTTTGCAAATATAAGTCATGTACAATTGTTTCTGACTTGGGACTGAATTATTGAAATGTGTTAATGGGGAGAGTGGCATTCAGCAAATAATAGGCAAATGATGAGCTTTTGGGCGTAAACTTTATGAAATATGAATATGCATGCTAGTGTTTATGAAACATTCAGGAGCTGAGAGCATTTTCTTTGCTGTCTAGAAAATGTGTAAATACTTCATACACTTGTGAATTAATTTTCTTATTGTTTTTACTTTTTCCTTGAGATCAGTTCCATGTTCTGTATGCCGAACATAAAACCCCAAATACATTTTGATAGTGAAAATATTTGTTTCAGTTAATGAAAATCACCCACGTGGGCTGCTATTTCCTGTTAAAAGTGGAATGTCTTTTATAACTTGAAGGTGGTATTAGATTTTTAATTATATGTTGCTGTATAATGCTACTTAAATAGAACTTGAAAAAGAATTCTTTTGTAGAGAGTAAGTGAAGTTTAATGCATGGGTTACATTTAATTAGACATTTTCTGCTTTAATAGTTTAATTCCCTACCCGAATTTCATTTCCATAACCAAGCCATGCTTAGACCATTGTCATACTGTTACTTCATCAAACATTCACTTCAACCTTTGCTTTCCAAAATTCTCATTACTTTAAAATTAATTGAGAATATTTGAATAATGCTAAAAGACAATGAAGTCGACAAAGTCATTGAGTAAGATTCAACAGTCGAAACAGCACTGTTACTGTGAGTTGTACAAACAATAATAGAAAATATTAAAACTGCGGTAAGTGAGATGAAAAATGTGTTATTGTTTGCCCTGTAAATGCGTCATATCTCTCTTTCTTATTCAAACACTTTATGTGAAAGGTCCTTCCATAAAAGCTCTAAAGCTTTTTAACCACCATGTTTATGAAATCCCTCACCAGATTATTTTCCAATTTTATGTAAAACAGTTCTGACTAAAATAGCAATTGGGCAGGAATAAGAAATTTTTCAACAGTATCTTATTAGTAGAGCCAAGGGCCAGTCTACTGCTGTGTGCAGTTTAACTGTGCCAGCAGTTCTTCTTCTGGATACTTGGGTTGTAACTGGAGATGTGGGCAGGGATGAGATATAGGAAGTGTTGTTCCCCTCCTTTAAAATGTCATGAAAGAACATGGAAATATGTTTTGACTTGAAACAGGCAGACTGGCTTTCTGCAAAACTGCCCTAAACTGTAGTTAGATATAAAAAGGTGGAGAGGGGAATGGAACTCACCCCTCAAAAATGTTCTAAGATCACTAGAGGTGAAAGGAACATAGAAATTAAAGCCTTTTTAGAATTAAGAACCACCTACATCCTGGATTATGGTCTTAATTTTCTTAGTTCCTTGAGCAGGTATTTGCCTGTTTCAGGAGTCTCTTTCAGTGTCTTGTTCCATGTTGGGGTTATGGGCTAACAGTGTTCATGGACCCACTTTTTGCCTTGAAAAATGTGGTAAGAATCAATTTTGTTTAATATTAGAATAATAGATGGAGACAGGTGTGCTTCTGGGCAGAGGCATGTTTGGGGGAGATTATAGAAAGTATTACTGTCTGAAATATAAACCATCCATCTTATGAACTTCTTTAGTAGCCTTTAAAGAAAAGAGCACATCATATTTAGCCCCCAACACCAAACGTTCCATCCTTTTCTTCTTATTTTATTTTTAATTCTGTTTCCAGTCTTTGGGATTATCTACTCCCCATCCTTTCATTCTACAAAAGCAAATTCTTTGACCTTAGATTTTTGTGACTCCATCTTTTTATCTTTCTTTCACAGGCATTTGTAAAATCATAACATGCTCAGGAAGGATACTCAGCAAATAAGTCACTTCCAGCACATAGACTACACACATATATATATAAATATACACACACATACGCATATATATGTGTGCATACATATATATATCTGTCTGTGCATACACACATATGACAAGTTGCAGCCATAAGATAAATTAAATGTTGTAATTATTCCCCCTTCTGCCAGCAAAGGCATAAACAGCCTGTGGAACACATTGCCCCAGGTTGTTATTGCAGAAGCTGTAAGTGTATTCCAAAATGGAACAGAAAAATATAACATAGAGCCTGAGATTGTCTCAAAATATGAAGCATGAAATGTTGAACACAACATTTTTTATCTCAAAGCTCCTTAACGTTTTTAGACAGAGGGCACATCTTAGGCCTCACCTGTACAGCACTTTGTCAGTGCTTTACAAGCTTTATTTCTGGAAAAGAACATGGACAAATGAGTGCATTGGAATCTCTTCTTGTTTCTGCACCCTTCTGAGAGTGGGGATTGGCAGGGTACTTGGTTTTCCTGTAGAAGTATTCTTTGAGACAGTGCTGCATTTGAGTGAGTGACACAGCCACATGCCCACTGACAAATTTATACAGACGTGAACAGTAGGGAACAAAAGTGTTTCTCTTAAGCCTGAAAATAGATAAAATGCACTGTAATGTATGTGGGAAGGTTATATAACCTTCCTTTACAAAGTCCCTGTTAAGCCATATTTTTCCCCTCTATCCAAAATTATCCCATAAAGAACAAGTACCTGATGAAACAACCTACAATATTCCAAATGATTTTCTCATCATAATTATCTGACAGAAGTGATATGATTGCTGCTAGGGGCAAAGGGTTGCTCAGGGCTCCCAGAGAGGACATGATGTGCCAGCTCCAGAGATAAAGACTGCAGCCTTCTTGGTCAGACATGGTTACAATCCCATGGCTGGTGGGATGTGAAGCTCAATGTCACCTACGCTAATAACAGGTCAATTGTTTGTCTTCAAAATTCCTTTGGATGCTATGGCTTTCACTCTTGCTGCTTTGTGAGTGTTTTCAGACAAGAGTGATGGTGCAACATATAATGTCAATCAGTGGGGCTGCCAGGAGGGAACTCCATGCATTTCTATGTGATAAAGCACTGCATTTCTCCTTCAGAAGCTATTCAAAGAGAATCTGATTTCTTTTGCAGTGGCAGAAGTCCTAGGCATCACTGCACAATTGCAGCACTCTGATGCACTTTGGAATTTGAAAATCTCTGGTTCATACAGCAGATAGATGGAATTGAAATAGAAGTACTAGGGTGGGGCAACTAGAACAGAAAATATAACAAGGAAATAATAATTTTCCACAGGGCTGGTGTTGTATCATTCGATGTAGAACTGTTTGAACTGAGTCAGATTTAATAGCAGTACAATGGCAGTCAGTGCAACTTCATAAATGGGTTTTCTCTTGACCTGTCTGCTCTCTGAGGAACTCTCTCTGCAATAAGGATATGCTTTCTAACTGCCTGCCATCATAGGTATGGCAATAAAGTCTGTGACTTCACATGTACTACAGCTTCTCCTTCCAGACCTACTTTCCTCCATCTTTCCACATAGCTAAATTATTTCAGCCCAAGTCTCTTTTGCATAGTTCCTGCCAAAGGTAGATGTTTGCTAAATTGAAAAGCTGGAGGAAAAGTTTTGAAATTAAAATAATTCCTGTGTTCCTATGGCAGTGACTTGGGAGTGATGTTGTGCTGCCGTGTCTGACCTTCCCATAATGGATTCATTAGTCTTCCTGAAGGTGCCAGAAACCAGCAAACTGCTTCTCCTGTTTGTTCCCAGACAGTGTTTCTGAGCACAGTGAAGATTCGATGGAAGATACGACTTGAATTTCAACAGCTTATTGCTGTTTCAAAGTATGCAGTCTAAGAAAAAGACAGTCCATTTTGAAATCACACATGAAAAGCATCTGGAAGAACATACAGGCTTTTTCTTATCAGGTTAGGATGTGACCTTCATCCATGGGAGAAATCATGCTGTACTCTGTGCTGGCTGATGTACACAGCTGCCAAGTGTTTCATTTAGAAGCCCCATGGGCATCTCCTCTCTAGTGTGTCAAAAACATGCTTTCATAGTCAAGCTGGAGAAATGCCCCATATCCAGCATTAGGGAAGCTCCTGTAAAGTTCTTAGGATTTTCTCCTAAGAAATGATTTCAAGATAGGAAAATCTGTGTATTGGACTATGGGGAATTTCACTGCTTTTAATCTCATGGATTTGGTTACTGTGTGGTCTGAATTCACAGTTTAGAACCCGGTAAAACTGTGAGGATTATGCCATGATTGACTGTGGTTCTTCAGGGCAATAGAGAGATCATATCTGACAAAACACACGGGGACAAGCATAAGCATAAGTCTCTGAAAGGAAGAAGGAGCTCTTCAGAGCCCCATGAAAAGAGAAGCATCATCAAATATTTGTTCTGGCAGAGCTTGTGAAGCAATCTATACTATCATACTAAGGATTTTGTGGATATCGTGCTGCGATCTATACTGCTACCTAAAGGATAAAAATCAGGACGAAGTAGTAGGTGATGTGGATGTTTTCAGGTCCAGGGTTTGAGTTTTCCCCACTATGTTCATTTGTTTAGCAATATGGGCATCACTTGTGAGAGCCAGTCAATGCCCAAGAGCCAACTGACTTCCTAGGTAAGACAAACACATGGTGGGGTCCAGTGAGCAAAGGGATAGAGGCAGCAGTGGTGTGTGTTTGTATCCACCATCTCATTGGTCTCATGAAGGGAAACTTCAGAGACAAGGGTGGAGGAGTAAAGCTGAGGATTCTACTCATTACAGAGCTTTTTTTTTTTTTCTTTTTTTTTTTTCTTTTTTTGGCTTTGACCTTTGGGAGCTTTTTTTCCTATTTTCTTCCAAAATGCAGAAAGAGGAGAAGCTGTTCTGTTCTCCTGGATGGCTGCCCTTAGCTAGGGCAGTTTCCCAAGGGCTTCTTGGCCTAGGTAAGTGCCAAGTAGCTAAGACAGGACAGCTGGGTAGGAGCAGAGATGGGATGTTAAAGCTGCAGCTTTTATTTCCTGAGTAAATCTTCAACTAACAGGACAGCCTCATGTAGGGATTTAAGGTCTCTGCCTTTCCTCTTCTAAGACTATTTTTTATATTAACTGAGGTGGTGAGAGAAAGACAGCTCAAGAATATTCAAGACATTTTGTCTTGTCTTCTATACACACAGTTATGATAATTAATTACTGATTAGAGTATCAGAGCCAATGTGGAATCTATTTGTCTTATATTTTTACTATTCATTCCAGTGTCCCCATATGGAGGGTTTTCTGTTTCATTTTATAATCTACATTGGGATAAATTATCTCTAAAAGTACCCATTTTTCTTTATCAGCTGTAACAGAGACTCTAGTGACCACTTCAGAAGGATGGAGACATCTACAAGAGTCTCAGATTAATCCTTCTGCTCAAACATTGATTAATTCTCTAAGCCTATAGTCCAAAAAAATTGGACTAAATGCTAATGAAACCCAGCTTTTTTCCACCACCTCCAGCTTGCCAGGCAATTTGTTAGCCTGCTCACCCCATGAGTATTGAACAAATTCCAGTACTTCCAGAATGTAAACTGAGACCTTTAACTGTGTCTTAAAAAGTAAATGTTTTGTTTGATTTTAGCTTTAAAGAAAACATACCTTGTCATAAGATGATGCTACTATATCCACCACAGCTATTACCACTCTTGCTTTGTAGGTGTCTTTTCAATGTAATCTTGTCTTCCTATATGAGATAAAATCTCCAGGAGGATTTGAATTATCTATGCCCATAAGGCTGGAAAACTGTTTGGTTTTTTTTTTTCTCAATTGACTGACTGTGCAGCTTTTCAAATCCACAGAATTCTTCTTGATATAGAAAGTTAAGCCACCATAAGGTATTAGTTTATTCTATCATAGTAATACTCATACAATTCATCATATGCCTAGTTTTACACTGAGATGCATGACACTTTTTAACAGTTATCCCGGAATTAGAAAAGTCATTTTACTTTGCTCCCAGTATACACATTACAATTTATGTCCTTAAACTGTTAATGCAAATTTAATTTTGATTAGTGGTATAATCAAAATGAATTTTCATTTCCAAGGCTAGTTTTCTTGATATTGTCATTAAGACATGCTATTAGATTTTAATTTAACCCAATCTGTATTATATTCATAGTGTGGTTTTTTTTCTATTTTATAGTAATGAAACCAAGGACTAATTAAATCAGTATACTGATCTTTGAAATAAAATAGCGTGCATTTGCATGAATGTGTGTGTATATTGCAAATGCAGACATAATTTCAAATATTTCAGGTAGTGCAACATCTTCACAAGACCCCATGGATTTGCTATTCCTTTTTAAAGGAGGTTATTCAACTTAAGCACCATCTTTTTCAATATGTTTTTATGGTTCATCCTAATGGAAATAATAATACTGAATAGCTGGATGGCAATTCACATATTCAAAGCACTGTGCAAACATTAATACAGTTACACAACATCTAAATAACTATAATACTGGCTGTCAAGGCAATGAAGAAGCAGACAAATGCAGAAGACTGCAGGCGGTTCTGGAATGGATTCTGCAGTGAGGAGGGAGGGAGCAAGATCCCTCCCAACGGAGTGAGCTTTGGTGTGCCACTATGCTCCAGTTTTTCATTATTCTGTTTTAGCCACCTGAAATGCTATGTTTAAAGTGTTAATTAGCAGGTAGCAGATGCTGATCCTTTGCCAGTTCTGCCTTGGAAGTGTTCTTTGTGCTGTGCATCAAAATACAATTCCAGGTTTCCAGAGACTGATTTCCTATTGAACATCTGGGTATAGTTCTGGGTACTGACATTTTCAGAAATTGTTTTTCTTTGGTCTTTCTTATTTTCTTCTGCTGTCGTTGGGATTTTTTAAAGCAAGCCACTGACAAGAATGAGGAAAAAACCTGTTTTGGTGTCTTGGTGGCATTTTGTCACTGTCGACTTTATGTTTTATCTGGTGTAGGGCAAGAATATGCTGATGAATTTAAGTACTTGAAAGATGCACTTGGAGACATATAATTCTTTTCAGCCTTCTGTTAATTTCCTGGTTTAGAAATCAGTGCTGCTGAAGTCTGTTAAACAGTAGCAGATTTTGCAGCAAAGCCCTCTGTTCCTCAAGGACCCCAGATATAAGCACATTTCTGTCAGTGACAAGCATACTTTTTTATTCACTATACCTTGAATGGATGCGAAAATAACCTGTTTTTCTGCATTCTTGACTGTACCTGACTCCTTTTGGCCATGACTGATATATTATATTCCAATAATAAACCTATCTGGAGATGATAAAAGCACTGAAGGTTATTTCACTGTTATTCTAAGTTGAGAAGAATGGGTCCAGACTTTTGGCCTTCAAGTGCAAGGGAAAATTTTTATTTTCAGTGTTATTTTTATTTTCAGTGTTAATGTTTGTTTTGTATTTTTTAAAATACAACCTCCTCCATTTATGTGCCATTTTTCATTGTAAACATTCAAAAGTGGTGTATGAATGTGATTGTGCACACAGTTTATGAATGGATAGCTTCACACATGGTTGAAATAAAGCAGCACTTGCTGGGAGAAGTGCAAGTATTTAGCCACGAATAGCATTCTGCAGAGTAAGTCAGGGCATGTTGAACTGATACACCCTTGCTTGTGAAAAATAACATGTCTTTAAGATCATATGTATGCTATTTCTGGTTTTGCCATTTATTTAAAAACAGAGACCTGAGAACAGGCTAGCATTCCTAGTGCATTGTGATGCTGGTTTATCTAATTAATAATACAATTAGTAAATATCTAGCAGTAAAAATTGCTAGCAACTGGCTGATTTCTATTGCTTCTCCCTACAATGCTTTTGTTCCTCATTGTGGAATTGGAGAGTTTGTGTTTTGAATGCAATGTTAAATTGTCTATATGTATGTTACTATTAGGAGAGAAATAGGAAACACAGAAAATTGAATTTAAATTTTCTTTCTGAATATTGAATTCCTACATCTTGAAAGCAATTCTGTCAGATTCCAGTGATTTGTGATATTTTGTGAAGCCTTTCTGAGAAGCTGACCTTCAAATTCTTTTTGCCCCTTGAAGACTTCACTGGATTTGCAAAGGCTTGACTCCTGTCTTGATGCACAGCAATGTTCTCACCACCGTTTGGCTCTCCAAAGTCACATTTGTGACCTCACAGAATATGCCTCTTCTGAAATCTGTAGCGATGAAGCATTTCTAGGTTTTTTGTTAGAACCCACCAGATGTCGCAGTTTCTCCAAAAAGAGTGGCTTCTCCAGTCTTTTGAAACTGCAGCATCTTCTTAGGTATTTGTCTGCAGTATTTCACACAGCAATAATTCAGTGATAGGTTAAGTTATTGCTGGGCAACATGCTCCAAACCATCAGATCTTTTATGAACTCTTAAGCAGAATACATTGATATGAAAATATCCCCATTTTACTTGCTGAAACATGGGGAAGATGTTGCTGTGATGCTGAACACCCAAGGACTGTGTGGCATTGTCGCAGGTTGGTTACTGTACTGAGGCATTTTCAGAGTTATATGGCCACTTTCCCTTCATTCAGCCACATGTTTGATGTCTGAGCTCTCTTTTTGTTGCTGCTCTGATGTCTATCCAAAATGGTTAAATGAATTCCAGTTAATGAGATGCTGCACTAAGGGAATTAAGTAAATACTTTTATACTGAAAGTATAACTGATGGAATGTGCCTACTAGTTAAATCAGCTAAAATTTTTCTTATCTAACTTTAACTACTTAAGAATTGAATAGTTAGTCTGAAGAAGCTGTTGTGCCTCCCTCTGCAGTTAGGGGAGAAAAGCAAGTGCGGTCAAGGGCCATTTCATCTCTTCCTAAGACTGGTGCTGGACAAATTTTCTCTGGAGATACCTGTATCTCTCTGTTAAGTGTAGAAGGAATTTAAATTGCTATTTCAATCTTGATGATTAGTTTGAAGGTGGTTAGAATCAGGTGGTCTTAATAGGCACAGTGAATAAAAGCCATTCAGTTTTACTTTTTTTGTTGCAACTTGTGTTTAAAATCAAAGGATTTGATCTCCATCAGTAGTAGTTTGAGCTCCATCAGCAGTAGCTAAAGAGACAATATTCACCCTATTGCAGCTATGCGAGTACTTGTGACTCTGTTGGAATAGTACCTAAGCTCCTGCTTAGGTGAAGAGCTCATCCAGAGTGAATCCTTATCCATATGCATCCCTAGACTTGCACTAAAGAAAATAAAAAAGCCCAGTGGTGATATAATTTAGCTTAAAAAATACATTAGTAAGTGTTGATTTTTCAGTTTTTGAGATCAGTTTTGCCAGGAGGAAAGAGTGAAGTGCACTTAACATTAGCAGTTGAAGATTCAGGCATGTAGACTCAGCTGACTGTTTCAGCTTTCCCTATAATCAAAGGAGAAAGAGCAAGGGCTAAACAAGAGTCTGTGCTTGGATGGAAAAAATTGTAATTTCCCTCCCTCACCTATAAAGATAATTTGTAGAAGTATCTTGCCAGCTAATGTTAGATAGAGATGAATCTTATGCAAAAAAAAAAAAAAAGAAAAAAACAAGAAAAACCCCCAATATTTAAGAAATCTAAATCTCAAATTAAGCATATGCATATTTTTATATTCTGAAAGAACTTGGCAGTGTGAGCTTGTAGGGGGCTAATACAGATAAATAGTCAACAAAATAATAATATGCATGCTCTACAATAAACTGCAGTAACAGAAGAGACTTCCAGCCTATGACATGCCAGGAGATAAGGAGTCGAGAGCAGAGCTAAGCTGGGATGTCTTGTTCCTCAGAGAGCACCATATGACAGGCTGGGATTTTTTCCCATTCACACTTCAGGCAGCCATAAAAAAAGGGAGATTGGAGTTGGGGGAGCCAAATATGTGCCCACTCAAAAAAATCCTGGGACCTTTTCCAATTAATACTCAAAATACAGATGTCTGACTTGAAAAAAAAAAACAAAATCATTTCACAAATTAGGAGACTTTGTTGTGAAATATTTCAGGGAAATATCCTGACCTCAGTTGGGAAGAGGCTCTGTGCACTCCATGGACCTATCAAAACATGTGCAGTATTAAATATAGCTCCTCCTGACATTCCAAATTGCCTACCACTGATCTGCTCTCACTGAGAAATGACAGCACTGCTGGTGTAGCTGAGTCAAATTGTTGCTGTAAGCAGGGCTCTTCTTGGCAGAATCAGTCTGTATTAAGTTCACAACACTTTCTGCAGGACTGAGACCAATATGTAGTCTTTTTAATTAGATTTGTGAGCTTGATTAGTTTGAGTTTGTTAACAAGACCTCTTGTTTCAGCAGTGGAGGAAGGCAAGCATCTTAGATTTCTGTTTCTTTAAGTTTTAACCACTGAGTGAATGCTCAGTTCTGCAATTGTGTGTGAAAGCTGAGCAGTTCAAAGAGTCATCCTTGGACCTGGTGGACAGTAGGGGTCTGGCACTGAGAAGCCTTTCCCAGCTATGATTTTGGTGCTTCTCTGTTGCACTGTGTTTGTTGTGGCAGTCAACAAACTGCATCGCTTCGTCTGGAAGCTGGTGGTAAAAGTGGGATTACTTTACAGCCTGGTATAGGGAAGAGGATGGGATGCGATAGGATGTGATGGCATCTGCTCTCCCTTCTCCATCTCAGCAGCCATGGCTGAACATGAGAAGGAGGACAGGACTCTGGGGTACAAGTGATGGTGTGTGACGGGTGGGGGAGGAGGGGGGAGCACCAGCACCAGGGGACAGGGAGTGGAAATTGTCATTGTAAGGGAAAAAGGGGCCAAATGGAGATGGAAGACAAGGAGAAGTGACATTACCTGCCCCACAAAATTCTCTATAGCTGCCATCTTGCACCCCACACAGCAGGAGCATGGGTCATGGGGAAACAGCCAGCTGAAGCTTCATTTTCCTGAAGTCAGTCCTGAAGTCAAGGGTTAGTGACCTGGGATTGATACCTGCTACTGAGGGTATATATTGGGATAAAAGAAGGTTTTCAATATAGCTAAATAAAAGAACTTTAGCTATGTGAACCTCACCCAAGAGACTTAGGGTCTGGAGTTGGTAACAGAGAGATGCAGAATAGCTGAGGAAGACCCTTAGTGGTTTCTATAATTCAGGCAAATTGTCCTGGTTCAAAGTCAAAGGGAAGAAGTTTATATTTTTCCTATTTTCTGCCCATAGAGAGCCATGCTGTATGAAACATCTCAGTATTTGAAGTTAAGGAAAAGAAGTGATGGCTGGGCAAAAGTCATGTTTTCATCATGGCTGTGCACTAGGAGTGCAGTCTCTGAGATGCCTGAGCACCTCCTTTACCCTTAGCTGAGGCTGACACTTCTCATTCTTCCCTTTCTAATCCCTAGAGAAATTTTGAGTCCGTGCCACATCCTTTCCACTTCTGCAGCCTTCCGATTGCCTTTCCTCTCCGAACCTCTCCGAACCTCTCCTCTCCGAACCTCTCCGAACCTCTCCTCTCCGAACCTCTCCTCTCCAAACCTCTTCCTCTCTTCTCTGAACCTCTCCGAACCTCTACGAACGTCTCCTCTCCTCGACTGCTTAAAATTGAGGCTGGTGTGCTCTGGTTTGATATTAGCAGATCTAGTTTGCACATCACTTCCTATATTCCCTCAGAAATATAATTGCTAGAAATGTTATTTGGAGAGTCAGGGTTTTTTTGTATAGATTGTTATTTAAAATATTGTGGTCTGCAAAGAAATCCTTCTCTCTTCATCATTTCTACGTTGGTTGGACAATGTTTATTTTTTATTCCTTATTCTCATTTTAATGACTGTATTTTAAAAATAAATTCCCTGCAATTGGAGGCTCAGTCACATCAACTGACTCCCAAGGTACTACCCACCCAGTTGGAGGTACAGACAGCAGTTCCACCTTTGTGGAGCCTAGCAGCAGCTATAAAAAGAGATGCAACTTACTGTCATAATCAGAGATGTAAAAAGTTAAGTAAAAAATTGAGGCTGACCTATGAAGGCGACTCATGAGGAAAAACTTGGCAGCAGATGGAAGCAGTCCTTACAGGTATCTGAACAACATAGTGTAGTTTTTGTATTCTTGATTCCTGAAAATGAAGTGTAATTGTACTTCAGATCCACAGGAAAAAGGAAATTCCTAGAATTAATTGGGAGTCTCATTAAGAAGAATTTTGAAGGGCTAAACGCCACTTTGTCTGTTTGGTGGTTTTTTCCTCTATTTTTAAAATAGCACCAATATGCTCATGCTTCTCATCACCTTACAAGCTTTATCCACTTATATCCTTTAAGATAGAACTCTGTAGTCATGACCTTATTTAAATCCCCTTTTCCCCCTTAATTCAAACCAAGGTATTGTATTGTGCTTTGATAGTGGGGGACTACAGTAGTGTTTTTTGTGAGAAGCTGCTGGAAGCTTCCCCTGTGTATGATGGAGCCAATGTCAGCCAGTTTCAAGACAGACCTACCATTGGCCAAGGCTGAGCCCAACAGTGACGGTGGAAGCATCTCTGGGATAACAGATGTAAGAAGGTGGAAAAACTGCTGGGCAATAGCACCAAGGGAGAGGAATGCAAATACATGACAGGAACAGACACCAAGGTCAGTGAAGAAGGAGGGGGAGGAGGTGCTCCAGGTGCCAGAGCAGAGATTCACCTGCAGGCCATGGTACAGCCCATAGTGAGGTAGCTGTGCCCCTGGAGCTCATGGAGGTTCATGGTGGAGCAGACATCCACCTGCAGATCCTGGAGGACCCCATGCTGAAGCAAGTGGATGCTCAAAGGAGGCTGTGAATCTGTGGGAAGCCCATGCTGGAACGGTCTCCAGGCAGGACCCATCACCCCATGGAGACAGTAGCCCATGCTGGAGCAGGTTTGCTGGCAGGACTTGTGACCCTATGGGGAACCCACACTGGAGCAGCCTGTTCCTAAAGGACAGGACCCCATGGAAGGGTCCCACACTGCAACAGTTCATGGAGAACTGCAGTCAGTTGGAAGGACTCCTGTTGGAGCAGTTCATGGAAGACTGTCTCCTGTGAGAGGGCCCCCCACACTGGAGCAGGGGAAGAGTGTGAACAGTCCTCTGTCTAAGGAGGAAAGAGCAGCAGAGACAACACATGATGAACTGATTGCAGCCCCCACCATCTGTCCTCCTGTGCTGCTCTGGGGGAGGAGTTTTTAAGAAAGATGCTTTTAAGATTAAGTTTATATTTCTCATTACCCTACTCTGATTTGATTGGCAATAGATTGAGTCAGAGTCGAGTCTGTTTTGCCCATGACAGTATTTGGTGAGTGTTCTCTCCCTGTCCTTCCCTTGCTCCATAAGCCTTTTGTAATATTTTCTCTCCCCTGCCCAGCTAAGGAGGGGAGGGAGGGATAGAGTGACTTTGGTGAGCATCCGGTGTCCAATCAAGGTCAATCCTTCACTAGTATTTTCATGACCACTTCATACTGGAAATTGTCTACTCTCTAATGAGAACTGTTTTTCAGCTCTTTATTAAACCTGTCTTCCCATTCCCAAGTCCAGCCTGACAGAAAAGATACATCATAATGTTTTTTTTCTAGCATTATTTTTTTCTCCATCTTTTTGTTATTTTTTTTAAAATTACTAATTATTTGTGTCTGTCTTCACAGACAGATGAAGAGCTGGATGAAATTTTTTTTGGAGAAAATCTTTTTGGTCATAAAAATATTGATTTCTTAAAATCTGTTTGTGAGAAAGTAGCTTTTGTGGGAAAGCTTTTAGTGAGAGACCACTCCAACAGTAGGTAGATTTGACTGTCAGATCATAGAAAGAGCAAGCACTCCACTGCAGAATATCAACCAGACAAGCAAAGAGTTAGAATGTGTGGGACCTGAGCCCGAGCAAGTTCTATAAATCAAGGGAGAAGATATACCTTGTATTAGAGCAGATGGCAAGCTTTAAGGTACATAAAACTTTCTGCAGTTCTTTGTACTCCTGAAATGTGCTAGTTTTTTTTTTTTCCAGGTATAGCATTTGGTTTAATAAAAGGTATTATTTCTTTTGATGAAACCTGCCCTTTGGAAAAGTTTGTTTATTTCTAGTGTCTTGCAGCAAAAAAACCCCAACAAAACAACAAACTCAAACCAAAACCAATATCTCAAGCAAACGTTACTTTTCAAGCAGCCTGTCTTGCCTTTTGAAATTTGTGAAGGCCTTAGTCGAGCCTTTGCTGTTCTCAGCAGGAGATGAGTTCAGAAACATTCCAGTTCTCATTGTGTCTCTGGACTGATGGTATTTCAGGTAGATTTGAAAACACATGAAAGGAGGTCAGTCTTCTTTAAGGCTATCAAAGCATGCAATAAACCCATCATACACACAAGAGAATAGGTACACAGAGTACCCAAAGCAGAAATTTTATTCTGAGTAACATGTTGCCTCTGAAGGCAATGAGTTCTACATAGCCAAAGTCATCTTATGTTTCCATTTCTCACATTTCCAGGCTGTTTCATACAGATCAAATTACCAGAGGTTCAGATGGAACCCATTATTCAAAGGAATAATTCTTCCATATTCTTTCCTGGGAGAAAACACATGTTCACAGGAAAGTTTCTAAAGGAGTTATGAATGTTGACACATACCTTCAAGAATAATCTTGCAGAAAGGAAATTGAGGTCTAGGTGCTCAGTGTGCCACATCCTCACTATAGGTTGCCTCCTAATGCAACCTGAACACCATAAATTTATAAGCAGATCCCTGCCAGAGCAAATGGATCGTGCAAATCATCAGTAGTAACTGAAGCCTATGTGATATTGGTCACCAAGGAACATCAGCTTACATGCTCCTAGCCATGTTGTCCTGGTATATACATATTTTTCTGCAGGCTTGTGTGTCTGGTTTTGGTGCATGTACCCCAGAATACCGACAGCAACAACCCAGACAGAAGCTGGTCGCGTGCAAAATTGTACTGGGATTGATCAAATTGTACTGGGAGCTAAGATGGTGTCATCTTGCCTTTTTGCTTCTGGGATTTTCCTCTTTCAGATAAATGGTAGGAAGAGAAAATGGGGAATATTTTCCTACAGACAATGATAAGAGATTATTGCCTTGCATTAGATAGGGTATTGTGGATGTCTGGGTTATAAGTAGGTAACAGACTCTCTTCATAAACACCTGCATAAGGAGAGCTCAGACAGTCCTCAGTTTAGCAACAAAGTTTGCTGCTTCCCACTCTGAGTATCTAATCAAGAACAGCGATCAAGAGATCTATCTAATCAAGAGATTCTACCTTTTTGCCTGAGTGGTAGCAGCACTCCTATATACGAGTAACTCTGTAGCTCCATGGTTTCTATAATGAAGTCGTGCATCATTCCCAGCAGATTTATCTACCAGTAGTGACCATACTCTTGACTTTTCCTGGTCAAAGCAGTGGCTGAAGAAGAAGCAGGTATGAGGGAGGCTAAAGAGGGAACCTCATCTTTCTTTCAAGTCATGCAGCCATGCATATTGGGATCCAGTATCCTGATCTGGTTGCTTTCTGCTTTTTATTGACACTGCCCCCAAAGAAAGCTGCCACTGTCTCTGTCTCTTCTGTCTGCAAACTGCTCAGACTCAGCTCAGAAGCCCAGTTTTTTTAGTTTGAAATGCTCTATGATCTGAAAGCAAAGCATTTATGGGACTATTTACCTTTCAGAGGGAGGAAAAAGTAAACTGTTAAATATCTGTTCAAGGAGTGCTGCACATAGTGGACAGCAAATAAGATGCAAGTCTAAAAAAAATAGTGTAAATTTTGCATTAGAGATTGAATAAACTGTATGCATGAAGGAGATGAATTACAGTTTCACAGGCAATTGTAATCCTGGTGTTTCCTGTTGTTTTTGAGAGTATGGCTATAGACCTTCCAGACTAAGCATTAGGATGAAGGAATAGAATTACAGAATTTTTAGTTTATAAAATATGATGAATCCAAAGTTTGCTGATAAGTGGTAACGCTCATAAAGGAACTACTCTCTATATCTTATCAATGTATATTATACCACCTGGCAAGTCCAGATGGTTTTAAGCAATCATCTATATCCTCCAAGAAATTTATGGACCTGAAAGCATTTGAAAGCAGCATCCTGATAAGAGAAAAGGGAATGGGCCAGGTGCACTAGGTATCAGAAACAAACAACTGATTAGGTCTAGTAAAACCTGTAGTGTTTTTAGAACAGATCCCAAGATTCATTGATAAGACAAACAGGCAGAAGGGATCTTCACAGAATTTACAGTTAGATCTGCAAGGAGAATTAAGTTGCAACATGCCAAGCCCTACAGTGCTGTTTTCATCAGCCTTTTAATCTAGTGCAAGCTGAATGAGAGGGTATAGTACCACAAAAGGAGATCCATCAGTCAGCCCAGTACAGAGGAAGATGTCTCAGCCTACTAAATGCTGAAGGAATGTATGTTTGTAATCCATTTCTCTCATAAGGATTTGGATGCTTACGGTGGAGACTGGGTCAGTCAGTGCTCCTGCTTGCAGCTGCAAGAGCACAAGGTTGTGACATTTCCTCACAGTGATTAGTAATGAGGGTATGTGGTTTTGATCTTTTCCTGCCTTAGTGGATAGGAACCAGTATCACCAGCAACCTGGACTACAGCCTTTTGCACAAAAGGGGAATTTTTCTATCCTGTCTATAAAAACTCTTTCACTTTATTAGTTTGTTATTTAATGAGGTACAGAAGCATGAACAAGGCTATAGCCTTGTGGAGAGGTGTCACCTGGGGAAAATAAAAAGAGAGGTTTTATTTAGTGGTGCTGCAAATGTGGAATTTATATCACACAGATAGTTTCTCTCTTTAATATGCATTTATGGTATCATCAAAGTGAAACAGTCTGCTAGATGGTTTTGGCAAATTCTTCAGATAAGGTTTACCCCTGTGACAAGAACAGTTGCCTAGAAGGTGAAAATTTAAAACCCCTAACAACAGACTGGGTTAATAACCACAACCTTCCTTATCTAGGCAAGTTCTCTTACTGCTGAGCTACCAAAGAAGGGGAAAGATGACCTCCCCTTTTGAAAGGTTGTTTTGGTTTTTCCCCCCAGAGTCTGGCTTCAAAGCAAAGGGATGCTTTGAGATTGTACTGCAGCAGGCTGGCCTGGTTTCTGAACACAAGATAGTAGGTGTCTGTGCCCAAGATGGGTGTCTGTGCCCATACTGATGACAAAGACTTCTTAACTCTTGTTTAATATTTTTGAGCACTCTAAAATCACTGCACATTCTCAGTCATATGAAAGTTTCTGTGTGCTTGTGTCCTTGCCTAAGCTTAAGCAGAGTTTTTGGCTCCAGAGTGGTTGACACTTACCTAAGGACTTTGGGAAGCGGAGAGGCACGTCACTCCCTTACAACTGAATCCAGTCAGCTTCCTCAGCAAGTGCCAAGCACCTATCAGCAAGCAGAAGACCCTCCAGAACTGAAATCAGTTTAAAAACATATAGCTACCACAAGAAGAAAGGACAGACTCTTCTCCCCAAACCTTTTACAAATGGCCTGTTAGCTGGAACAGTTGCCTCTGAGGCAAAAGGCTTGGAGATCATATAGCCCACCTCAGCTGCAGTCTATAAGAGCAACCTAGTGCATAACTGATATTTAGGGAGATGATGTAGCATTTTCTGGTAGCTTGCATTTGGTAGGACAGAACTTCTTATGCTTTTAAGTTTTGTTTTTAAGCTGCATAGAAGCATATAGTATAATAGCAGAATACTTGCAAAGCATTTTTAAAAAGTAAGTACAAAACCTTGCAATGAATTGCCTAAAAGGAATTTAGACAAGAAAGAAAATGCAAATAATACTAACACTTTTGAAAAAGCACATTCTGCATTTTAACTAGCATCTGATTTGACAAGGGAATTATTTGTTGTGAACTTTTTGCTCCCTTTTTAAAGGTAAATTGGAAAAATAGGCTTTATTCTGATCTCTGATTTGGATTCCTAGAAATTAAGATTGAGAAGTCAATTTTTATAGTTCTCATCAGATTTTGAGAAAACCATGTCTGAAAACAGGCTTTCTCTAGTTGTGACTCTCTTGCGAAAGAAAACCCAACGGTGTAATAATGTATGTCTGTTCAAAGTACACAGAGCTGGTGTTAGGACTTTGCATGGTACAGCTGGGAGGAGATTGCAACAGGAGATACAACTCCACAGTACAGCTTCTTAGAAAGTGATTCCCAAATGGACTAATTATTTCTCAGATTGTGGATTAGAGCTCCTAAAATAAGAAAAAGGGGTTAAGGAAGATGGTAAGATAGGGGAGTTGAGGTTATGAATCTGTGCTTATAATGGTAATAAATAAATAGGAAATCTTTGTGCTGTTGTTGAAGTCTCTGAGTACCTAAAAATGCTCTTTGCCTAAGGCAAGTCACAAGAGAAAAGAAACAATCTGAAAATCTTATGAAAATTTACACTTATGTGAAAAGACCTTGAGAAAAAAATCTGTAGAGAAATTTGGGGGTTTGCAGGAAAGACGCTAACCATGAGCTGTATACTTATTCCATTCCTGCTGTTGTTAGAGACAAATACATGATAACTTCCTTAAATTAAATCAGGTAACATTCTTATTTCTACTTAACTACATACTTATAGAAACAGAATGAAGTTGGAAAGAGATCATAAAATGAAATGAATTGATCTTTGTCTTCAACATGCACCAGGTCTGTACCTAGAGATCCCTGAGGGAACTCTTGTAGGTATCTCATCACTCTACCCTTGTTGAATCTATAGCTTTAGTTGTCCCACAGCCCTAGTGAAACCACATCTTTCAGAGTCTACTTTAAACTGTAATCCTTTATTTACAAATAAACAAACACATTTAAAAATAAGTTATTAAAAAAAAAAAAGAATAGTTGGCCACGTGTATACAGAGCTGTTTGAAAAAGCACATTAAAGAAAGTGTATGACTAGGAAAAATAATTGCTAGTAATATAAGTAAAAAGTATGTAATAATAAATAGTAATAATAAATATGTAATAACTTATCAAACGTGTTTATTACATATATTTACACATAACACATATCTGTGCAGATAGCCTTTGAGGTTCTTACTTCCATTTTAGAAATCTTTATAAATGATCCATGTTTTTTACTGAGGAACTTAGGTTTACTCTTATACTTCCTAACTCTGCAAAAAGGGATGTTTTTGAAGCTTTTAATGACTATCGGCAACCCTTTCAGAAAATTTAGGTCAAGATTTAAAGGATAAAACATATATATTAATGTGCATAAAATAGACTATTGTTTCCTTGTTTTTGAAGACTGGAAATAAAGGCAACAATGTCTGATGAAGTTAGCTTGACCAACAGTAAATCTTGTTGACTAACCTCATTGTGAAGATCATAATAGGCAATCTAATCTTTGAACTATAAAATTATATCAAGAAGTTCCATTCAAATATATGGCTTGTTGAAAACAAGAACTTTGACTCCAGAAGAAATTAAAAGCTCCTACAGACTTTATTATGATAGAACAGAGAGGGACAGGCACATTGTCCCTGTAAAGCAGCATCAAAAACCTTGGGTCTTTCAAGGATTTATCTCCTTGTGTTGTCAGCTTTAGTGTGGATGGGGAGGAACCAAAGGGGGCTTGTTGTGGTTTGGTTATTTTTCTTTGATTTTGTCATATCCCATCTGTAAAGTGAGACAACACTTGAAGTCTGTATATAAACACCAACTCAAACTCAACATCAACTCAACATCAACCTAACTCAACATCAGACTCATGACCTGTCACTAGTGGGGTTCTGTAGGGTGCCATCTGAGGCCCTGTGCTCTTCAACATCTTCAAAAATGACTTGGATGCAGGACTGGAAGGGATACTAGGCAAGTTTGCAGATGACACAAAACTGAGAGGATCTGTTGACTCCCTCAAAGGCAGAGAGACCCTGCAGAGAGACCTCAACAAATTAGAGGACTGAGCAATCACCAACCACATGAAGTTTAACAAGAGAAAGTGCCAGATTCTGCACCTGAGATGGGGCAACCCTGGATGTATGTACAGACTGGGGAATGAGATGCTGGAAAGCAGTGCCATGGAAAGGGACCTGGGGGTCCTGGTTGATGGCAAGTTGAATATGAGTTAGCAGTGCCCTGGCAGCCAGGAGGGCCAATCGTGTCCTGGGGGGCATCAGGCAAAGCATCACCAGCCAGTCAAGGGAGGGGATTGTCCAGCTCTGCTCTGCACTGGTGCGGCCTCACCTTGAATATTGTGTGCAGTTTGGGGCATCACAATACAGGAAAGATATTAAGCTGTTACAGAGCATCCAAAGGAGGGCAATGAATATGGTGAAGGGCCTTGAGGGGAAGCCGTATGAGGAGTGGCTGTGGTCACTTGTCTGTTCATCCCAGAGAAGAGGAGATTGAGGGTAGACTTCATAGCAGTCTACAACTTCCTTGTGAGGGAAGAGGAGGGGCAGACAATGACCAGTGACAGGACCCATGGGAATGGCTGAAATTGTATCAGGGGAGGTTTCGGTTGGATATTAGAAAAGGGTTCTTCACGAAGGGGGCGGATGGGCACTGAAACAGGCTGCCGAGGAAGTGGTCACAGCACCAAGCCTGACAGAGTTCAAGAAGTGTTTGTACAATGCTCTCAGGCATGTGGTGTGACGTGGATGGTCCTGTGCAGGGCTAAGAGTTGGACTTGATGGTCCTTGTGGGTCCTTTCCAACCCAGCAATATTCTGTGATTCTGTGATACCCATCTAGGTATCACTACATAACTTTTTAGAAGTTATGGCAGGCCTTGCATTATTCTAACAACCTTAAGAGAAAAAAAGGCCAGGGGGGAGTAGAGAGTGACCCATACCCAGACACGGGGGCTTTCCCCAGTCCTGGGCATCTGGAGCATTTTCTCATTCCTGTTTCAAGAGTGATTGAGGTACTAGTCAATAAAGGGAGTGACACCATTCCACTCCCCTCGACTTCCCTTGTCCCAGGTCTGGAACTGTCCCATAGGGCATCGTCCAGAGCCACAATACAGTGGGCCTTGTCCCTTGCAATTTTATTTAGTTCTTTAGCTGTATAAGCTGTTTTATTTCTTCTCTGTGGTGCTGGACTGATGGTAGTGTCCTTGTGTCCTTGCCCAAACAACTTTTAATCTAAAGGCAGGGTGAACACAACAGCAGCAATCCATATGAAACAAAACATCCAGAAAAACAGATAATTCATAGTGTTTTGATAGATTCTGAGTGACTAGGTAGGAGGCTTAGGGTCAGGTGATTGTGTGAGATCATGTGAGATATGATTTATCTCATATAAATCCATTTACCCTTCACTGAACTTGAACCAACTAGTGACAGATGAAGGGCCAAATTATTTATACCTTTGAAGGGAGCATGTTGCCTCTGGATAAGAGTTATTTCAGTTTTGTGCTGGTAGAGGGCCTTGAGCAGTAGGGTCAGTGCACAGCTGGACCTCTGTGCAGTAGATAGTATTTTATTTCAGATGAATGTTCAAAACCTCTGGCCTCAGCTGCAGTCAGATGGTGCAGCTCCTTGTTCACTGAGGTCAGATCCAGATGGATATCATACTGCTGAAGTCAGCCTAGCGTGATTTCAGTCTCCTTTTCAGTAGTGTCACTTGGATAGAAATTCAGTCCTTATGGTCATGAATAAAACACTTGTATTACTTTAGATTTCTTTTGTATTTATAAGCCTGCTCCATTCATTCAAATATTCATCTGAATAGAACATCTGTTATCCATGGTCATTTTGTCCACTTCAGATCCTAACAGAGTAAAGAAATATATATTATTCCTATTAGGCTGATGACCACCACTTTAATAGTGTTTTTGTAGTGTTTCAATGAAAATTAATAATCCTGGTGTCATATTAACTTAATTTTGAAGAATCACATGAAAAGAATATTATCCTGGGTTACCAAACATACTGTGTAAATAGCAATTGCTATGGAGACATAAGTGAGTTAGAGGTAAAGCATATTAACTAAATGCTTGCAGCACAGGTAATTCACAAAAGGCTTATGGGCTCTCCAGCTAATATTGTCCCCAATCATCCCCTAAAAGAATTGTGTTGACTTTTAAAATAGGGAACTATAGATTGGCAGACAAATGGCTAACTAATTTTATACCACAGAGTCATAAATATTTTTATGCTTTTTTTTTCTGGAGATCTGTGTGTAAGCAGACATTTAGGCAGAATCTATGCTGCTGCTGAAAGACAGAAAAGGCAAGGCGGTAATTTGGTGTTTCCATGGTTCTAGGCTGCTGCAGTGGAAAAAACATTTCCAGAGCTAGGCTATGAGGGCTTGGCTTGCTAAAACCTTGAATTGCAGCGTAGTTCTTTAGGAGATTCTGCAGTGTATCACAACAGATTTCTAGTGCTTTTCTGTGGCGAAACCTCCCCTAGGCTGCTTTATGGTATTTAGACTATTTTTAAGGATGGGGGAAAGATTTTTATCATTTAACATAGTCTGCTGATCTTATATGTCTAAATGGAGGTTTTCAAGACATGATTGGGCAAAGTGCTAGATAATCTAAACTAGGTCCCCTTTCCCACAAAGGATTGCATGAAATTATCTTTCAAGGTCCCTTCCATTGTGGCCTGTTCTAATATTTTATATAGGGACATGAAAGGACATTTTTAAGGAAATCTTTGTTAATGAAATTTTGGAATAAAAGGGACTGGGCTGTGGCTGATAAAACTTAGATTTTGCCTCTGAAAAAGAGTGCATGGGAGAAAAGGCCTCTTTGTCCTTTTAGGTATGTCAATAACCAGAGTAGGTCCAGTCTTGGATAGATTTTGCATACTAAGAGGGAGAAAGTGGAACATATCAGACACTGTAGACAGCTCCTCTGGAACAAAGAAGATGAAGTGGCAACAAAGCATGGCCATTCAAAAGCAACAAAATGCTTGAAGTTCTCATTTTTCAAATGTAATTAGTAAAATAGGGGCAGAGCCTCAGCTGTTATGAACAGAGACGTGTGGCTGGGCCAAATGGTTGTCAGGTGTGTTTTTCCTGCTGTTCTACTCTTGAATAAAATAAGCTCCTTTTTGACATGATCTTCTTTTGCTGAGGCTGTAGGAAAAGCACTGAGGTTGGACTGTGTAGTTTCTTACTGTGTAAACATGATACATCTGCTTTGTGCTTGATCCATGCACACAGTCTCACTCCTAAAATAAAGTGGACCAGAATCCTGTCTCAGGTCCTGAAGGCAAGTGGCTCAGCATAACTTGGATCTTTATGTTTAACTCCTCTTTCTGCACCTCAGAGCAAGACAAACACCTCTTTGTTTCCCACCAGGTACTGTCCTGTGCTATTCCCCAGACTATGAGCATGGGCCAAAACTGCACCAAGTCAAGGCTGACAGCTGAGGAGAGGCTCAGTAGAAGCCTTGCTGATGCAATTATGTTGGAAATTGCCATGTAGCTCAGTAAATGCAGCCTGTTTCCCTGGTATGTAGTGCTATCAAATGGTGTGTTAAGAAAGCAATTACTCTTATGATCCAGAGTTAGTTAAATCCTATGATTTCCCAGATACTTGTGAATGTGTAGGAACTCTTGACATGAGTTTTCAATACTGGTTTCACAGGGTGGTTTTACAGTGAAGTAAATGAGTTTTCTCAGCACATCATTGGAGCCGTGGAAAATTGATCCCATGGATGCCACTGTCTTGCTGCAGGGAGCACTGTGTTACTGCATGTTAATGTTTCCTTTGAGTATCGATGAAAAAGCCTGAATGCTGTTCACTGACTGTGGTGGGAATTCAGAGAAAAAAGACTTGTGTCTATGTCTAAAAGAGAGGTTTTTGATGCCTCATACCTGGAAGTGTTCAAGGCCAAGTTGGATGGGGCCCTGAGCAACCTGATCTAGTGAGTGGCATCCCTGCCCATGGCAGGGATTTTGGAACTAATTGATCTTTAAGGTCCTTTCCAACCCAAACCATTCTGTGATTCTATGATTCTAAGAAGTGACTAATAACAACTAATTTTCAAAGTTTACGAAAGCTACTTAGTGACAAGCTGAAATTCTACAGGTTTCCAGAGCCTCAGTTTAGGAAAATATCTTTTTATTTTCTACATCAAACAATGAGTTTTAACTTGAGAGAAAAATGGTTGTCTTAGTGCTCTATTCCTGAAAGAGGCAAGGGTGTCAGCAAGTAGCAGAAGGAACAACTGGGTGGACTGGCAGAGGTGTGACTGCTTCAGCAGCCAATGTCAAACTATGACTCAGCCAGCAATGCTGGTGCAATGCACCATGGAAAGTTGCACCAGGACTGGAGATGGCATCACATGTCCTCCCCAGGCATAGCTAACCATCCAGAAAATGCACTATCCATTCTTTCATGCATTTGCACAGGTAACATAATCTGCAGAGGAAACAAGGTACTGAGGTGGGATGAGGAATATGGCTTCATACAGGCACAAGCCATGGCATGGACTCTAGCTCTGATAGGTAAACTACAGGATGTTTTCCTGGGTAAGGGTTCTTCCAAAGCTACAGTTGTCCAAAACTCTGTGTCAAATTCAAACCTTTTTTAAAGATATCCTAAAGATAACCTGTACTCTCAGGCTTGCACCTTAGTGTAGTACGTGGTGGGCGCAAACTGTTACGATCAAATAGATAGACATCCCAATCGATTGCATCTCATCTGAAAAAAACCAGCCTCTAACGTTGTTTTGTAGGCTGTATTTTAAAGTGAAGACCTCTGCACTGAGATGAAAGATCATGAGTTCTAGTTAGTTTACTTTTTAAAAAGCTTGTAAAGTGAATCTTAAAGGCTCAGACATAATTTCCAGTCAATAGTTTAGCCAAAATGATGCACAGAGACATAAAACACAAACCTTGTGAGGGCTGGTTCAATGTCTGTTTGTATGAATGCCTGTGGTGCAGTGACCAAAGAGCATGCTTCAGTCCTGTAGCAGTTCAACATGTAGGCTGTGCCTTGACAAGGAGCAGGTGAATACAGAGTTCAACCTCGTGGCATATAGAAGTTGCTGTTTCGTTAGACACCGGACAAAAGCACAGTGGGAGACAACCTTTCCCATCAGGAGAGTATGGTCCAAATAAGCTGGGCAAGAAAGGGAGATGTAGAGGGAGTTAAAAACAGTTTAACAAAGACACTCAAGTAGCGGCAGGCAGGTATGTAAAGTGTGTTTCTGGTGAGAATAAAATTTTTTAAGATTTCAGGTATTCTTCAATCAACACACCATGTAAATTTATAATTATGTGATTTTGTGTTATAACAATTGCATCATTATTATTTACAACAGCCTTTGTAATTGAGACATAAGTTGCTTCACATTGTCTTAGTGTGAGTCTGTATGGAATGTTATGAAGCACTTTGAGTATGCCATTTGAAGAAGCCAGTGAACTGGCTAGGGGTCTGCACCTGAGGCACCAGGGCAGGGTTTGGCGGAGAAATGAGAATGAACTCTGTTCAGCACAGGCAACTAATGGATTGTAAGAAGGTGAAGGGGAATTACTAAGAAAACCCAACATATAAAATCTAGTTCGAAAAAAGTGAACAAAGGAACTGTTTTATTGCTGAAAATGCAGAGCCTTTCCACTTTGTGGTGTAAAGTTAATTTAAATCTTATGTGGGGAAAATGAAGCCATGGTAAATTTTTATTGCAGTGAAAGTAAATCCAAAGCTACTGTAACAATTTGTTACAAGTCATTTCTCAGCAACTTTTCAAAATATTTATTTAATACAATATTTTTTTCAATTAAAATTGCCAACTGCTTAAAGAGGAAAACCCCCCTAAATACGAGACTGTTTAAAAAACTATACATATCCACAAGGAGAGAGTACAAAGTTAAATACAAAAATTTCCACCAGTGACAGTTGCACTTTGTTGTGGTAATGTCACCCATATGTTTCAGCAAAGCCTTTTCCTACCCAGCAATTTGAAATGCGTTCCTCTGTAAAACAAACACAAAACCCTGAGCAGTATTATTCATCATTCTGCCTCATTTTTGTCCATGGAAGACAGCCATGCCTTACAGCTTCCCCAGCTTAATGAGCAGTTTGTCTTGTGAGTCTGGTAACAGCTAATATCTCCTTGTAGTCATATAAATCTTAATGAGTCTAGATGAGATGGAAAAGATCAAAATATGCTGCCAGAGAACTGGATAAAACAATTAGAATAACTTTTGTATCACAATTTAAAATCTAAAATATTTTCTATGTATATTAGATGAGTTTTCTGGGTTTGGTGGCATCAAGCTGATTTTATTGGCATCAGCTGCTTGGTTTATTAGTGGTGAATATAAGACTGGCTTCCTGGGTTCATATACAGATAACATGTAGAATAAGATCTTACAAGGACATTAAGGTCTGGTTTACAGAAAAGAATTCTGAAGCTTTCTCTTCAGGCTGTGAACTAAATGCTATTCTTATTTTTTATAGCAGGTGAAAATGCATGGAGGGGAAGGGAAAAAGTAATTGTTTTCTTATATCCCTAGGGGACATAAAGAAGACTTAAATCACCTAAGAAAGGCCTAAACTGAAAGAGTACAGATTTAGACTAGATATCAGGAAGAAATTCTTTACTGTGAGGGTTGTGGAACAAGTTGCCTAGAGAAGCTGAGGCTACCCCATCCCTGGGGCATCAAGGTCGGGTTGGATATGGGTTTTGAGCAACCTGCTTCAGTGGTTGGTACCCCTGCCATGGAGAGTTGGAACTAGATGTTGTTTAAGGTCCGTTCCAACCCAAATGATTCTATGATTCATTCTGTAATTCATCTGATTTGTAGGTTCTTCGCGTATGTTTGAGGACAACTGACCCATCCAAGTGATCATTCTCATTGAGCTCCTCTAAAATCTCTTCAGCTCATCCAAATTCTTTTGGAAAAGCAGTTCTCAAAAGTGTATATCTAGCTTAGGTAAAGTGTTACTAGGTGTGTGAAAAGTGAAGGAACTACTTAACTCGTAGGCACCTGTGAAATTCAGCAGAAGCCTCAGGGTAACCTGAATCCATAGGGCCTTTTATCACCTTCATAACACTGCCAGTGCACGATGAGGTTTCTCAATGACACACATTTAAAGGAATAACAGGAAACAAAAGCAATCTTCTAAATTACTCCTTTGTTTTCATTTGGAGCTTAATTGTGTTTCCAGGTCTTTTTATAATGACATTGTAAAATCATTGACTGCTCATTTCTTTTTTTTTTGGTACATGCTGCTCTTAAAATCTGAGTCAGGGCTCTATATTAGAACAACCTATTCAGTAAGAGTAGGGTAGATAATTTAATTTTACATTGGAAAAATGTAATCTTCATGCTACCTTTCTATTTTTATTAATAACTGAAGAATTCATCTCTTTTTGCCCTTCCTCTACCTTCTATGGCCAGAGAAGAGAAAAAGGCCTGAAATCTCTACTGATAACAGAAATCTCCACCAACCTTTTTTTTTTACAGAGTCACAAAAATTGTTACAGTCCTATGCTGCAGACTTTCCTCCCTCTTTTCCTTACTCCAGCTCCCTAGGTGCCTCTGCTGTAGAGTCAGTCTGTCATCCATCAGCTTGACGGCACCCAAAAGCCTTTCACACTGGTAAAGGCACACCAAGCTAATTCTCTTTTGTAACCTATTGGATTTGCCTCTGCTCTAAATGGTCGGGGTGCTACTCATCTTTGTCTGTTTCTGTCCATAAAGGTGCTGTCAGTCTGCAGGCTGAAAGCTGTTTGTTTATAGCCATATTTAAGACTTGCAAATGGCAGTACTTTTTATTTCCTAATTTTCAAGACATTGTAAATGCCAGGATATGCAAATGTAGGACATGAAGTGGAAAAAATAGCTCTTGGAAAACCTCATTGGATTACCACATGTACTGCTGGGGCCAGAGCAAAACTATTCTTAACATTATGGTCTTGCTCAGAGGACAGTGCAGAGAAACAGCTTGTTTTCCATTGTTCTCCATCACCCTCCAGAGTCCAACTCTCTCCACTGAGAAGGACACAAGCTCTTTATGTAGCACCCAAAAAATAGGCTTGGGAATAAACTCTGTCATGTTCCATTTCCTACATTGGCAGTAAACTTCTGGCCCATCTGTTAGGAAACAACATAGGATGTGGAAAAGTTGGGTTCAGCTCCCTCCTCTACCTAGGGAAATGTGAATCTGCATTTCTCTCTCAGGGCACAGCAGATTTTGTATTGTGCAGATACTTGTGAAAGCTGCTTGGCCTTGAGTTTGTTAGAGATAGCCACAGTCCTGCCATAATTCCTGGAAAAACTAGTGATGTGAATATAACTTCATACAGAACTATAGAGTAACAGAATAGCTAGTGTTGGAACAGACTTCTTCAGATAGTCTAGTCTCATTCTCTGCTCAAAGTAAGGTCAACCAGAGCAGGCTGACCAGGGTCATGTACAGTCATGTACAGTCAGAATTTGAGTATCTCCAAAGTATTCAAACACAGTCTGTCTGGGCAACATGTTCTAATGTTTGACTACCCACATAGTAAAAAAAAAAAAAAAAGAAAAAAGGTTTTTCTTCTGCTTAGACCGAATTTTCTTTATTTTGATTTGTACCCATTGCCTCTTGTCCTGTCACTGGTCATCACCAAGAAGAGTTTGACTGCATCTTCCTTATTACACCCAATCAAATATTTATAGACACGAATAAGATGCCCAAGAACCTTCTGTTTTCCAGGCTGAACAATCTCAGCTCTCTTGACCTCTCTTTGTATGGTAGGTGCTCCAATTCCTGAACAATTTTCCCAGACCTTTGCTAGACTCACTTCAGAAACTCTTTGTTGTGTTGAGGACCCCAGCATTGAACCCAGCACTCCAGATATCTCACCATTGCTGAGTAGGAAGGATCACCTCCCTTGACCTTCTGGCAATGCTTTACCTAAAACATCACATTATGCTACTGTCCTTCTTTGCCACAACTGCCCATTACTGGTTCATATTCAATGTCTTGTCTCTCTAAAGCTGCATTTCATCCTGTTACCTGTTGGTTCATTTCTCCAGCCTGTTAAGGTCCGTCCTAATGACAGCAGAAACCTCCTGTACCTCAAACATTCCTTCCATTTTTAAATTCCTGTGGACCTTCTAAAGGTGCAGTCCGTCCCGTTTCCTGGGTCATTCATGAAGACAGTAAGCAGTTTTGGCTCCAGTACTGGTCCCTGGGGTACATCATTAATGTGTGACCTTCAGCTGGACTTTGTCCTGCTGAGCATAACCCTTTCAGCCTGGCACTTGACAACAGTTTTCTGTCCACCTCTCTGTCCATTCTGTCTAGTCTATGCTTTATCTGTTTGTGACTAAGTTATGGGAGACTTAGCCTTGCTAAAATCAAAAGGAAGAACATACACTGCTTTCCCCCCATCCACTAAGCTGCTCATGATCTTGTGGAAGGCTCTCTTTGGTCAGGCATGACTTCCCCTTCATGAACCTATGCTGACAACTCCCAGTCATCTTCTTGTGCTTAACAATTTGGAAGTGGTTTCCAGGATTATCTGCTCCATCATCTTCCCCAGGGATCAAGGTGAGGCTGATCACCTGTACTTTGCATCCTCCTTCTTACTATTCTTGAAGATGCAGCTTTCTGTCAGTCCTTAGGAACTTCCTCCAATTGCCTTGAGCAGCTTCACAATGTCATCAATCAGCTTCTCAGCTATTATTAGTGTCCATGGACTTAGGTATGTTTAAGTGTTACCTCCATTGAGGGTAAATCTTCTTTGATCTGGAATTTCTGTCTGGTCTCAGGGGCTGAGATTCCCAAAGGCCACTTCTGCCAGTAAATACTGAATGAAAGAAAGCATTCAGAGGTACTTTGCCCTTTGTCACTAAGTTCCCCAGCTCATTCAGCTCTGGGCACACATTTTCCCTACTCTTTCTCCTGCTGTTGATAGAGCTATAGAAACTTTTCTTACTGTTCTTCTTGCCCTTTGTCAGATTCAACTCCAGGTATAGGCTTTGGCATTTCTCAATCCTTATCTGTGGGTTTGGGCAGTATCTATATATTCCTCCTGGTTGATCTGACCCTGCTTGTATACTTTCTTTCTGTGTGTAAGTTTAGTCAGGAGTTCCTTTTTCATCCATGCAGGCCTCCTACTGCTTTCTGCCTAGGTTTTTGCATTTTGGGTTGGACCACTCTTGAGCTTGGAGGAGGCTTTAATATCAACCAGCTCTTCATCCCTCTTTTCTCCAGGACTGTATGGCATGGGATCCTTCCAAGCAGATGTGTAGTGTGCAAACTAAGATTTGCACACACTGGGTAAGACTTGTGACTTAGGAAGTACTTCAGAGAACTTGAGAAAGAAGAATCCCTATGTTACTGACAAACCAAACAAAAGTACAGAACAGTCAGTCATTTTCACAAAATGCATAACTCTCATTTTCATAAAATGCCCCAACCCTCTGACATACCTGGAATGATAAACAGGAGGGAAACTGTTGAAGTTACATGAATATGAGTCTCACTTTATGAATTTTTCTAAGTGATCTGAAATAGGATAGAATGCTCTGTACTTTTTTTTTTCTTCCCCTCACAATGCAAGATACTTTGGGTTGAAGTTCTGATTTTTCTGTGTGTGTTTCTGCAAACTTCTTTTTCTGTTAGAAGCTGTTTCTTGTAGGTTAAGGTCTGATATTAGCAAGGGACAGCCACAGATTGAGCACTACGTAAAAGAGAGGTATATGCATTTGTCTGTCCAAATTTATTTCACTCTGTCTCCCCTGAGTCTTTTATTTTGATTTCCCCTTACCCTGCCATCATTACCTGTTCACGTCTCTCTTTTCCTAGTCCCAATGTGTTTGCTTCTCTCAGTGAAGCTGACTTTCCTTTCTCTTTTGTCTTAATCTTTTTGCATCTTTACTAAACAGGTCTGCTTTCTTTTTTGATCAGTCCTCAAAAATTACCTCTGTTATGTCTTTAAAAGGTTAGATATACACATGAATTTTCAGTGTAAATAAAAATCACTGGTAGATCTGTGTATATAAAATTCTGAGACTTGGTCCGTTTGGGGAGCATCTACCTACTTCCATTTTTAACTCTTTAAAATTTATTTTTCCTGCTTATTTCACCCTGGCTTTTTTCACTTAGTGTCTGTCCAAACAGACTCAGATATTGAGACTCAGCTTCACTTTGCCTGGTCTGTGTCTGGTAGAGTGGAGGAAGTAGTCTGCCTTTTTCTTTTCCTTATCTTGACAAATTATTACATCTTACATTTATTATGGTCAAAATAGATGATGGTGGTTTTCATTTAGACAATTAACTATAAGTTTTTTTAATGAATCATGAAAGATAATCAATATCTGAGCACAATCCATGATGAACAGCTATTGTTGACTCATCAATAATTGCAAGTGAGAGACTGTGGCTCAATCAGTCCGATAACTGAAAATTATATGTTAGGGATTTTGGAATAAATAGTAGTAGAACACCCAAAAAACTTAATCTGAGAGACCATAACATCCCTGGCAAAGACTAATGATGAATAATGAGTTGTCTAACTCCTGCTTAAGGCTTCCTCAAGATAACAGATCTCCTCTATGTGCACCTTGCTCCAACTGTACTGTTCTTCATGCACCTCTCTCAATTACCCTTCTGAGATGAAGAAATATTATGCTTAAATAACTGAAATGAGGTGCAAAAAAGTCTATGAACTTAGGCTGGGCCTGTTGACCCAAGAGTGACAACCTTCTTCCCTATGTTTTCTTTTTAATTTGGATTTTTATTTGCAGCCAAACCCTGCCTGCAAGACATTATGTAGTTCCTATGCAGATTGAATATATAAAACATTGAAAAAGAATTTTCAGTTGTGTTTGCTCTTGCTCTGTGGTTGGCAATAGCTGGGTGATATTTGGCTCTGCCTGAATTGGCAGAAGTCTTTCAGAAAGTCTTGATCTTACAAAACAAGAAGCTGCCCACAGCTCTCAGCATGGCACATTTTTATCTTAGATGACTCTTAGTGTCATTAGAGGGTCATGATACTGAGTTGGCTATTCATGCAAGAAAGTTTCCACGATAAACTGAAGCAACAAAGGTAGCCGGAAGAATTTCTACTCTTTCTCTTTTCTACAGTTCACTGTTTCACATGTTTTACAGAATCTTTTCTGCAACCTGTTATATATTGCAGGCCTCTGGTTGTGGAAGACAAAATCTTTTGCTGGTTTGAGCTATACTATAACTATCAGGAGAACAGAAGATACCCAGTCTCCTAGAGCTGTGGTAGCCATTGGAGCCAGAGCTCTGTATTGTGCCATTTGGATGACAAAGGTAATCCACTAGTCCCAGTCTTCTGTTCCATGATGTTGACTTTATCAAAGCAAGTTACGCAGAGTTCAGTCTCTCTTCTGCATTGGGTGGATAGATCAAATCTCAGAGTATTACACAGTGAAAACAATTGGTATTCAGCTGCAGATTCTCTGCACAGTGGCAGAGACTTGTTGGCTGCCTTCCTAGGTAGGTTTCAAAAGGACTCTTGAACACGTTGAAAAGAGAAGAGACATTTCGAGGAGTTATTACTTAGTTAAGGATAAAAGAGACATGACTCTCAAACTGACTTGAGGGTCTTTTACAGACTAATATTGAGACACTTTGTCTTACAGAGTATATATCCCATTTTCCTTCCCCACAAGTTGCAATCTTAGTTTTTTTTCTCCGTACTTTGCTCTTAACTCTCTCCTACCAGTCAGTACATCTCCCGCTGTTCACATTGGGTTTGTTCAGGCAGCGTGGACTGGCTTATTCAGTGCCTTTTTAAGAGTGCAAATGCATGGCAATTTCACTTGCCATTATGGTTGGGGATCTAGATCTTGAAGACTGACACAACACATCACTGTGGTTCAAATTAAAGAACCTTTCCCCAAACTCGAACAGCAAGGAACACACAACTTTCTCTGAGGAGAAATTGCACTTGAAGAGTTGTATTCAATGTCTTGATGTCCAAGTGGACACCAGTGACAAGTGGAGCTCCTCAGGGATTAGTATTGATACTGGTGCTGTTTAATATCTTTGCTGTTGACGTGGACAGTGGGATTAAATGTACCCTCAGCAAGTTCACCAACAACACCAAGTTGTGTGATGCCATTGACGTGCTGGAGGGAAGGGATGCTGTCCAGAGACACCTGGACAGACTTGAAAGGTGCGCCTATGCAAAGTTCGTGAAGTTCAACAAGACCAAGTACAAGGTCCTGTACCTGTGTCAGGGCAATCCCAAGCACAAAAACAGGCTGGGCAAGGAATGGATTGAGAGCAGCCTTGGCAAGAAGGACTTGGGGGTTTTGGTTGAGGAGAAGCTCAACACGTCCCAGCAATGTGTGCTCACAGCCCAGAAAGCCAACAATGTCCTGGGCTGCATCAAAAGCAGCGTGACCAGCAGGTTGAGGGAGGTGATTCTCACCCTCTGCTCTTGTAAGACCCCATCAGGAGTGCTGTGTCCAGCTCAGGGCCCCCAAGAGAAGAAAGACATGGACCTGCTGGAGTGAGTCCAGAGGAGGCCACAAAGATGATCAGAGGGCTGGAACACCTCTCCTACTAAGACAGGCTGAGAGAGTTGGGGCTGTTCAGCCTGGTGAAGAGAAGCCTCTGGTGAGATCTTCGAGTAACTTCCAGTACTTATATTCTTTTATACCTAAAAGAATAAAAGAGAGCTGGAGAGAGACTTTTCACAAGGGCGTGTAGTGATAGGACAGGTGGATATGTCTTCAAACTAAAAGAGGATAGGTTCTGATTAGATCTAGGGAAGAAATTTTTCACCATGAGGGTGGTGAAGCACTGGTACAGGTTTCCCAGAGACTCTGCGGATACCTCATCCCCAGAAGTGTTCAAGGTCAGGAATCACTTCATGCCAACCTGTCTGAACCCTGTGTGCTTTGAGAACCTGAACCTGTGTCATCTGAAATGCTGGGTAATATTCCAGTTTTTGAACCATCTTTCTTCTTGATGGTAAAGTCAAAAAATATGTGTAGATTCCGGATATCACTTCTGTCAGAAGCTGGAGTAATGAGTTCCAAGTTTAATTAATGAGACTGAATGAAACATCTCTTTGCAGTCATCAGCCCCAAGGATTTCTCATGGCAGCAAGGAAATCTTGGTTTGACTGTGTGGTTCTGGATATAATCTGGATCCCTGTGACTGGATCCTGATATTTAGGAAAAGGAATTTTTCTCTTCTAGTTTTATTTACAAAACCCTTTTACATTAATGAAAAGTATTTTCTACAACAATAGAAAGGATCCTGGGCAAAAGAAACTTCAAATGTTTTATGTGAGAAGGTGAGTGAGATCTGGATCACACTTTGCAGTGAGGAGAAGAAGCGTAGAAAGCGACATTATCAATTTAAATTAGATTGGTATATTTTGACATTCTTGTGAAAAAAAACCCTTCTCTACTAAGTCTAACACAGTCTGGCTTTTATTTACCTGGGTGCTTAATTCAGCTTTTCTGACTTCACTCCAGTCCTGTTAGGCATGTGCAGAAATGGCTGCAGCTTGAGGAGTGGAAACATATGCATCCAGCGGTCCGTATGTTTTGAGGATCTGTAGCTTGACTAGTTTGAAATTTGTAGGTGCACCAGAGCACTTAAATAATAGCCTAAATGTAATTTCCAGAGCCTTAAAGGACAAAAACCCTTCCTTTAATTTTATAGAGTTATTCCTTGATGATAAAAAGCAGGAACTGCAAACACATGTGCCACTAAATTAAACTACTGCTTTTCACTGTTTGCAACTAAGGCCCAAGAGTCAGGCAAACTCATTGCAATGTCAGCAAGCAGTCTGCCACATGCCAGATTGTGTGCTGTCTACTTCAGAGTCAGAGCAACTCATGTGTATTATTCAGAAATATTTAGAACAGTTGATAAAGCAGGAGGAAGGGATGTTCTTGTCTAATATATCTTGATGTGTGGTTTAGGTGGCATCCCAGCTACTGCTCCTCCTTGTATTGAAAACAATAAAAATTGTGTCTGAACACTGGAATTTGGTCCTCAAGGGTCACGATTTTTCTTCACAAACTGGGTCAGTTGAAGATAACATAAAAAAAAATCAGTTTTTTGGTCTTTTTACTAAAGAGTGCAGGGGGTGAGAGAAGGTCAAGGTACTTTTCGGAAATTTCTTCCTGTTCCTTTTTTTCTACGCTACTTCCCTGGGAATGTAGCATTCACAGTCTTCATGGCATTCATGGCATTTCTGTCACAGGGCTTTAGCTCTTGAAGTAGCACCAAGTCTAAGATGGTCACATGCTGGGTTGCTCTGCTAGTAGCAGGCATCTTCTCAGTGGCCTTTAGTGCAGGTAACCCTTGGGAATGGACGCTGCGGGCACCTCTTGGCTGTAGCATGCAGCATTATATGGGCACTCTCAGTCAGAATCTGCTTGTTGCATTCTAAACTGTGTTGCTGGATCGGGCCGGTTAGCACTGCGTTCCCTTTGCCTTGTGTACTGCTGCCTAATAGAGGAACACTGATATTTCTGAGAGGTGCGGTTACTGACTTATGACTTTTACTCTAGAGATACTATTTCAATATATCTTTCTACTATTAGCAGTGGAAATGGGGTCATTTGTCAATAGAAATGGCTTAGTATTTGAGAAAAAGTCCCACGCTCAAGTGAAAGTCACTCTTGTCCAATTACAGTAATATGCATTTAAGCACCCTGATTTTGTATTGTGACCACAATGCTTAGGGCCACTGGTAAAAGCAGTCCCCTCAGCTCTGTTTGTCCTCACACATGCAAGGAGGCCCTCAGCTGCTTGACAGCAGTGTCTGTAGCACTCTAGAGCAACTCCAATAACTTGTAGTAGCCCCTCAGCCTGGGAACCCCACAGTGTTTCCTTACTGTAAGAAAGCTAAAAGCATTTCTACAAACTGGCAGACTGTAAAGTCAGGGAAAGCAAAATATTTGCGTTCAGGGGCATAGATAAATGGAGATGGAGTGTTACTGGGGTACTGTTTTCAGATCCTTAGTTTTGCTGTCATTCAAAATCAACCTCAGTTTCTGTGACTAAGATAATCTACAAGCAGTGATTAACCAAAAAATCTTCTAAGAGGGAGAGATGGGGACATCAGAGGATGATTGCTGTATCTATGTCTGACCTAAACATTATGTTTTAGTTGTTCTTACATGGTACCTAAGCTGTGCTTACATGTGCATGATGGACTCCTTGTGCTTACAAGCCCAGCTCAATGCCCTGTACATACTTACATCAGGCCATTTGACCATCCTTGACCATTTTCAGGCACTGATTAAGGGTGACAACAGAGAGCTGATGTTGCAGTCAGGTGGTTTTGAAGCTGCAGCTTTGATTTGCTTTTGCCATAGGTAGATGGACTTAGTTTAAAGGCATCAGTTACCTTCCAGATGTCTTTCAGAAGTGGAAGAAACAGGGCTCTGAAACTTTGGTGAAACCTGGAAGGAAGGACTATCCTCAGCTGAAGGATAAAATAAGTATGCTTTTCCTGAATGATTTAGTGCAGTTTGTTTTTGATAGCCTGTAAAAAATAAAATGGGCATCACTGGCATGCTGAGAGTATACAGGACAGATAAACACTGTTCCCTTGCAGTCCCAGGCAGTTGGTATTGTACTAAATGTAAGAATTTCTTTCTGGTAGAGTTGATAAAAGAAGAATGCTATTTTGGAGCTAATTAAAATATGTCAAATCATCAAAATACTTCCACAGAATAGTATCATGAGAAATTAAACTCACTGCTTCTGTAAACAGTAAAGCAGTGACTATTTAATGATTCACACATTTAATTGCAGAGAGGATGACATCTTTATGATAACAGTATAAAAGTAATTATACATCACAGGAGCTGGACTGAATTGTGCTCAGTCCTGCATTCTCAGTGCACAGCTGTGCAGAGCAGGTTGTCAAACACCCACAAGTCTGTGACAGTCTGCTTTTGTTTTGCAGTCGGCTGAGCATCTGTGAGCAATGGTATGCTTCCCGTGGCAGAGCAGTGTTTAATTGACCACAGCTACAAAATTGGCAGAATGGATTTTAAGCAGGCATGGCCTGAGAGATTTTGTATGCTTGTGTAGGCAACACAAGGTGTGTGCTGATGGACCACATCTCTTTTACTTATTGTAAATAATGGTAGTTTATCAATACAGAGAAATTAAACAAAACTAAATCCTGCTGTTTGTCAACACTGAAAAGTTAAACAAAGAATAATTTATATTTTACCCTCTTTGTAATTCATAGAGGTTTTATTTGTTTGAAACATGTCCATGTTTCATGTCAATGAAACCCTCAATGTCAAGTAAGCATCCTTTGAGATTACTCAGACCTCCTGCTCAACACATTTTCAAGGTAAATGGAATAAGAGAAACACTTCAGAAACAGGGCTGGCTACAAAGTAGCCAGGGACAGTTTTTAAGAGGAAGTAAAAAATGACAAATATACTCTTGCAGTTCTTGTTGTTGTTATATTTACTTCAATCTTTTTTTTTTATTTTGTTCTAGCTCAATTGTTACTGTATCAAGAGGAAATGTCTCACTATATTTACATATTTTGTATTTCAATAAGTAGTTTTGGTATGTGTATAGCCCAGCTGAAAACTAGAAGGAAAAAAAAAGTACTTATCTTAGTTTAAGGACAAAGATTGAGATTGGGAACTCCAATAAGATGAACTCCCTCCCCCAATCTAGAGAGATAAAAAAAAAGAGGAGGTTACAAGTGAAAAATAACAGTTTCTATAAGGAAATAATAATAACTATTTGGCTTCTGTCCCAGTGAGGCAGAGACTATATCCAGCTGTGGCTAAAACCCCAGAACAACTTTTTTCCATGGCAAATGCCCCCCTTCAGATGATGTAATGGTATGAATTTTTGTCCCTCCCTTACCTTGTAACCATAAGAGTACTGAAAGACAGAAGGGAAAGAAGAAGGGTTAAAGGAGAAAGAATATATTTAGGCAAACTTGACTCAATGTTAACAGTGTGTCACTGCAGACTGGGGTTCCGGTCCTGGCTCGGAAGCAGTCTGTATGAAAACTTATCTGGCCATGTCCCAGCCAGAACCTTGTGTCTGATGTGATGACAAGATGTTAAGTGTAGAATTACAGTACCAAATTGTGAGACAAAGTGAGGCAGAGTGAGAGTTTGATACCAACCAATTGGTTTATTCTCCGAACAAGCACCTCTGTTTGATGTGGATGGTTCCTCTTTACAGATAGGCATGGTGCAGTTTTTGCCTCCTGTAGGCAGGATGATCCAGCTGATCCTGGCTCCAGAAGGGAATATGAGAGTGTGTTTGTGCTGGAGTTCATCCTTCTTTTTCCGGCACATATTCTCCTGTTCTGCTTGTAGTGATGTGTATTTGACTGCCCTTGCAGCTCGCAGTTCCTCCACTTCATTCTAAACTAGCTTCAACAAGGTTCATGAGGTACATTCAAGGCATTATTATGTAAGAGTCTGTATGCAGGAGTTGTCTGGTCTCATTAGAGGACTACAGAGGCACTGAATATTTTCAATTGCCAGATTAGCACTCTTGGTGCTCTGGTCTACCTTCCCCCACAAGAAGCAAGGCCAAATTCCACATAACATTAGGTTGCTCAAGGTCTTCTTTGCATGTTTATGATAGGGTATAAAGGTGAGACGATGATTAAAAAATCTCCAATTATAGAATTCAAAGCAATACAGCATGAATGAAATGGATGAGTCAGTGTATGAACCAGTCTATCTAATTACACTACACAGAGGTTGAGAACTTAAGAGTCATAATGTCCCTTCACGCTTCTTTCACTGCCTCTGTGACTGACTTTGGGCAACGTTCATAATTTTCATATCTTGCTTATGAAAACAATGGTGTTTCCTTTGTCAAGGGCTCCATGATGTACCAATTAAGGTACCCATATGAAAAACAACTTTGATGTTTTGGTTTTCTCAGACTATAGCACAAGTGTAGCCCACACCACAAATATTTTGGTAGAATCTACAGTGCACTGTTTTCTATGAGTGAAGTGTTTGCCCTTGGTGGAGGCAAATGACAGATAAGGAGAACAGGAGTTTCACTTCCTAGAATCATAGAAAACATGGCAGGAAAGCACCATAAAAGTGTCCTTTATTTACCCATCCTCAAAATTATTATTATGTAGACTATTTTGACTGAAGTTTGTCTAATCTGTCTCTTGGAAACCTTCCATTCCACAGGTTTCTTAGGCCACCTTTTTCTAATAGTTTTCTGTCTCACCTATTAGAAAACTTTTCTTATTGTCTGATTAAATGTTTTTTTTTTTAACAGATTTTAGATCTTGGCAATTTTCCCAGTCTCATTGGATTTGAACAATTTGTTTCCTTTCTCTTTGCAGTTACCATTCACATATTTTAAGATTTTACTACTGTGGGATTTGTCTGCGTTTTCTTCTTAGCATCAAAAATCCCAGTCTCCTCATCTTTTCCTCTTGAACCATATTTTACAGTCCTCTAGTTATTGCATCTGTTACTCTCTTACAGATTTTGAGTGGTTCCTTGTGGTGCACAAAACTCCTGTTGAGAACTTTAATAAGCTACAGAGAGCAGAAAGATTATTTCATGTGTTCTACAGATTATATTGTTGACTTTTGTGTAACTTGTAGTTCTTTTAGATTCCTGCAGTCTTGAAGAACTGTTTCCTAAGCAGTTTTTCTATTAGGTGCTTGTAAAGCTAAGCATTCCTATAAAAGCAAATTTTGTTTTGTCAGGCCACTCTTTCATTTTATCAGGGTCACATAGAATTTCAGTCCCAGTTCCTTCCATTTGTATCAGCTGAAAATTCAATCTCTATGTATATTAATGACAAGGATGATAGGGCAGAAATATGGTTAGTACTGGGCCATAGATCCTGAAGGAACTGCACTTGATAAATCTGTCAAGGTTAAGTACTGGTGTAACTTCCTGGTAATTACACTCTGACTTTGGTTCACACTGAGTTTTCTGTCTGACGAGAATTTCATCCAGGTCATTTTGCCTTAGCTTGCCTTTGAGAATGTTGTATAAGATAGCATGAAAAGCCTTACTGCTGCTTCCATCTGTCTGTTTCCTGCTTGCACTTGAGTAATGACAGGAGTTCTCTATTTATCCATGTAGGTATCTTAACGCATTTGCCCAATTTCTGGCTCATCGGGATGCCTTGTTCTTGAGCCTGGAGGAAGTGATCCTTGAATATCAAACAACTCTCTTGGACCCCTCTTCCCTGCAGTGCCTGTTCCCATGGGATTCTTCCAAAGAAGATGCCTGAAAATCAGGCTAAAGTTATTTCTCCCTAAATCCATGATTACAACCTTATTTGCTGCCCTGCTTCTTCCTCACCTGATATCCAAAATCTCATGGTCACTACAGCCAAGACTGCCTCCAGCCTTCTCATCTCTGGCAAGGCCTTCCCTGTTTTTCAGTATGAAGTCAACCAGCACACCATTCCTTGTGGAATCTTGTGACAGGATAACTACCTGTGGCAGGAAGTTGTCATCAATGCTTTCCAAGAACCTTCTGGATGGTTTGTGCTTCACTCTGTGGCTTCTCCAGCAGATGTCAGGATAGTTAAAAGTCTCCCTCAAGAACCAGTACCTGTGACTTTGATGTTGCTTTAAACTGCCTGGAGAAGGTGTCATTGACATCTTCCTCCTGATCAGGCAGCCTGTAGCAAATACCCAGAACAGCATCACCCTTGGTAGTCTGCCCTTTATCCTAACCCATAAGTCTCAACTCGAAATCTTATCATATGCAGATATATTCTGTGTCTGTACCATCAAACATATTTTATGTGATATAAACACATGCAGAGGACTTAGTGTTTTTATCTAGTGTTTTTTACCTAATCAGTCTTGGAAAAGTGTTCTTGGATGTGGCTGAAGAATATGTCTGAGTCATCAATAACTGATAAAAATTAAATATAATAATCAATGTTTATTTATTTACAAGATTCTTGCTGTATAATTATGAAACTAAAGGTGTCTTCTGATCTCTCTTCAATCATTTCACTGATCTCTGGGCAGATATTTTTGTTGATGTTATCTTGTTGAATGTCAGAAAATTTGCTTAACTTTTATAATGCACTAAGAAAATAATAAAAGTTTCTTTTAAACCCAGAAGGGCTGTTTTTCTCATATAATATGACAGTTCTTTTAGGTCAAGCCACACAATATAACTAAGGAACATGAATGAAATTTTTCTTGGTGCCATACTGTTGAGGGCAGCTAACTATACTATTTTGAGTCTGAATTAGAAAAAAGAAACAAAACTTCAGCATTTCTATGGGAAATGATTAGGGGATCAAAGTAGGCTTAATAGATATTTGTAAGCAATGATATTTTTTGGTTATTTACTGAATAAAAACAATAAGGTAAAATGCTTATCTCATCGTAAATTGCTTCTAAGAGAAAACAAATCCTTGAATGCAATTAAGTCTTTTAAATAAAGTATTTAAATTAATTTTGGGTTCATTCAATCCTTTTTTTAAAAAATAAAAGCCCACATTAGAATGAAAACATTATTTTAGAAATGTAAAATAATGTTGCCTTTAAAATATTAGTATGAAATATGTTGACTCTTTAAAAGTCTGCTGCTCCTTTTTTTTATGAATCTTTCTGAATTTGATCAGTGTTTCAAAATTATTTCAGAAGCAAAAATTTGCTGTTTTTAAATAATTTATTTTTCATCTTGACATATTTCTTAGTTTTGTCACCTGTTTCCCTCATCTGTTATTATTGAAAATATTTTGTTTCTTATACTACCATAATATTCTCATTTCTTCAGCCCCCTCCAGCTTGTATACCTGCAATCCACATTAAATCTCCAACCCTGAATCAGTGAGTTCTCACTCCTTTGTTTTCAGAAGACTGCCTGTGCCAGTGATTATATTTCCTTGAAGGAATGTTATAGAAATCTTCCAGAAGCTCAGTAACCATATTTACAAGAACAGTTGGATTGAAAATGTCTCCCTAACCATCTTGAAGTTTAATTTCCCATAGCCTGCCCAGATAGTTTTCAACAATCACCCCTAGGAAAGAGAAGCAATATGACACATTTTCTAGTTGATAAACCTTGTAAGACTGCAAGTCATTGTTCCTGTAATTCTTAAACTATGCCATATTTGCATGCAATCCACTAATAGTAAACAGGATGTTTGTGGGATCAATAACAGCAGGTTATCTAACTGTTGGTTATGAAAAGACATTTAAATAGTAGTAAATTTTAAAAGAAACTGCACAAACCATTTCTTGTGCTTTTGGGTTTTTTCCTTTGCATTTCCTAATCTCTGTTATGTAAAAAATGCACATGAAGATTTCATCTGAAGACAATTTTATATATTTTTGGATTTAATAGCTGAAACCTCACAGTAAAAAAATTCTACTGAAGGAAAATCAAGTGTAGATAAAATTCAGAGGCATTTCTCCTCTTGCAATTATAAAGGAATAAAAAGGATATGCTTAAAACAGGTATGCTTAAAAATCTGGTAGAAAGGTTTAAATGATCGGTAGTCTAGATTTTGAAATCATCTGTAACTGACACTTCATAACTACTTGTAACTGAGATTTTGAGTTTCCTTCAGCTGTGCTTAATTTTGAGTTTCAAGAAACAGTTTTTCATCTCTTTGCTCCATCATTTGAAAAGTCAACTCAGATTGGTTCAGAACAAGAAAAAGTGGCTTAAACATAATAAGAGACTAGTATCATAGAATAGCTGAAGTTGGAAGAGACCTGGAGACTGTCATCCACCACCTCTGCCCAGAGTCCTCTGGAACAGGTTGCTCAGGGCCGTATCTGGGTGGATTCTGATTAATTCCAAGTATGGAAACCCCGCAACCCATCTGAGCAGCTTTTACTGAATCTTTCTCAATTGTATAGGATTTCCTAGAATATTTTCTTTGCCTTTTTTTTCCTTGAGAAGTAACTAAAATTGTTTGTGCAGCATTATTTTAAAGCCAGATCAAATGCATGATGCTATTCTAAGAAATACATACATACATACATACATACATACATACATACATACATACATACATACATATATATATATATATATGTGATTCTAAGAAATAGATACCAAAAAACAGCAGGTAGGTGGTTTCCATACCAGAAAGTACTAGAGAGGTCAATACATTTAGATTTGGAATTTTCGCCACACATTTCAATTCTATAGCTCAGATTAAAAAAATCCCACCATTTAGACAACTTAAAATGATTTTTTTTTTTTTTTACTTTGGGTCTAGAGCTGTAGGTTGTTCACTCTGCTTTGCTAACACAGTGAATATTCTTGGTAACAACTGTGACTGGCAGTCATTTTTCTGAGTAAAGTTCCTTGTAAACACATACATGAAAAGGCAGGATCTCAATCCTTGGGCAGATAACCACTGTCTTACATTCCATACCTATTAGTGAGACAATTCAGTTGATGCTGGTGCCTTAACTTAAGTATGGGCTCATTTGCCTGAGTAACAGATGTCTTTTTCAATCACAGCCTCTGAAAGACAATTTTGCATAAACAAGAATTTTTTTTATATGTTTGAGAAGAAACATTTCTCTGTCTTTATCTGATAAATTAATTAGCATATGTTTTTCTGACCTGAAAATATTAACGTAATTTGATTTATTTAATTTGTGTCCCACCTAATTTTGAATATTAATTATGGCGCAAAATGGGCTATAAACTCACATAATGTGTTGGTCATGAATGGAATGTATAATACCATAGAAGTAGAGCTCCAATGATTCATGAATGTAAGACAGTCTAGTTTTGGAAATATTCGATGTCTACTATTTCTGTAAGTTAAATATTCCTTGAAGAAATCTGTTTAGGTGGATAAACACATTCTGCATGCTTGCATGAGATCATTCTGATTATCTACTGCAAGCTGGTACAAGCATAATCCTGACAGTATTGGGACTGACAGAAGTTTCAGACATAGCAAGCATAAATTCACTTCCCTACTGCTGCCTTTGTCATTTGACCACAGTGAAGGGGTTGCTAGAGACATATATTGTTCCCCAAGATGGTCATAGTTCAGCTATTAGCAATTTGAGGACAGTTTGAGGCAAGTCAGATGTCTGGAAGTCCAAAAACTTCATCTTGCAAACATCAGTGCTTGGGGAGAGTTGGTAAGGTAAAAGGTCAGACTAGGTAGGAGACATCCTTAGGCATTATCTAGGATGGAAATGAGAAGTTCTGCAGCCAGCTGAGCTGTGAAGTGCTCGAAGACCCTTTCAGTCAGAGGAGAGCTATTAGCACAAAAGTTGCTCTGAACAATACGTGAGATTTCAGGCAGGATGAATTTACTAACCTCTCATCCCCTGTGCAGCCAGCAGGAGATACACCTTGTGAGAGAGGTGGGGAAATTAGATTAGAATATTTGCACTTTATCCTTTTCACTAGAGAGATGACTGTTTTCCCTCATTAAAAATAAAAGCTTTAACTTAAATAATTTAGATTTTTTGTTGTGATGAATCTGTGCTCTGATGTGAAACTATACTTCTAAGCACAAAGTGGGGCCAAAATGCTAACCAGGATATCACTGGCCACTTGCACCAGCTTTTATGGTAGACCTGATGCAGGCAAAACCAGTTCATCCGAAAGTGCTCTGTTCAGGGTCCAGCACAGGCTTGAATGTGCAAACAAGAAGATCTTACAGGTTCAGAAGGTTCTCAGTTAAATATGTTCATGGGCTTTGGCAACAGACAAGGATGAATATGACAATTGTTTCCTAGTTATCAAGACGTGGTCCTTACTGAGGTGCACTAGAGAGCCCTGCACTCTTATTTTTCCAGCACTAAACCTTACGTGGGTGGTCATCCTGCATTCCTGCAACAGGACTTTTCTATGAACAGCTCTTCAAATTCCTGAGTCTATATATGGGTGCAATCTAGTTATACATCCCCAAATCTAGGGAATACCTGTATGGTGCTTTTTTAAACTATATCTTGACAACAGAGTTAGCAAAGTGGGACACTGTTAAACCCCGCCACTATCTAGGCCTGATTTTGTAAACCTTCCTGGTGCTAAGTTCACTCTCCCATGCTGGTAGAGCTTCTCAGGACATACTCAAATGATCTCTTGGGTGCTGACAGTTCAGTATGTGTTTGAATATTTTCTTGTGTGTTCTCCTGGAGGAGGAGCATCACATGTCACTGGAGGGATTTTGTCTTTATGCCCACTTCAAAATAAATATATGATGAAACAAACATTGGGACCTTTATCCTACATCCTTTTTATATGCATTCTGGCATTAAACCTGACTTAAAATGTCAGCAGACTCCAGTGAGATGGCTGTGGATGAAAGAGGGATCAGAAGTTAAATCTAACTTAAAGCCTTAGCTAACTCTGTAGGGTGATATAACTTCTGTGTAGCTTCAGATCATTTTCATTGTCATAAAATTTCAGCAATATAAGCATCTTTGTACCAGAATTTGTCCTGTGGTGTCTAAGGCACTTAACTGCTGCAAGGAGGTTGCTTTGAATCCCTTAGAATCCCAAAATGACTCTAAAGCTTCCAAGCCTGAAATTGCAAGGCAACTATTGCTTAATGAAGGAATGAAATTGCTATTCTATGCTAAATTTGCATGTGAGTTTCTACTATAAAACAACAAAATATTTAGCAGTCTTCTGATTGCTTTTAATTAAGGAATTGATGGAAAAACTAACCTAGAAATGAAAACTTCACGGTTGGCTGCATAAGAGAAATTGCAAAATTCTCTCCTTTAATGCTATTTGGGCTTGAGCATCACCAGAAACATTCCCAGAGACCAGTCCTTGTGTTGCTCTTTTGCTTAGAGAGCCTTGGAATAATTAGTATTCCTATTTCCTGACATATAAGGCTCTACTTCTTGGTATTTTATTTTTTTCTGAAGTTTAGCTAAAATAAAGCTTTTGTTTGAGTGTCAGAAATTAGTAATTGCCTATTTCTTTGTAAGATCATTGTGACAGACTGGCTTTGTCTGCTGAGAAATAACGTCAGGTAGAAATTGGAATAACAGTCAGGTTGGAATTATTGAAAAAAAAATATTTTCTCAAGCTTTAACTGAAAAGGTTAGTTGCCTTTTAGGAAACAAAAAATGTCTGAGAATAAAGCTTTACCCTTACAAATCTGAAAACAATGAGATCCTCTGCCTTGGACAAACAGAGATAATTGTTTCTGGGAAGAATCAGCGTAACATTTTTCATCCATTTCCTTAAATGGCTGGCAAGGATGAATCAACACTTATTCCACACAGGGAAACTAAGGTATATAGTGCTAATTATCCACAACAATGGATCGATTATCCAGTTCCAACATTGTTGTTAAGCTCATCTGATTGTGACCAAGTGAACAGTTCTGACAAGTAGGTTTGCTACCATGCCTGCAGAAGGGTGGTTCATATAATGATTTAACAGGAGTTGATAATAGAGATGAAGAGACTCAGTTCTAAACCAGAAAGGTGGAATGCATGTAGATGGTGGAATTCATTTTACATTACTGTGGTGCTCATATCTGAACTGTTCATCCTGTGTTCCTCCTTTCCTAGAAGAAATTGGCACTTCTAGGGCACAATTCATCTGAGGTTTTGTGGTTTTTTGGCTGCCCACAAAGCCACTCCCTCACTCGCTCTTCTCAGCAGGACAGGGGAGAAAATCAGATGAAAAACTAATGGGTCAGGATAAAGGCTATTTAATAAATAAAGCAAAGACCACATGTGGAAGCAGAGAAAAGCAAACTTAATTTATTCTCTACTTCCTATCAGCAGGAAATGCCCCTCCACTTCCTAGGAAGTAGGGTCATGATATGTGTAGTGGTTACTTCGGAGGACAAATGCCCTAATAACGAATGATCTCCGCTCCCTTCTGCCTCCCTCCTTTTTCCTAGTTTTAATTGGAATGGAATATCCCTTTGGCTAGTTTTGGATAAGCTATCCTGACTATGTTCTCTCCCAGCCTCTTGCCTACTCCTAGTCTACTGTGCTTGGGAGTCAGAGGTGATTAGATTGTCACCTCTGATACTGTGTTATCACCGCTCAGCAGTGGCCAAAGCATTGGTGTGTTATTTTCTTCAGGATGAGATGAATCTTGGTCTGAGAGTGTCTTTCTCCTGCGGACTACAAAGTAGATGGATAGCTGGGATGCAGACACCTACTTTCTATGAGGGACTGGACCTAAAATGCCTGTTCTAACATTGAATATGTTCCCCCTTTGGATCTGAAGCTGCTTATGGTACCTGAAGCACATGTTAGTTATGCAGGAGGCCCTCTAGTACCCTCTCCCAGAGTTTTCTCCTCTATTATTTTGGATCTAGGTATACTCTAGCCCACCAGACCTGTGTTGGATGTGATCAATTTCTAAATAATTACTTTTATCAGACATTAGGAAGCAAGAAAAAGAAATTTTTTATGGTTCTTTGAAATCAGAAATGTTTCACGTGTTTTAACATGATTGAAAACAAAAAAATACTCTTTGCAGCTGCAAGTGCCTAAAACAAGAGTGCGAGGACTTTTCCATCTGTTGAACTTGGCGAAGGTTGATGCAATCACCAGGTTCTGCAATTATCACTTGACAACAGCAGATTAATACTTACAGTGGATGCTATTAATGCATTCTGAACAAGATGAATACTCTTGCTAAGAAATCTCAGTAGTCTCGGAGATCAGAGGAAGAAGGTTTCTGTGTGTGCATGTGAATGTGAAAGTAAAAGCAAAGCACTAGGGCTTATTGGAAAGCTATTATAAATCCTCTGAAAACTGTAAATCAAAGACAAATGAAATAGCTTCCTGTTGGTCTTGCAAGTCAGGAACTTCTGCTGCTACTGAGTGTTTAGTTTTTGGACTGACGTACATAAAGTTTAATTTCTTCCTCAAAGCGTTGAAGATACTGACACTGTAGTATCAGTGGCCCAGGACATGTGAGTTTGTCATTACTAGTAACAGGCCACAGACTGCGAGGATTTATCCTACCCTAAACCTGTTCTGCATGTTGCTTTGGCAAGCAGTTGGTTGTTTAAAGTCCAACATTAAAAACATTCAGGTGGCTACAGCTTCCTCAGATGCCTTATGCACTACCTTTAACCCTCAGTCTCAGTGAGGAATTTGTTCCATCTTGTTTACCTGAATTTTTATGATCATGGTTTACCATGGAATATATGGTAAAACTTGGCCTTACCATATACAGAAAACCCCAGTCAATGACCATGAGTAAAGAAAAATTACCTTGAGTAAGCATAATATTATATTGTGGAATAATAGCAGTGTAAAAATAACTTCACATAAATCCCAAAAGAGAAAAGGATTGCAAGAAGAAACTAGAACCCTCAACATCAGCCTGCTTGTGATGTAACACTGGGGCAACAGCTCTCCTTCCTAAGGAAAACATGTCTGCACTACCAGAAATCCAGAGTTTACTAGAGATGTACAAAAGTCCTGACAGAGAGGGGCAGCTCTAGGGTGGAGTGGTTCATGCATTAGCATTTTCTGTGCATTATTAATTTTTCCTTCCACACATTAGTATTTTAGCTGTATTATTAATTCCTCCTTTTATTTTAATTAAATGTTATAAAGCTGTCTTTTTAATTGAACTAGTAACTTTATCTTAGTTGGATTAGTTCTTCACCCCTAATTTTCCTCCCTTTTTGCACACAGCATATTGTTAGGTTTGACAAATGTAAGGAAGGTGACAGATGAAAAACAAAAACAGATTAAAAAAGGAGAGGAAAGCTAGAAACTGCTCCCAGGACATCCTTACCCAGAGCTGTTGCCTGAGTCAATAAAAATGTGCGTCACTCCTCATGAGGATGTTCATTACCACCATGTTCTAGTGAAAAAAGAGCAGGTTGGTTTCATAAAGGTTGGAGGTCTCTGTCATCAGCTGCCTGTGAAATGAGGAAAATATCCCTACGGGAAGATTGTATTTACATTACCTCTCCATGTAGAAGGCTGATGGGGCTTCTATATGAGTCTCCAGGGATCACCAGCTGAAAGAAAAAGGAGTTACAAGGGAGTTGACACACATGTTGGTTTTCTCTCCAGCTGGGATTATCGGCTTGAATGCAACTTCATTAATTTCAAGTTTGAAAGGAATCTCACAATTGTTCATATGCCATGCTTTGATTCACATTACAAAGCCATCTTTCAGTGAGTGGACTAGATATTTTTATCACACATAATGGATGCACTTAAAATGCATTCCAGTCACTAATGGGTGTCTAATTTCTGGCAATATCTTACAGTTATGAAGTAAAACTCCCCTGAGCTTGTACAGTGCAGGTATCAGATCCACAGCATCGGCTATTTTGCTTTACAGATATGCTTTTATTACAGTGCAAGAATTGTTAATTTAGATATCACCTTGAAAGGTCAGAGTTTGGCAATGGATGAGCCTGAATTCTCTCTGGGCTAGAGATGGACAAAATGGAGATGTCTACTGTGGCTGAGGCCTAAAAGAGAAGCTTGGTCCTGCCTGCCAGACAGTTTGAGAGGGCTGCAAATATTTTTCTGGTATCCTGTAGTGGAAAAGGGAGTGGAATCAAACAGAGAAATGGGCAGGACTGAAGGGAGATTAATTTGTGTTACAGATTTTATCATCTTTGGGAGTTTTTCTGGAGAAAAAGCAAAAGGGAAGGGTGAAGGAGAGGAAAAGGAAAAAAAGCTTGCATTCTAAAAGGCAGAGAGAAAACATTATTGACTTTACAATGTTAAAATACCTGAGTCAGCTGACAAAGCCTATATATGCATGAGGTGATTGTTCACCCCAAGCTAAGAATCATATCGCAAGGCAGTAAATCTTATTAATCATTGTCAGAGTCAGAGACCACAAAGACGTAGGGCAGAGCCTGCTGTGATAGGTTTGACGAGAACAAAGAGCGCTGGACTGCAAGTGGCTTGGACACAGGGCAGACCTGTGGGGCAGCTTTATGTGGACACTTGCTGTCCATCAAGAAGGGGTGAAGATTCACCCTGAGTATCACAAACTCTGTCTATGGTGTTATTGCAGAAGGCACTGGGTGCAGCTAGGAGTTATGCTTGCCATCCTGATCCCCTTTCTGTCCTCCTTTTCTTTCAACTCAATGGTAGACTTTGCTTTTTAATTAGTTAGATTTACCTTGGTGAATATTTTCACCTCTCACATTTTAGTCAGAGAGTACATATAGGTGCAGAAGTTCTTGTTTCCCCCCTACCTACGAAAGGTATTACCCAGATCTGACCCTGATCAATGTAGAAGTGATTCTGCTTTCCAACACAGGTGATAAAGATTCCTTGTTTCCCACCAGTCAGCATTGTTTGTAGCTGGCCATTTCTCTGGCATCCCACTGTTTGTCAGTGCTACATCTCTGATACCCTGAAGGGCTGCTTTTTCAGTCAACCTCTGCCTTTGGTTCCTTTCTTCAACAGCTGTTGCATCAAGATGAAAGAAGGTGAAATCAAACTTCAGGAGTTTTCTCTTTCTCTTGGTAGTAGAAGATTTTTGTAGGAAAGATAATCCTTGAAACTTTCATCTTGACTGCCCTTTCTCTCTACTCACAACCTCCTGCTCCCTCTGCAAGAAGACACTAGAAGACATTCATGGGCTTCCTGGGCCAGGGGCAGCTCTAGGGTCCTACAAAACTGCAAACATTGAAATACAGACCAGACTACAGAAGAAAGAACTTGCAACCATCCAGCAGGGTTAGACACTTCCTTCTTCTGATAACTGTAAAGGTTAAAAAATTAGTTGATCAGAAGAAACTCCTTATTTATATTTACAGTTGGATGCAGATGATGGTCCTTACAGTGTGCAGCTGCTGAAGCAACTGTATCAGCTTCCCTCAGACACCATATCCAATCATCTTCAGGGGCAGCATTTTTTTTGTGGGGGGGGGGAGTAGGGTCTAAGAATTGTATACAGATTTCTTTTTAAATATCATTATGTCTCAATCTCTCAGTAAAGTGAAGATAAAAATACCTACAACGAGCTTCATTCAAAGATACCATTTCTTTGCTAAAATTGATGTAATTCATCACAACAATAGATGCCAGAAATAGGAACCCCATTGTGACATTGTGGTGCATTAGTACATTATATTACTGCCTTTTGCATAAAATTATCACCAAGCCAGAGCAGTAAATAGCTGATATTAAAGCACAAAATTTCTTTTTTTATTTAATTTACTAAGTGTTTTTATTCTGTTGCACTTCTCTTGTTGCCTTCTCACTGTACTAGAGAAACCAATTTCTTCCTTTGCACTCCAATGAAAATTAATTTTCCTTATGATATTAGTGTAGATGCTGGAGGCACTGCCTTTTATATGGGGATAAAAAACAGCCTGCAGTTCAATTCTGTTCTCATCAAAAAGGGTGATTCAACTTCCCAGTAACTGCATTAAGATGGATATAAATCCTGTAACTTTGCTTTGAGCAGAAAGTCTCAGCCTTACACAGACAAGATTGACTACTTCTTTGAGCACTTTACACATTATAACATAAATGTTGTTTTTTCCTTTAAATGTTAGCAATGTGAGGGGAAGCATTACACTGTGATTTTACCAGCCCTGCTGAGGAAGGATCATCCTTCATGCACAATGATGATTCACCTCCATTGCAGTGCACAGAGATACCTGTGCCTACCAGCTACTTTTCCTTAGCCTTTTGTTAACCCACAGGGCAATGGTAGGCACAGGTGTTCATCACAGGCGCTGTCCATAACCCCAGCTACAATTGCTAATTTACTCCAAGAAAAGGTGGAGGTAAAGTTCATGATTCAGCCCATTAGTGCTGCAGAGGTTACTCTATGGCTGAAGAATCCTCTTTATTAACTGTGTTCTTTTGGAGGTAAGCACTAGGCCATCACTGGGGTTTCAGAGGTCTTATTTAGAAATGTGTGAAGCACAGAAATTCCCATTCTTCACCTTCCCATTCTATCAAGTGGATAAGGTCCACTTATTACCAGGCTGACATTTAGCCAAAAGCCTGCTGCTGGAAGAGTAAGAAAACTAATCTGCTGAAAGGTTAGCCATTCTTCCTCTGTCTTTTTAGACTATTTTTCAAAATAAGTCTCTTGTAAAACAGCTCATTGCCTGATTATTTCTATCTAGAGGATTTCTGAAAAGGCCATGGCAATTCCATGGGTAGAGAAGAACCAGGGTATAGCATCGAAAAGAGTGTCCACCACCATGTTGTTTCCCAAGAAGCAGCTAGAGCCAATTGGAAGCCCAAAGGCTGTTCTTTCTTCCTAACCCTCTGGTACAAACCTGCAACTGCCTTCAGTACAGGATAGAGATGCAGAAGGACTTGCACCTGTGTCTTCATGTCCAAATCCCTCCTAATTCGCAGCTAGAGCTCATGGGTGCAGCTGTAACACTGACACATTTGCTCTTTGCAACTTGAGAAAAGTAATTTGATTTTTGCATTTCATCTCCTCCTCTCCACACAACAGGGCTAATAATAACCTCCTCCCTGCTGCGCTGGGTTTGCTGCAGCAGTAGCTGTCAAAATATCTATAGGATTATAGAAGGGGTTATTCGAGGGTATGTCTCTCTGGCAAAGCACAGCACAGCACAGTGTAAAGAAACATATTCAGTTTTCCAAAACCTGATGGGTGAGTGAGTAACCTAAGTTCAGTCACCTGCTCTAGAGTTCAGACACCAACTCCTTCCCTCTCCTACATTTCTCTCTAACACCACTCATGGTTTTGGCCCATTTTTAACCTCTTTCCCATGGATCCATGCATTCATGCATTCCTGAACCTGCTCTGGACCCACTGCTTATTGCAGTTGCCCACGTTTCCTCAGATGACTTCTCTCACAGCCATCCTCAGTCTGTGACATTTAAGAGCATGACAGTGGGAAACCAGAGGAACGGCTAGCAATCTGGGGAAAACCATGACAGCAGCAGTTAAAATTTACATATAGAAATAACTCTGTTCCAGACCGTAACTGTGGAACAAGAATTCTATTTTGGACACAGCAGTTCCCCACCTCCCCATGCTGTGCACACATTCCTCATGCCTGGGCAACTCACTGCAATTCCTATCGCAGCCACAGCTCCCTCATTTCCAGCTATTGGCTCTGTGTCTTCCCTTTAATTAAGGGAACTAGCAAAAGGAAATTAATTACAATTTAACAGCATAAAAAATGCCATTTTCAAGGCTTCTAAAATCCATTCCGGTTTTGCAGAATTTGGGGTTATTCTACTGAACTGAAGTGAACAAGGCTGCAGCATACAAATTAATTCAGAGCTGAAACTTCAGTGGCTGGACAAATTGCTGGGAGGTTCACACAGCTGGTATGAACCTTGTGTCCATTTTGGTTTAGATCTGTACTGTTTGGGTCTTTGCGTATTACTGAGGATCAGAAAAAAAGTTTGAATGGGTCCTGTTCTTGCAGAGAACTTTAACCAGTAAACCAGCCAAAAATAGCACTTGCAGCAGTAAAAATTTCATTAGTTCACTTGCACACTGATTTTCCCTGATTCATGCAGCATTATTCTATATGCAATTCTGAGAGCAAAATGAAATACCAGTAAAAGAGTCATAAAGAGGAAGTAGATAAAGTAGGTACTTTAGGGAAAAAATTAAATGTAGTTCTTAATTTGTTTTTTAGAACCATATAGTAGAGTAGGAATTAGGAATTGCCCAATTAGAAAGGCAAAGAGAAAAGAAGATTTAGTTCATGTGTTGGTCTACTTAACATTAATCCCATCCACTGTTTCCTGTTCATATTAATCAGAGCATTGTAATTACTCTGTTGTCTCTGTCCTAGTGCTCCTGATGCTGTTGCTTACTGTGACAGCACTGCATGAGGATTTGGAAGGGTTTGATTTGAATTGAAACATTCAAGTTTGAACACTGAACCTCATTATAATGCAAACTAAACAAGAACATGAAAAAATTCTCACAACTTTCCTCAAACAAATGTGTTCACAGTGATATCCAGACGAAGGTATGTCACTACTGTGTTTCTGTCCTCAGAAACTGATCTGTCACAGGAAGCCTTAGCACAAGGGAAGGACATAGTACCTGTTTGTGTTTCTTCTACATGAAGTACTAAGGGGCCCAGAATATTTCATCCTAATCCTTCCAGTTAATCTGTGGCTGAGGTAACTTCTTTAGATGGTATGAGGCACCTGATTAAAGTGCTCCTCTCACTAAGTGCACATCCAAGAGGATTCCCATAAGTGTTTCATTCGCAAAGCATCTAATTGCACAGTGAAAGTATGAATACTTCATGAGAAGTCAGTCCATGGCACAAGACAATTTGGACTCCAAGTGGGGCGTTCCTCTTGCACCCAGATAATCATGGGAACCTTCATTATTGAAAACAACTAAATGAGAAATAAAGCATCAGTTGTACAGCATAGGTTACATGAGGGGAAGGTAGTGTGGACAACTGCCAGGGTGTGACAAAGGTTCATGAAATCATCCAAGGATGATGTTGGTGAAATCATTCCAATTACATTATGGATATAAATTTTCATCCTTTTGATTTCTTCTGTCTATTTGTGCCATTTCTTTCTTTTCCTTTCTCTTCTCTTTTCTCTTTTCTCTTTTCTCTTTTCTCTTTTCTCTTTTCTCTTTTC